>NC_134570.1:156845266-157145266 GCF_050947875.1 Dermacentor variabilis | reverse complement strand
TGTGATAGTTCCCACATTTATTTTTACCTCCTTTCATTGTCAGTTTTTATTAATTTAGGAAAACCATCGCACTGGGGTTGGATGCTTCTTACTTGTAGACATTAGCACTCGCAGCATGTTAACATTTTAAGGTCTTCGATTTTTTTTTTTCATTTATTTACCTGGTAGCCCAGAGAGTTTATATTGCCAGCATTTGTCAGTGTGTGGGGGAGATTGTATAGAAATGATGCTAGAGTGTTTCTCATTTGTACAGTAAACTATTATTGCATTAATAAATTCAAGTTTTTCACTTGTTTTGGCCACTGGAATATTGTTGATGCAAGTATGGAACAAGCTTCAATAGTGCTGCTATGAAGAGCACCGATCAATCGAAAGAATATAATAAAGTAGGAAGAAGGATGAATTGCTATGAACACGGTGAGTGCGTACAAGCGTGGTTAGGCACTTCAAAGATGTGAAGTGAAGCTTTCACCAAAGCCTCCCAATGAGCAGGAGCACTGTATTGTTTGGTAGCACACAGGGGCCACCTTTACTGGCCATTTTCCTCTAACCTTTGTAGGGGGTATCATTCTCTGGACATTTCCAATGTTGTCACAAGTTCAAGTCAGCCACGTGCAATGTTACGAATTCGACTTCCGACCGCCGCGACCATATTCTATTAGGGGCATGACGAAAAAACTTGTGTGTCATGCTTTAAGCATACAGCGAGGAACATCAGGTGGTTGAATGCAGTCCATACACACACTTCAGTGTCTCTCGTAGTGTCTACCCTGCCTTGCTTTTGGAAATGAAACTGAGTAATTGAATTCAATGCTGTGTTTTGATGTCCAATGCAGGCACTGGAAGCAATCCGTCAGCTGAAAGATGTCATACCCCTGCAACGGTCACAGATGAAGCTGCGTGTTGTGGTGCCCCAGGGCAAGGCCGTGCGGTCACGGCTGGAGGCGCTCGCGTCCTCTGTCGAGATGTCCACCGTTCTTGGTGACACTGGCACCCTTGAGATGGTCTGTGCACTAGTGACCTTTGTTGTCATGTCTAGCATGCATGGTCTTTCAGCGGCGAAGCATGCTTTTTACGTGCCCGGGAACCTTTCATTCCTGCTGACTGCTGACATAAGACCAACGGTGTGACCAGAAGATTCACTCATCCTCTCTGTTTGCTGTCAGTGGCTTCCGTGTAAATTTCCACACATAAGTAGGCCTGAAATATCATTTAACCTGGACTGTTCGGAGACCACTCAGACTACCAAAAGAGAGGAAAGAAAAACACACATCTAAAACACAAGCCCTGACAAATTTATTTGCCCTGTCAAATTTGCAGCCCTGGTCACTACTTGTTCAGGAATACTGGGCCTCTGTTGGCATTGGTAGAGCAAAGGGTTTAATGCGAAGCATTCTACTCCTGTCAAGCCAATGTTTGTAGTGGTACATCATGCATCATAGGCTTCGAATAATAAATGCCTTCTTCAGGAAGCACAGTAACATGAAGTAGACTTGGAAAAGCACTAATGGAGAGACAAGAAATGAAATAGATTTCATACTCTTTGCCAATTTCAGCATAGTGCAGGATGTAGAAGTGTTAGGTAGGGTAAAGTGCAGTGATCATAGGTTAGTGAGAGCTAGGATTCAGCTCAGTTTAAAGAGAGAAAGGATAAAATTGGTCAAGAAGAAACAGACCAAGTAAGGGTAAAAGCAGACCAATTCAGGTTGGCACTTTCAAACAAATTTGCAGCCTTAGAACAGGGAGATGAAGATGACATAGAGGCAATGAATGAAACCATTACTAGGCTGACTTCAGAAGCAGCAATTGAAGTGGGAGGCAAAGCACCAAGGCAACCAGTGGGCAAGCTCTCCCAAATTACAAAGGATCTAATAAAGAAACGACAAAGAATGAAAGTGTCGAACTCAGGATATCAGATAGAATTCGCAAACTGTCAAAACTAATCAACAAAGAGAAAATAAGGAATATTGGAAATTATAATGTGAGAAAGACTGAGGAAGCAGTAAAAAATGTACGGAGCCTGGAAACAGTGAGAAGGAAACTAGGCATCGGTCAAAACAAGATTTGTGCACTGAAAGATAAGCTGGGTAATATCATGAGCAATTTCGAAGATATAGTAAAAGCAGCAGAAGAATTCTATACTGAGCTGTACAGCACCCAGAGCAGCCATGCTATCTCCATTCAGAGTAGTAATGAACAGGATACAGAGGCTTCTTCTGTAACTGTGGCGACGAGCGACCACGTAGACCGTTAAAGTCTCGGGTTCTCGCAGGAGAGGAAGAACCGACAGTCCGTCTCTTAGCGTAGCATTCTTTTTAATAATCCTCCTTCGGAACGCTAGCCCGTGCCGGAGCGCCAGCCGCTCGAGCCTCGTGTAGACGCGAGCGTCTACGTCATCCCTCGTGCGACGCCGATGCTGCTGCCGCTACAGAGGGCTCCCCCCCTAGAGAGGAGGAAAGTTCAACGAACGATGGAAAGTCCACGTGACGCGGCGTGTCTTGGCGTTGGTCTTGGGTGTCACGTGCACTGGCGGCGGCGAAGGATGCAGCAAGGTCGCGTCGCATACTGGTGGAGCTGATGGCGTGGGTGCTTCTATGTAGGCGGGTTTGAGACGTTCCAGGGCAATTGTGTCTGATCGGCCGTTGACATTCACAACAAACGTCGTCGGACGACGCTCTAGAACACAATATGGCCCGGAGTAGTGTGGTTGCAAAGGCTTCCGCACGGCACAGTTACGCACGAAAACGTGGGTAGCAGAGCTGAGTGCGGGAGAAACGTACGGAGACCTTGCTTCTTGTGAACGTGTAGGCACGGGGCGCATCTGGCTGAAGAAAGCTTGCAGTTCGGCAACGTAGTCGGCAGGTGATGGCATAGGCGTTTGGGGGGTGGCGACAAAGAAATCGCACGGAAGGCGTAGGTGGGTGCCGTAGACTAGCTGAGCACAGGAGCAACCTAGGTCACTCTTGAGTGCGGCTCTGATGCCAAGTAAGACAAGGGGCAAATGTAGGACCCACTTCTCCGGCGATTCATGTGCCATAAGGGAGGCCTTGAGATGCCGGTGAAAACGTTCAACTAGTCCATTGGACTGAGGGTGGTAAGCAGTTGTGCGAAAACGTGTCGTTCCGAGTAGTTTGAGTAGCTCGTTGAAAAGTGCTGAGTCAAACTGCCGACCGCGATCTGTGATTATTGTGGATGGGCAGCCAAACCTTGCGATCCACGTAGACATGAAAGCTGCTGCAACAGTGGGCGCTGAGATGTCAGATATAGGTGTAGCTTCTGGCCACCGTGTATAACGGTCGATGCATGTCAGTATGTAGCAGTAGCCTTTCGAGGGTGGGAGAGGGCCGACGAGGTCCAGGTGTATGGTGTCAAAACGAGCATCCGGTGGAAGAAAAGACTTGGCAGGCGGAATGGGGTGACGCTGGATCTTCGAACGTTGACACGACAAACAGCAGCGAACCCAGTCGCGAACTTGGGCGTTTAGCCGAGGCCAAACGAAACGACTGGAAAGGAGCTTCTGTGTCGCGCGTATGCCAGGGTGCGACAGGTTGTGCACGGTTTCGAATAGACGTCTGCGAAGGGATGCCGGAATGTATGGTCTAGGTGTGTCGTTAGAAGTGTCGCAGACGACGGATGTACCATCTGGGGTCACAACGACGTCTTCCAATTTCAGGGACGTTGAAGAATTCCGGAGTGTACGAAGTTCAGTGTCGTCACGCTGTTGACTGGCGAGTAAGTCGGCCTCGATGATGAAAGGTTCCGATGTCAACGTGGAAACGACACTGACACGACTGAGGACGTCGGCTGGAACGTTGTCGGTGCCCTTGATGTGGCGGAACGTTGTTGTAAACTCGGAAATGTAGGAAAGGTGTCGAACCTCGCGGGGCGAGTAACAGGACGCCGAACGATTCATTGCGTGCACAAGGGGCTTGTGGTCCGTCAAGACAGTGAATGGACGGCCTTCGAGGAAATGGCGAAAATGCTTGATAGCCAGGTAAACAGCGAGTAATTCACGGCCGAACACGCTGTAGCGGGACTGCGCAGGCTTCAGTTTCTTGGAGAAAAAAGCGAGTGGATGCCATGCATTGTCGATGAATTGTTGCAGAACGGCACCAACGGCGGTGTTTGAAGCGTCGGTCATGATGGCAGTGGGTGCGTCTGGCTTTGGGTGTCTAAGCAGCGTGGCATCGGCGAGGGAAGACTTGACTCTTGTGAAAGCGTCGGTGGCCTCTTCAGTCCACTGAAGCACTTGTTTGCGTTTGTTTACCAGGAGAGCGTCTAGCGGAGCCATAAGTCGTGCGCACTCGGGAATGAATCGGCGGTAGAAATTGACGAAACCGAGAAACTGGCGAAGCTTGGTGAGTGTGGTCGGTCGGGGAAGGTTTTCGATGACTCGAATCTTGGACGGCAGAGGTCGAATGCCGTTAGCGTCGACGATATGACCGAGGAACTCGAGTTCGGGTTGACCGAATTCACTCTTGGCGGCGTTGATGACAATTCCTTTACTGGCAAGGCGTGAAAACAACAACCGCAAGTGGTGAAGATGTTCTTCTGCCGAAGAGCTTGCGACGAGAAGGTCGTCAATGTATGCAAAAACGAAAGGCAAACCTCGGGTAACGGAATCGATGAAACGCTGAAAGGATTGGCCCGCGTTCCGTAAACCGAAAGGCATGCGGAGAAATTCGAAAAGACCGAAGGGTGTGGTGATGGCGGTCTTGGGAATGTCTTCTTCAGCGACCGGTAGTTGATGGTAGGCGCGAACGAGATCGATCTTAGAAAAGATCGTCGCACCGTGCAACGCTACCGTGAAGTCCTGAATGTTCGGTAGAGGGTAGCGATCAGGAACGGTGACGTTGTTTAGTGCCCGGTAATCACCGCATGGGCGCCAGTCTCCCGTCTTCTTAGGCACCATGTGAAGTGGTGATGCCCAGTTACTGGAGGAAGGGCGGATGATGCCAAGTTGCAGCATGTGTTCGAACTCCGCGCGAGCGATCTTGAGTTTCTCCGGGGACAAACGCCGGGGTCGGAAGTAGACCGGTGGGCCGGAGGTGACGATGTGATGGCACACGTCATGTTGTACCGGTTGCGTCCAGTACGGCAGGCGCGTCAAAGTGGGAAACTCGCGTAGGAGCGCGGCGAAAGGTTCGTCCAACATGGCAGAAATAGGCGCTATGGGCGATGTGCCTGATGATGGGACGCCGGGAACGGATAGCTGGGTCACGGAGTCGATGAGACGGCGTCGTTGGATGTCCACAAGGAGTCCGTAGTTATGCAAGAAGTCTGCTCCAATGACTGCATGACGGACGTCTGCAACCAGGAAGATCCAGCGGAAAGCTCGTCGAAGGCCAAGGTTTAGCATGACGGAGCGTGACGAGAAAACTGGAATCCTGGTGCCGTTGACGGCTTGCAAAAACGACACAGGAGTCGCTTTTCGGTCGGAGCGCTGGGCGGGGAGAATGCTGACGTCAGCACCTGTGTCGACTAAGAATCGTTGTCCCGTAACTCTGTCCGTCACGTAGAAAAGGCGACTTGTGTGTTGGGCCGGACCACTCGTCGCCGTTAGAGGTCGGCCGGCCTGTTTCCCTGCCAAGCGCAGGGACGCTGACAGTGACGGGCGTCGTTTCCAAAACGGCTGTGGTAGTAGCAAACGCCAGGCGCTGTAGTTGAGGTTTCATTTTGAGTGCCCGTGCGTCTTGATCTGCTGGAACTACGGCTGCGTGGGCGATGAGACGCGCGGCGAAGTTCCGCTCCACAGATGATGCGTTCCAGACGCTCACACAAGGAGTCGAGCGGAGATTGCACTGCGGAAGAGCAGGGAAGAGTTTGCAGAGCGGTTGTATTGTCACCCGGAGACGGTGACGTGGCTGCGATGGTTGGGGTGGCTACTTCCATGACTTTGTCGGCCAAAGCGGCAAGTCCGGTAAGGTCCATGGTAGAGGCTGTCGCCAGGACCATCTGCACGTTAGCCGGGAGTCGTTGCAAAAACAGTTCGCGCAACAGCGTGTCGTCGATGGATCTCGCGTTGTTTCCGAGCAGCTGGCTCATTCGGCGAAGAAGTTGACTAGGGCGTCGGTCGCAGAGTTCTTCAGCGGACAGAAGCTGCTGGATGCGAGAACATTGTGAAGCTGCTGTGCGCTGTAGCAGTGCCGCCTTGAGATTGTCATAGGCGGCGGCAGACAATGGGGAGTTCAGCAAATCTGCCACCTCGTCAATGGCGGCGGGCGAGAGCGCTGCGACGGCGTAATGGAACTTCGAGGCTTGAGAGCGGATACCAGCGACTTGAAATTGCGCTTCGGCCTGAAGAAACCACGCCGAAGGATGCTGGTCCCAGTACTGTGGGAGGCGGACAGCGATGGCCGAACAGGAGGGCTCACCACGTTCCTCGGATGGGTTCTGGCCTTGAGCTCTCGTAGCGTCGGTCTGGTCCATGGTCGTCTCTACCACAGGAGCGTATGGCAGTATCACGTCCGGAGTCACCAAACTGTGGCGACGAGCGACCACGTAGACCGTTAAAGTCTCGGGTTCTCGCAGGAGAGGAAGAACCGACAGTCCATCTCTTAGCGTAGCATTCTTTTTAATAATCCTCCTTCGGAACGCTAGCCCGTGCCGGAGCGCCAGCCGCTCGAGCCTCGTGTAGACGCGAGCGTCTACGTCATCCCTCGTGCGACGCCGATGCTGCTGCCGCTACATAACTGATGAAGTTAGAAGGGCCTTGCAAGACATGAAACGGGGAAAAGCGGCAGGAGAAGATGGAATAACAGTCGATTTAATTATAAAAACATGAGATATCGTGCTTGAAAAACTAGCGGCTATTTATATGCAATGCTTCACAAATTCAAGTGTACCAGAGAGCTGGAAGAATGCCAATCTTATACCAATCCATAAGAAGGGAGATGTCCCAGACTTGAAGAATTATAGGCCCATTAGCTTGCTTTAATTTTTGTATAAAATATTCACCAAGATAATTTCCTATAGAATCAGGGCAACACTTCTCAACCAAGAAAATAGGCTAGTTTCAGGAATGGATATTCTGATGAATTGCATTCATTTCATTAATCAGGTAATTGAGGAAACTGTGGAGTACAATGAACCTATATGGCTTTTATAAATTATGAAAAGGCATTTGATTCAGTAGAGATACTAGCAGTCATAGAGGCATTGCGTAGTCTAGGAGTACAGTAGACATATGTGGATATCTTACAAATATCTACAGATTCCACGGCTACCTTGGTTCTCCACAAGAAGAGTAGAAAGTTGCCGTATTTACGTGCATAATGATCACACTTTTTTTGTAAAAAAAATGGGCGCAAATTCAGGGGTGCAACCATTACGCGGGTTAAGTTTTCTGCAAAAATAAAAAAAAATTTTCATCCGGCATTTGCTGCGGTATGACAACAAGTCAACAAACAGGCGACTGCCACTGTATGTAGTGCGGGACACCAAAACAAAAATGGCGGCTGGCGGAGCAAGCCGAACACAATTTTTGTTTCTTCTCGTGAGTACATTACGTGCATTCAAGCAGTTTTTTTCCATATCAGTAATGAATAATATCGTTATCGGAAAGTTTACGGCGATAACGTAGCCATGTCCACTTTGAGGGCACAGAAACAGAGATGGGAGCACTTAGCTGCCAGTGACATAGAAACACATGGTGGGCATGCTGCGAAAACTGCGGCGTTTGTCTTCACTGCTATCCTCATACGGCACGTTTCCGCTAAGGGTGGGCAAATATCTTAGCTGTGTTAAAAGTGTCGGTGTATGAATAGGGTACACTTCTAACGTATCAGTGTAAATGTGGCTACTATCGTTGCCACTCTCGATTTGATGTGTGCCTACGAGTGCAGACGAGAGGAATCGAAAGGCGCCTTTTTTGTTATTGTTGACCACGACCATTATAAGGCCTACAAATAATAACGCCATGCAAGTTTGGTTGTAGCTTTTTTTTTTTTATGGAACTGCGGAAAGTGATGAAAGGAATGAATTGAGGCATCTGCTTAAGAATGTTTGGTGCGTGCAGACCTCTTGGTATGTCTTGAAGAGTCGTTCTCGTAGCATTCGACAGATGGTAAGCGCGTTCATCATTAGCTAGACTTGGTAAACGACATATCACTGCTGCAGGTTTGGGGTGCGATCATTACACTGGAAAGAAAAAAAATCTGACTTTTTTTTTTCTACATTCAGATTTGTGCAAACCAAATTGCCATACATACAAAGAGACACTGTTTACAATAAACACTTCTTAAAAATAAAGCATGAAAAGAAAGTAAGACATTCTAATAAAGCATTGCAATCGAGACAGTCCAAGAACAAGCTCTACTCAAGCATCTGGCTTCTGACACACGTGTCGGTCATACAGGTGTTCCTGACAGACCCAGGCAACTTCCGGCAAGTGGACGAGCTTGTGAGCAAGGAGAGCAAAGGTCGTGGTCAGGTGGAGGTCATCAGCCTCAAGGAGATCCAGGAAGGAGATGAGCTGCTCGAGTGATCACCTCGCCATCTCGTCGGCCACAGCCTTTGGATTGTGTGTCCATCAGAAATGTCCCCACTATATGCCCTTCTATATGCGTAACCACGGCTGCAGTGTTGAAAGACGAGACACCTGGTGTTGCTGTTGAGGTGGTAAAGTGGAAGGTGCATATAACCGTGGAATGTAGAAACCGGAGGATGTTGCATGTTGGTTGTATCTGATTTTGTTCTTCGGTACTGATTCCCGTAAAAGGACTTGCTCGCGAGAGGGTTGTTTGCTTCGTTACAGCTGTCGTGATAGGACCTGCCAACAATGCGCATAAATCTGCTATAAAGGTGGTTACGGTGAAGCATGTAAATGCTGCTTGCATCATGTCTTGTCATGCTGCACTCTAGAGGAAAATAATAAACTTCGTACAGGTCAGTGACGTGTCTGCCTCTCTCCGTGTCACAGGTCCTCACACATATAGGTACTATGAAAGTGCTGTGCCAGTTGCGCCATCTTGCACCAAACCATCAAGCTGTGCCAACCTGCTCCACCACACTAATTTAGAATGAAGTTGCCAAATTTATCAGGATGTGCTCGTTCAATGGCAAGCACACACAGACACGCGTTGGCTAGCGCTTAATCCTTCAATCCAAGCCTAAATAATCCATTTCATTGTCGGCGTTTTTGAAGTGTGGGTGTGTTTGGTGTAATAATTGTAACTAGGCCACAAGAAAACGAAAACTGTTTTGTGCTATACAATGCATTACAAATATTTTAGAAGTGTTATGCGTTTGGTTATATGCAGACCAGCTAAAGATGTGAACTGGCACTCATTTCATCGGGTGGTCAAGAAGGAAAGCCGCACTGAATGAATAAAATCGTGCAGTCTCCATTGTGTGTAGCTCATCAGTTTCCTTATACATTCCAGCACTCTATATTGCACCCTATTTGTACATATGCATCGATTAATGGGTGAATGCTGTGCACGTGACGTCGTAAATCTATTTCACACGTGCACCACATCCACTTGCCGGGATGATAGTGTGACACGCCAACAAATGATCGGCTTGCTCTCATGAAACTTCTTGGTCAGAAATATCTAATGGCAAGCGCAAACGTCACTCAAGTTTGCACTTGGGCTACACTGTTTTCTGCTAGGCCACACAACACAAAATCGGGCGCTTGATGTCGTGGAACGCAAGCCAAGGGTGTAAGGTTTCATATTTGGTCAACCTTAGTGACCAAATTGTGGTCGTAATTAAACGTTCAACGAAACCACGAACTTACAAAATTGCGTTCGCGGCAACAATGTTCACGACGCGACTAGCACAGATCGAGTAAAAAATTTTAATAAATCATCGTTCGGCACACAAAATATCGGTTGCCATTTTGCACGGGGTTGATGGCACCTGTGGCGGAACTGCCACAGCTGCCACTTCTGACAGGGTACAGAAAAAAAAAAAAACACTGGAGACTGCCGGAACACTGTTTGAATCAATTTATGTCCACAGATGCACACATGCGATGTCCTCCTGTGACCTTCCTCTTTTCTTTGTCCGAGCCGCTGCAGACCTCAGTCATCATCACATTTGTCTTCGCTTCCTGAAACAATCTATTCTTGATATCTGAACCATCATTGTAGGAAGAAAACGACAAAGGAATGCCTCTTTTGCCGGTGATCCACGCATAGCCTCTGTCAGACACCATTTTGAAAACACCACTTGCCACACGAAAAACATGCTTCAGATTTAGAAGAAATAAATCACTGTGCACATTCTGCCATCTTCTGACCAAAACGCCACTTAAGCCATAGACGAGTGTCTCACTCGGAACACTCAAGGGGAAAGCAAATATCGCAAGGATGAGACTTACTCATGCTATACGCTTTGGGGATGCGAGGGGTTGGATGAGCAGGGCTTGTCCAAAATGGTTAAGGGGTTAAACCTTGTCATCTGTTGCTTATCATTCGAATAGGTGTTGCCCGAATCTAGGCCCCAGCGATGGCTCTCATGGCGTGCCTTGCAGTCGGATCATGGTTTTGGCACGTAAAACCCCAGAATGCAATATTTTAGCAATGGCTCTCTCGGAGTAACAGGTACTGATCTCAAAGGCCGTGCTTTTGCTGACTGCATGTAGCAGAAGCCGGTGCGGAGTTGGAAGCATGTCATAGATGCCCTGTTTTACGCACTGCCTGTCGGTGCTCTAGTGTGTGGAAGCTGACGATCACATGCACACAACAAAACAAAGGTGCTCGGATGAAGTGAAGCTCATTTATTAGTCTAGAAATGCTTTCAATAAATACATAGTCTGGAGATTACAGTGAGTTACAACATGCAGCCGCTGCCTGCAGTTTATGCACTGTGTGGCTAATTATACGTACATCGCAGCATGAGCTAACTGGCCAGAGAGGCCAAGTTGGTAAGTGAATTTCTGAAAACTCATTTCTTGACACAGTGTGGCCAATGACGGCTGTCAAATTGTCCACTTCTAAACGTATGTGGATCAGTATATTTGCTTTTATTAAACCACCTCTTCCGTGAAGTAGCTTCTTTGTGCAGAAAGTGTTTGCATTCACTTCTGTAACGTCAAATCTGCAGAAATGCTGCATGGTGTTAGTAAAACTAAGGGTAGGTTTTTTTTTTTTAAAGTGTTTTAGTGTGGCATATACTATGTGGCCCTCCGATACAGACTGCGACCGAAGTCAAAAATGATCTTGTGGTGTGTGATAGCTCAAACTACCTGCAGCTCTCTCAAAAGAAGTCCACTTTTTGAAGTTGTAAAGGCAAGGCGCAGAAGACCAGGACTCAAGAAGAACACTAACGGCAGGACCGGCGCTCCTGTCGTTTGTGTTCTTCTTGAGTCCTGGTTTTCTGCGCCTTGCCTTTACTACTTCAAGCATGAACCAACTAGCCCAAGCAAGAGTTTTACGTAAGTCCACTTTATTGTTAGCATAAACAGTAATGCCATTGTGTACAATTAGATCAATTTGGTTATCATCCATGATGGCAGAAATTCTGGCTGTGTGTAAGCACAAGGTTAAAGGAGTGCTGACGTTTTCAAAGTACTAAAAACTTCTTGCACGTAAAAGATGGGCACTTAGCAAGGTTGTATATTAATGTCACATTAAAGCTAATCTCGAAATACCACACCTGGCATCGTCATTATCGCGACGTCATGATGCAGAGCAAAATTTGCTGATGTCATGTGGCGATAAAGCTGTGTGTGACGGCATTGATCACAAAAAGATATCATGGAAATCCTACGCACATGTTGGGAAATTATGTGAAACGAAGCTTTAATGAAGTGGTTAATTAAATGCTATACAATTAACGTCAATGTGCACTGATGTGCTTGCTTTCATCCTATGAAACGCATGTTTTCATTGGCAAGGTAAAAAGTTGGGTTGGCAGGTCATCCTGAATATGCTTACATGTTTGTTTATACTTGCGCTGTAAGCATATTCAGGATGTAGTCTCATTCTCTTTGTGCTTATGCACCACAAAGGTCGCAACTTCAATCTCGTGCGATTCTTACGCATGTGCACTGCACCTCTCGCAATCTGTGCAAAAACTCAAATGCCAAATCAGCTGGATGCACAGTGTGACATGTAAATGCAGTGACGTCGCAAGGACGAAGGCAATGTATGATGCATGTCAAGGGGAAAACGGTGATGACAGGTGTGTGCACAGAGATGCATGACGCACGTCTAGCTACCTTTAAGGATTCTGTACCTTTGGTGTCACAGTGGCACATACCTAATAATAATAATATTTGGGGTTTTACGTGCCAAAACCACTTTCTGATTATGAGGCACACCGTAGTGGAGGACTCCGGAAATTAGACCACCTGGGGTTCTTTAACGTGCACCTAAATCTAAGCACATGGGTGTTTTCGCATTTCGCCCCCATCGAAATGCGGCCGCCGTGGCCGGGATTCGATCCCGCGACCTCGTGCTCAGCAGCCCAACACCATAGCCACTGAGCAACCACGGCGGGTTAGCGGCACATACCCATTCTTGTGGATTAGCCAAGAATAGGCACACACCCTCAGGTGCATACTGAATGGATAGCTAAAATAAAATCAAGTAAATCAAAGGATCCCATCGAATAACGCAATAATTATATTAAGGGGTCGGTTTGCTTGAGATGCCTCTGAAACGACATTATATGTTCAGTTTTTATGTAGAAATTTACTTTTCTATTGTGCAGAACAGAGGTGCGCTTACAGGCACTACTTTGTCAGTGTCAATCAGTGTACAGGGGTTATGCGCGCTTGTTTGCTGGTACTTGCATTCGGTGCACATATAACCTTCATATACTATGTGTTCCACATAAAAAAGTGTCACACAACTAGGCGCATGGCACATTTTCCTGTTTCACGAGCTTCTTTTCAGTCTTGAAAAAGGTTTTATGTATGTAGTACATTTTGAGCAACAGAAAGCTGTATCGGGAATTTTTCGGGGTGGTCAACAATTTTTTCATTGAGACTTTTGCTCTGAATATAATATTTTAAAAAGTTAATTCATAATAAATATCTTGCTGGTGAAGCAGCGCACTGACACGGACACAGTGAAAACAAACAGGAAAAGACGACACGTTTGTCTTCACTGTGTCCGTGTCAGTGCGCTGCTTCACCAGCAAGGTATGATCACTCACCAACTAGCCCAACTTTCCACTTTACTGAACTTCATAATAAATAGTTATGTGATCAAGCAAAGTACAGAAAATAGTCAGACTTGCTCCAAGTGACAGCAAACAACATTAGTACTTTGGTTCTGTCTAGCTACTTGGCACTTGCATATTTTAAAATTTTGGCGCAAGTTACGGTGAGACACATGTGATACGTCCACAAATATATCTGCAAAGGCACTTACTGAACCAGCAGCAGCCACGTCAAAAAAGAAAGCTTTGCTTGAAAAGAAACAAGAGTGCTATGTGCACTTCTTTTGGCTGTACTCATGAGTGGCAGCCACAGCACAGAAGAGCTAATGTACCATCACGACGCATCTACCTCCTCGATACCAAACAAAAATTGGTTCATGGAAACAGGTATAGTATAGTAGTAAATTATTTAGGGACCATAACACTAGCCACTTCTATATACTATGACAGATTCTTGCTTACACCCACTCCACTTCAGCCAGGGCATAAAAGAAAGAATATAAGCCGGCATTTGAGGCTGACCATTGCATATTGGCGTGACTAAACATAACACAGCCTCTGGCAGAGGAACAACTGATTAGTGATCTCTTGCATCTATGGCAGACGCTCATAGCCTTCTCTGATTGTGACCTGGTACTCATGGTATTAGGTACAACATGATGGGGTGCCAAACTTAAGCCTAATGTCCCAGAGGTCTACACTTGTTAGATAAGGGACAAAAGATAAGCAAACCCATTGCTGCAGTATGTGCACAATGCAGGCTGCACATTGATTTTATGTCCTTTTTAAAGCAAAGCTTTCTTTGCTTCTTCCTTCGACTTTCCCACTACTGCTGCTGCTGTCTGGCACTACGTGTCGAGAGGTGGTTCAGAGCGTGTGCATACATGACAGGAGCGCTGCAGAGAGGAAAGGCGATGTGAGAAATTCGTTTGGACCTTTGCACCGTGTCGAATGTGCACAATGCCCTCTGGAGCTCCCTGGGCATCGCCACAGCTGTAATTAATTGTGACCCCCGCGAAGGCATCGCAGAAATTGCAATGCTTACCTTCCTCCTAAAGAAAAACAATAACAACAACAAAGTATTTGGTGACTATTGACCAAAATGGCCTTTGCAGTTGTCAAAGGAAAAATTCACTCTTGCATAAAACGCAGCCAGCAGGTGTCGCACTCTCAGACGTACAGTATGACCCACCTTTGAAGCGTACACTCAATTAATATATGGCTGCCGACTACCGCTGAATCATAGCAGGAAGGCATGCAGACTACATTTTAATGCACAGACGTCGGTCTCGTGCATTCTATTCAAGGTGGACAAACGCTCGTGACTAGACTCACTCGGACTCGAACAGAGCCGTACGTTACTCCGAGTCTGAGCAAGCTGGACCAAGTCCCACAAGCGGGACATATTTAACTAGCGCTAAACAGATGTAGGACGAGAACAAGAATCGCACAGGATGTGAAGCTAGTGGAATTCTGGAATACTGTAGACCACCCAGTGAAAAATTTTTTTCTAACCGACTGAGCCTAGGCGTGCGAGTCTGAGTGAGTGGAGGCGGTCTGTGTAGGTGTAAGTTTGAGTTCAAGTCCCATTGAATTGGAGATAGTTTCAGTTAGATTAGGTACTTTTGAATGAAGTGCGATTCCACATGTTTTTTTTTACTTCACAAGACTACATGCAAGAGTGATTCCATATGATTTCGAGTGAATCTGTTTGTAAGCAGTAGCAGTGTCCATTGGAAACAGTGAGCCTGGAATAGGGAATGCAAATGGAGGGCTCCCCATGTATGTGCTCAATAAATCAACTTTGTCAAAGTTGAGGTGCCAAAATACATAATGCGAAGTCTACTTTTCGAAATATGAGCTTTAGTTAAGCTTATAGCTTCTAGACTGGTTGGCATTGAGTGCGTTCCTATACAGGGCCGGGCAGTATTGAAGATACATGTACCCTTGATACTAGAACTGTTTGGGTATTTTGTTTGTGTATCATGATACATTTGGCAAGACATGTATAAGTATTAATATTTTTGATAAATCATGTCAAGTATCATGTATATAAAGATACAAGATACACCTATAGCAATATCCTCAAATACAGCCAGAGTCACTGAGGCAAGCAATTGATGAGAGTCAAAGTTATTATAAAAGAGAGACTTTGATGCTAATTATTTTTTTATATAACCCAGCACGATTGAGAAAATTGGATGCTGTGCGGCATTAGTATTAACAATCAGTAAAATTACACTCATATATTTATATATGCTATCATAGCATATACAGTATAACTTTTTAATTATAGTCACTAGGTTGAATGCTGCAACTTCAGAATGGAAGCCAAGTCAGTGTTCTGTTTAGCGTAGCCTGTTTTCTAGAAACTTTGTGCTTAGCACCGCTTTCAAGAGGCGTGTTCTGCACGTGTCGTGAAATACATTGCTCTGCCAGCTAACAGTTCTATGAATATTTTGCACAGCACGGGACATATCATGTGCACCAGCAATGCGCATCACTTCAGATTCTTGTTATCTTATGACACTTTACGAGTGCTGACACAGTCACTGATAAATAGCCGCACAGATGTTCTATAATGCAACTCGAAGTTGCAAAAGCAGCTTTGAATTTCCTCTATAACCCCGCATTCGGAAAGGAAATAACATTTTATTTTATTTATTCCGCTAAGCACTGTTGCACTTCTTCCTTCATGTCAGCATGTGGTTTGAAGTCAGTTCGCCTAAAGGGTACTGTTTGCCATATCTTGCTATGGCATCTGCACAAAATTTGGTCAGCATTTGATCATGGGGTAACTGATCATGGGATCATTTGAGTAACATAAGACAAAGCATCACTGCTATCACAATTAGCGAGCAGTGTGCAAAGGTACACTGCTCGCTAAAGGAGCAGTGGACAAGGGGACACGGCGTCTATATATTTTTGTTCTACTAGTATGTCACTATTGTAAACGCTGGCTCATTTACCATTCTCCTACTATCTTTAAAGCTCACTGCCTTTGACACACTACCTACCTCCTTATTTAGCAGCTCTATATGGGTACATTGTTATAATAGAAAATATGTTAGACAGTCTCTGCGCTATTTCTGGGTGGTACAAAGAAATAGTCACTGGCAAATTTTCCCCTATAACACAGCGTTCAAGTGTGTGTGTGTGTGTGTGTGTGTGTGCGTGCGTGCGTGCGTGCGTGCGTGCGTGCGTGCGTGCGCGCGGACCGGGAAGTTAAGCAGGACTGAGCCCAGTTGGCTATCTTGCATTGGCTTGGCAAAATGGATAAGGGGAGGAAAAGATTATGAGAAGGAAAGTGCAGTGTTCATGTCGCTGACGTAGTGAAAGTCATTGGTGCTGCATCACAGACGGTGGCTCAGTCTGTTTGCCTCTAGGATTTGCAGCAGTGCTTGTGCGGCCTCGTGCAGCTGTGATGTGCAAGGCCAAACATCCCATGATCTTGTCCAATGAGAAAGGTCTTCCATCTAGCTGATTTAGGGCTTTGCGGACGTCAAGACTCTTAAGATGGGCAGTAGCACAGAAGTTGTTCTACAGTTTCTTTACCACCACAGGCATTGTATTCGGCGTTATTGATAATTCTAATGAAGAATGAGTGTGCATTAGTGAGTGCAATTGCCAGGTGTAAGCCAAGCAGTACTGTTTCTTAACTTCGGGGAACACCAGGTAACAGGTGCAGTTGCATAGAGGGGTCGAGTGAATGCAGCCGATGGTGAGTGATGTCAGGGGTAGGCCACTGCGGTAATGTCAAATTATGCCGTAGCTTGCTTAGATACTCGGCTGCGTCAATCACCCACAAAAGTATTTAAACAAGATTTGTTCCTCCATCTGTTTTACTGTCATCTTCGTCAACGAGGTTTTCGCTGGTGATACCGCAATAACCCAGCAACAACTGAAACACGATGTTGTGCCCTTTCATGATCACACAGTGGTACATTTCTCATATATTCTACATGGGTCGTCCACAGGATCCGCAGCAAATAGCTGACAAGAGACACCGTAGAGCCGCCTTTGACATCGCAGAATATGGACCACTGATTAGCCAGCTGTTGGTCAATATAATCAACAGCACCTCAGTGGTCAATAAGCTCTGAGCTAGTTGGTGTTGTGATGTGGGAAATATTGTAACTGATGCTGATTTATCAGGATGGGACAACCGCCGTGCTGATAAAGTTATTCAGAAAATCAAGTAGCCTTATGTAGTTTCTAACAGTAGTGCTCAGCACTTTGACGCATAATGACTTTCCTTCTTATTGATTTCATTAATTGCTGTTCAATTTAGTTCCCTAGCTGGTTTTCTCTCCACAACCTCTATCCACTTATGTTATTCTCCCACTTCAGTGAACACGCTTTCCTCTATCATTGTCTACACACCTGTAAACATCTTATTTACTGGCTAGTTCTGTGACATATTTGCAAATTTTCTCCACTCCAAGTCAATGTTTTTCTAAAGTGCCAACGTTTTCCCATGTTATTCCAACGCCCTCTTATAACAACGAGAAAGAAAAGTTTGTTGTTAAGTGGGGAGAACTGCAGAAGTCTCCCACACTGTTTGCATATTTTTTTAAGTTTCTACTGAGGAATTGAGGGCAGTTAATGACAGCCAGCACATTTTCTTAGTTGGAATGCTATCTGCTGTTGTACTGCTTCTTCATCTGACGAGTACAAAGTCAAATCAAAATGTGTCTTTTGCAAAGCCATCATCAGCAGTGCATACTGCTCCAAGTCAAACTTTAACGTTCGCTTGAAATTACACGCACTTTGTACATTGATATGAGCTCACAAGCCGTTGCAATGATGATGATAATGAAGATTTAGGCATCTCATTTGAAACGAGGTGGCGGTATATCACCAAATTTGTTCCTTCAACTTTTTGGTGTTTCTACATATTTAACTGCCTTGATACCCTATGCAACATCTGCATTCATATAGAAACAAACCTATATAGCGCGATGTACGGTTTACAATTCTTTTTATGTCTGTAGAATGTGCACGAGCGGTTCAGTGCGTAATATGCAGGTTACGCATTGAAGCCTAGTGTGCAGCAACTGCGAACACGTACAAATGAACACATAGCAAAATAACATGTCACCCGTATTATGATCGTGCCATAAAGCAGTACATTGTAATGAGTGTGCGAGCGGCATGGAAGAACTGCTGATATCGCAGTGTGCCTGCGCAGATCTAATGCAAGTCCAGCCACCTCAGAGACTGTTGCAGAATAGCAACAGAATGGCGCAGAATATGTACTATAACGTAGTTGAAGTTATAGTACATAAACTTAATATTTAAAACAAAAATCTTATATGTTAGTAGAGGGAATTTGAAAGGGATGGAGGTCTGTAAGTGGGAAATAAGAAATTTTAAGTAATTGCCGGCAAATTGGCAGTGATCTTGTAGTGGAGCTGCAATGAGGAATCGGCTGATGTATCGCAGTATCTGAAGATCCAAATGGTGTGTCTTACTGGCGATGCTGGTGTGTCTTACATCTGTCAAATCAACATTTGCACATGTAAGTGGCTAGGTTAATTATTTAGCAAATCGTGTGGACCATTTTTCATGGAAGGTAAACTTTAGCAAAGGCGTGCTCCCACACTTAGAAAGATGTAGAAGTTAACTATTTGCTTGCCACCACACACTTTGTTCCTATAAAGTGTTAGCTCAATACACCAAGCAGCTCGCAAACAGTAAAGGTTTTACTCCTTCATTAAGTACTTGTTAAGAACATCAATTATAATAAACTATATAATTTTTGCAGCACCCATAATATGTGTTCAACATCGCAATTTCTTTCCTAGTTCCACCTCAGACATGCTTTATTGTCGCCAGTTTTTTACTTCATACACCCTGTATTTCTGAAATGACACAACATTAAAAAGTATGCTACCATAAAAAGAGTACATTAGCTATAAAGAATGAATACCAGAATATGGTGAATTCTCAAAACACGCCTAATTACCCCACATGCTTCTATTTTTTCACATTCACATGCATCATACACTTGACATACCCAAATAAACATTCCTCCATATTTTATTGCACAAGCTCCAAAATTGATAGTCGCTCTTAAGTAGCCTTAAGTGATTTGAATGCAAAAGCATTATGACTTGTCTAATTAAGTGGTTACATCCATAATATGCGATGTCATATGTCAAGCGTCCTTCACACCGTTACCTTAATCCATCTTGCTCTAATTTATACCCACCTTAATCCACTCTAATGTTGCAGCCACATGGCTGCGACGTGAAGTGTGCAATGATGCATGCACTAGGCACACCTTTAGTGAGCCCAATCCGTGAAGCCGCCGTGGTGTTGGGCAAGCATACTCGTTGAGCACCCCTGATGCCGTGTTCAATTCCCACCTACACCAAAATTTTCTTTTCAAAACCATTAATTTACTTTGTTTACAGGAACTTCTATGAGATAGTTGACATCAATCATCAATCCGAGCATTTCTTTATGTGTATTATATGTGTTTTTACCCTTTGCGCAATCGGCCATATTTTTCCAACCATCACTTGAGCACGCCGAACTTTCTGCCTCATAGGGCATATAATGCTTTCACATTGATTAATTTTGGCTGACGTTAGCAGTAGGCATTCTCCAGTGTAATTACTGACTGCTTTGGAAGCAAGTCTACCATGTAGGCTGCACAAAACATTGCCCACTGTGAAGGTCAACCTTCCCAAGCGTTTATCTCACGAGTTTCTCGAGCATAGCAGCCCTACGCTTTAACGCTGCACCATGAATGCATAAGCACGACCGGCACGCCACGCATCTCGGAGGCCACGCAAAAGGGGAACTTCATGGGCAGGCCGGTAGATGGTGCTGCATGTACAGAGGGAAATGCGAGAGAGGAGCCCGGCTGCAGTACACGGCTCATACACCATGCATTTCGGCCGTTGCAATACAGTGTGTCACTGCATTACTTGAATGCTAATCGCATTAAGCTCGACAGCCATCACGAGATTAGTTCTGCCAAAATTTGGGCTGTTCTTCGCATTCGCATTGTCTGTGTGTACAGACGTAGAGCCTCCTTGAGTGGTGCAGCTTCATGATGGGAATGATATTCACCCA
The DNA here is from genome assembly GCF_050947875.1 of Dermacentor variabilis. Classification (NCBI taxonomy): domain Eukaryota; kingdom Metazoa; phylum Arthropoda; class Arachnida; order Ixodida; family Ixodidae; genus Dermacentor; species Dermacentor variabilis. The sequence continues at coordinate 157,125,064 of NC_134570.1, read as the reverse complement.
TTTTGTATATGTGTTATAAGTACTCTCCGTATTATTCTCACAGTGGTGACACTGCAACCCAATTGACCACCCGTGTAAACGATGGAAAATGCACGACGTCATATTACAGCCAGGCAGCAGGAATTCTCGACGCTTTTGGCCACTGACTTGAGTACTTCAAGCATATCCCCGCCACGATAGATTGTTGTGGGCTTGTTCCATCAAACCACAAGACCAAAGACAATAACATCAAACCAAAGACAATAAAATTAAGCCAATCACCACAATTCTCACCATGCCGGTGAATACAAATATTTTGTCAACTTTAAGCACATGGAAATGTATTAGCGCTTACATACCACCTGCACTTGCTTTGGAAAAAATGAATATTTCTGAAGGCTGTGCATTGAAGAATGTATTTTTATTGGCAACACAAGTTAAAGCAAATATCAGTAAGTGAATGATAGATACTAATCAACTAATTACAGTTGACTCCCATTAATTCAATAATTTAGAGAGGGAACTATTTGGTTGAATTACCCAATAGGTCAAATTAACTAATGGTGGTAAAATTTGCTTGAAATAGTCTGTAATGTCTTTTTGTTTCTTGTTCTTTAAATGAGACTCAATCAACATAAAGCAAAGAATGCGACATGTTTAACGCCGCTTCAGCGTGACACAACATGAAACAAGTGGGAACAGATGGCTTCAAGGGCAGAAGGAATGCCAGCCACTAAACGACAAAAGTACATTTAAATAAAACAGCTTCATGACCAGGGAAGCAGTAGCATTGACTGCTGAATTTCTTGAGTTTTCAAACTTTTAGTAACTGTTGCGGCGCATGGGGGGCACCGGTGGAGGTCGTGTTAATTTAAGCAGCATGTTTTTGAATTTGAACTAAATGAGTTTTCCTTTCGTAGAAATATAGTGTTTCTTGCCAAGGCTTTCTAGTGCATTCGAATTAAGCAAAAATTTGAATTAATTTAGTTTAAATTAATAGGAGTTCACTGTACGTGCCAGGGATTAGTTGGTTACTAGTACTATATCCTGCGGCAACACTAGTAGTACATTGCCGCAAAAAGGATAATGTTGTCTCTACTGCACTGTTATAAAAGATGAACACTCTTGCCATTCGAAGCACGAGTATTCGGTATAAATAACTGGGGCTCGTATTTTTCCATTAAAGCTAGGGTTGTGCAGATAATCAAAATTTACAATGTGGATTGAAGGCTTCATTATTTGATAAGAGAACTCACTATTCAAATTGGTAGAATATTCAAATCTGTTCAAACACCACAAGGTATAACAATGTACGTTGCAGCCTGCAGTGAAAATGATCTATGAAAGTGGAGAATTTTTTTCAAATGATGCCCGTGCCGGAGAGCCGCGGTTGTTATGCAGACACACCATTTCCCGAGCAAACATGTGGAGGTGATTCCCTCGCGCAGCAGTTTACGGTCGCTAAATGAGCATGCCTCGTCCTTGGCAGCCTGTGAATTTGTTGTCTCAATTTATGTCATGCAATTTAGTATTTAGCCGATTTCATCGCGTTTTGAATGATGCGCACTGCTGCAACATAAAACTTCGGCTACCTTAAGCAAACAAAATTCCACTACATGCACTAGGTGACCAGCCGCTCCTTTGTTTATTGCTGTCATTGTCACTGGTGCACCAAACATGACCAACTTTCACTTATTTTTCACTTAAAGGTTCCCCAGTTCACCTGACATCCAGTTGCTGACGTCATTACATGTATCGATTAACTTCAAGAAGCCTTCTTCGTCTTTCGAAAGAACTCTATGTGCAACCTTTATACCTTGCTTGGGAAATATTCATTATTTGATTCCATATATGAACATCGACCCGCCGTGGTTGCTCAGTGGCTATGGTGTTGGGCTGCTGAGCACGAGGTCGCGGGATCGAATCCCGGCCACGGCGGCCGCATTTTGATGGGGGCGAAATGCGGAAACACCCGTGTGCTTAGATTTAGATGCACGTTAAAGAACCCCAGGTGGTCAAAATTTCGGAGTCCTCCACTACGGCGTGCCTCATAATCAGAAAGTGGTTTTCGCATGTAAAACCCCAAATATTATTATTAATATATGAACATTGTTTTTCTTGCACATTCATATTCTATTAGCGAATTTCCACACTCAAGGACTCCTATTTAAACTGAAAAATGCCGAAAAAGATTACAATCTATATAGAAATGTGGCTTTAGTTTTGAAAAACGGCACAATTTGGTGCAGGAAAAAAGTAGATGCAAGACTTTTGGCCCGACTTTCTGCTCTTTAGCCAATATAGCAATGGTGGGGTCAAAATATGGCTTGGAATTGCAACTTGGATCAGTCACACATAAGAGCATAATCTACACTTATTAGATGTATAAAGTGTTTGTGATCAAAATAAACTTAAGTGCAGTCATTAGTTTTTTCTTGGTCATGATTCAGTGAGGCACTTCAAGTAATTATCATGACTTGATGGGCATCTCTTTTTCTTTGCAGCCTGCCTATCAGTCTGTTGATTGTGACAATGGTATATCTAGAGCTGACACTGAATTAAGGTCTGAGTTGATTCTGAATATTTTTTTCAAGAAACCCCTAAAGGCCCTCACAATGAGGGTACTACACTGGAGGGTGGCAAAAAATTGCATGACAAACAAGTACGATAAATTAATAAGCAACAAGAATCAAAATGTGGCAGAACAATAACACTCAATGAAACATAATGAAAAAATGCAACATAATCAACAGTACGAAAAAAATAAAACACATTGTGGTGAATGGAACTACAAGAACTAGCAGAACTAGAAGAAAAGCTATGCATTGCTTTCTTTTTCTATAAGTTCATGAAAATTTGTTGCATTCTTTTCAATTGCAAATGTAGCAGGCAGCTGGTTCCACTCAATAATGGTTTTGGGTATGAATGATTTGGCAAAGGTTGAAGTGTGGCATGTATTTCGTTTGATCTTGAAAAGATGGTCATGGTGTGGAAAGACAGCTGAGGGTGAGTGAAAGAAATCCTCATGAAGCAATGGATGATGGTACATTTTGTGAAAAAGAGCTAAGTGAGCAAGTTTACAATTATGGAAAAGGTTATCGAGTCCCGCATGAGCTTTCAACGCCATGACACTAGTGAAATGCGAGTAATTTGAAAAAATGAAATGTGCCGCACAGTTCTGCAGGGATTTGGTGTTATCTATGATGTAGGCTTGATCCGGGTCTTGTATGGCTGAAGCGTGCTCTATTTTAGGTCAGATTAAGTTAATATAAAGAAGTTTACGCACCTGCACAGAAGCATGTCAAACATTACGTTTTAAGATGTGAAGAGAACGGTTAGCAGCCGCTAGAATCAAATCAATGTGATAGTTCCAGGTTAAGTCGGACTGCAGGTGATCTCCTAAATATATTTGTAAGTGGAAGCTGTCTCAACTGTTATGTTATTAAGAGTGTATGTTGTTGGGATGCAGCAAGAATTTCTTGTAAAGGAGACAAGCTTTGTCTTAGAGTCATTTAGAGTCATTAGCTATGATGAACACCAAGTGATAATTGAATCGAGGTCAGTTTGTAAAGATTGGAAGTCAGCATCACTTTTGATGGCTCGGTACACAACACAGCCATCAGCAAACAGTATCATTTGGAAAGATGTGCAATCAGGTAAATCATTAATAAATATTAGAAAGAGCAGGGGACCAAGCATGCTCCCCTGTGGTACACCAGATGTGACTTGCCATTGAAGAGTTAGAACCATTAACAGAGGTGAACACGAATAGTAAGATGCGATAATTTGAGTAGTGGTCTATGGTGGGGGACCCAGTCAAATGCCTCGGAAAAATCAACAAGCGATGCGTCGATTTGAATCCCGACGTCTATTAAAGTAAACGAGTCGTTAGTAAATCCAGCAAGCTGAGTGTCAGAAGAAAATCCCTAGCAATAACTGTATTGATATATATAAATATGATGCTTTGATCTTCAAGATAAGTAATGATATGGGTCTGCATGACGTGTTCAAGGAGCTTGGAGAAAGTGCAAGTCAATGAAATGGGTCTGCAGTTTAGAGGATCAGAGCGGATGCCCGATTTGAAAATTGGCATTACTTTAGCTACTCGCCAGTCGTGAAGGATGGAGCCAGTTGATGACTGGGAAAAAAGTGAAAATAGGACTTGAAAAATACTCCGATAATGTTTTTAAGCATTTTGTTGTTAAAGACAAGGAGATCCGTACTTTTAGTATCTTTAAGGTTAGTTAATAAGGAAAGAATACGATCTTTAGTTATGACTATTGGGGGCATAGAATAATTATGAAATGAACTGAGAAGTCTAGAAGGGGTACTGACTTCATGACTGAAAAACAGATGAAAAAGTGTAGTTAACGAGTTGATCAGAATGGGCATCATGCAGCTGATCGCCATTAGAATTTGTCAAGGATGAATCAGGATGTGAATGTGGGTTAATTAAGCTCCAAAATCTTTGGGGGTTATTAGATAGCATAGTAGGTAAGACGTGCTGTAAAACTGGCACCAGGTAGCTTTAGGCAATCTTTGGTAACCCTTGTAGCTTTTTCAGTAGGTTTCCCATGTAGTTTATGGATTGTTAGCAACTGCCTGTCTATACAGATGCTTTTTAAATTTACTGGCTCTTTGCAACTGCTCATTGAACCAAGACACACTTTAACTGCACCTAATTAAAATAACCAGTATATATATTGAAATGAGGTTAATTAGGGTAGTTTTGAACAGTGTACAGTTCTGTTCAATGGAATGGAAAGAACATTCGGCTAAGAACCGCCTAGAAAAAGAGGTTAATATCCTTTTCATTAGCAGCTTATTCTGAGTCAGGTCTAGTTATACATCTTTGAGCCTGAGTTCATGATTGCGTGAGTTTGTGCGAGTCTTATGGTACATTCGATGGGTCGCTTTCGAGCACTCTAGAGTGCTCTCACAGTGCAGTTTACATTCCGCTGACCTAAAACATGCTCTGGCCTGAAGTTAATTCCCCTTGATCAACGAGCACAGCTCAGTCTAGCGTGACTCCAGGACAACCCAAGTCCACCTCCCAGTACAGGAAGCCTTCCTCTTCGAGCTGCTTGCATACTGCTAGCGACTGAGCTTCACCGCTTGCACCTGCACAGAATTTCGTTTGCAGAAACACGGCTGTTATTCCCTGTGGAGGCAGCCCATGCAGTGTGCTTCAGCTGAAGTGTTCAAAAATGCAAAACTACAACATATTTAAGTTATTCTCCTGAGAGGAACTTTGGCCACAGTTGATGGCCTTTTAAAACACCATAAAGTGGATAATTAAACATATAGTTAACAAAATATAGTAACTAATCTTTCTATTGCTAAGCGATATGGGTGCAAGTACTTTCGTAGTAACAATAAACTTGTACTTAGTACTCATTTCTAGGTCTACAACATAACCTGGAAATGAGTACAAAGCAGAATGAGTACTGCACCTCCAGCTGCTTTTGACATAAGTCCCAGCTTGTATGACAGTCCCAGCTAAAATGGAGGGCGTCGGGAGCATGTCTGCCATGCTTGAATAAATCCCTGTCAGCAGCATGCGAAACCTGCAGTTATGACCCCACCTCTGTCCACATTACCGTAGCATCAAGCCACAATCAACCAAGAGTGATTTGCACAACATCACTTTCAAACATTGCTTGGCCAATGTTTAAATAATAAGAGAAAAGAAAATGACAGTGGACGTAAAGACAGTTTGCCACTGGCGGGAGTGCAACCCAGAATTTTTAACATTACACATGCAGTGCTCTATCGTTAAGCTCTGCTGTGAAGAACTATTCATCCCATGCATATTTATTGCCATGCCATTAAAAGGAGATGCCCGGGTAAAAGCAACTGCTGGCACGCCTTTGTTTAGAAGGACAGATTCAGCCGTATCTGGCACCATCCTCCTCCCCTTACAGCGGTGGCTCCCCCTGATGCATGCCTGATATACGTACTCTGCATGAATGGGCTGCGCAATTTATCTTGGAGAGCGCGGTCAGGACTGTTGGTCTTTAGCAAACCTGTACGCACCCACTCCATTTTGACAGCCAACACAGCAGAGGAGCAGCGCACAGCCACCACCGCCTGCCCCCGTCAGCTTTGCAGCAAGACCGTTTTGGGCAGCAATCTCAGCGACCCTGTCCAGTCGCGGGTGGCCAACTCCGAGGCAGTTGAGCAAGGACTGGTTCATCTCCACCAGTTCCTGCATCACACACACACGCAACTTCAAAAGCAAAGAAAAAGAAAGCTCATAGGTCTTCACGCATGAATTGAGTGACTGCAATGACATTGTGAGATTCTGTATCGTTTTATTCCCTACTGGCGTCCGCAGGACTCCTACTGAACTGAATAGAACAGTGAAAAAGGAGGACAAAAAATGGACAAGACAAGACAAGGCGCCGACAGTGCTTCGTCAGTGCTGAATCTTGTCTCGTCTGTCCTTCGCTTTCTGTTCGTGCTGTTCTATTCAGTACGGATTACCAAAATGCCCATTTGTATATTCTGTCAAATAACTTTGCCTATCTTAAAGTAACCTGTGAGTTATTGTGACATTATGATATACAGGTGCTGTCTACATGAGTAAAATGTCGCCTATAGACAACAGCACCCTGCCAGTTGCGCCACCACTGATGCACCACTTCTCTACATTGCTGAATGACAAATTCTGATCTGTATAGTAATCCCATTACATTAAAACTCTTGCAAGGACATATACCACACGCTAGTATCAGATTTGGCCTAGCCATTACTTTGAGTACACTGCCTGTAAGATTGGTCCACATTGCAATCTGGGTACATCAATCGGCCAATTTTGATCCATATAATCATTGCTGATTGTGATCAGCACCCAGTGAATAGTTTTGGTAGAGGCTTACCAAGGCTTTGGAGAAAATGTTCTCTGCCATCTCAGGTGCAGTCTTCAGGAGCTTCCAAAAGGTTTCAGAAATTGCTTCAATGGATTCCAAGACTGGCTTTATAACTTCTGGAAACTGAAGGGGAAGACAATTGCTTCAATTACCTGATCAGCACGCTGTTGGATTTGATAGTGACTGAAAGAATAAAGAAGGTCATAATTATGTCGCTGACTGTGGGACTACCTCACATCATTGTAATTAAGCTGAGTCTAGTAATGAAATTAATTATGCAGAAACCCGCAAAGTGTAGACTTATTCACGAGAGAGGCAGTATCACATGGGCAGAAATTTCATTTATATTTTTTGCACTCACAAAGATACGGATGTACAAAATACTGGCAAACACATGGGGCTTACTTTGCCCCAAAATTTATGCATCAGCTATTCTGATTGTTACATACTGTCGCATATCACAAAGATAACAGAGATCCTAAACAAGACAGAGGTTCCCAGGATGATGGAGGCTTGAAGCGATTAGCTGTGGTAGAACAAGGAATGTCACTGAAGCCAAAGTTTCAACAAGGTTAGTTGTCTTAATCGGGGTGTGGCTTCCCTGATGAAGACGAAGTCCTCTTGTCAAAGTGTTGGCTTCAGCAACATTCCTTATTCAAAGACAACAGAGACAGGTTTTCACTACTGTAATGAAAATAATCACACTAAACATTCTGTTTTATACAGTCTAGACATCTGACAGCATTCGGAAGGCATGCTGAGCACACATTACCTGGTCGTGCCTCTTTTTGACACCTGCCACCAGAGCCTTGGTGTTCCTGGGAACTTGGGTGTTCACTAGCAATACCTTGTAGCTGGGAATGCTGAGGAAAAAAAAAATGCCTCATAATGCTGCAATGAGAACATTTGTGCTGAACAGTTAGTGTTGTCTCGCTGTCAGAAATAACTAAGGCCCCAGAAAAGTGTGCGCATCCACATGTAAAAAGTTAGTGCTTATTCCCAGTGCTGTTACTTTTTTTCTGAGTAAACAATTCCTTCATGCTGTCACTTTGTTTCCTAGCAGCAACACTGACTGGGATAGCCTTCAGCACAGAAGTGCCAATGCAGCATTGCTACGCAATGTTGCCATACTCACCTGCTTTGATTAGTTTAATAATCTTGCATGCATTCACCTCAGTTATTAGGTACTTGCGCTTTATTCAGTGTGCAGTGAATGCATACAAATGCGCACACATCCACACACACGCTTTTCGTTCTCTGGTTCTTCTGCATGTACTTGCATATGCCCATCCCTTATGCAATACCCCTTATTGAGGGCGGCCTTTAAGGTAATGAAATTAAGCGAAATATACGGTATTTCAATAAAATTGTTATTTCTGTTTTTGGCATTCTGACATGCTTCGGCTCTGTTCGTGGAAGCAACTTGCTCTCTTTCAGTCATAATACCTGACAAGAGCTAAATTTTTTCCGAACTCTCACAAAGATTCTGGCAAAATTTCATTATACTTCTACTGCATACACATGCCGATTTGTGGAAGAGTGTAGGTGGGATGCGAGATGGTGACACAACCACATTCACATTATTAGATTTCTGAAATGTCCTCCTAGCCACAGTCATACATGTATGCACATGCTATTTCATTTTCTTCAGTAACACGAACAGAAGCACTTCACAAAAGCTGCATTTGTTCACATAATCAATAATAGGTTGTAAAAGGGAACTCTGTTACCTATTATTTTCTTATTATAGGAGAGAGCAAGTAAGTCATATGCAGCTCGTCTTTTCTAGGTTTCTGAAAGAGAAAATTATTATCCACTTGATCTGTAGCACGAATCTATGAAGAATGCCCTTGCAGGTTTTTCAATAAGAAATCTTCGCAGTTGAAGAAAAATTCATCCTGCTCCAAGGATCAGGCCCAGGACCAACGCCTTTCTGGGGGCAGTGATTCTACCATCTGAGCTAACCAGGAGGCTAGCAGATTTCAGAGTGAGGCCAAATTATTAGGCAATTCAAAGCACAGGGACACTGAATACAGAAGACCAGTTCTGCAAAAGCCTGCAAGCTGGAGGAAGGTTCAGAGCTCAGATGGCAGAGCAACCACCCTGGAAAGGCATTGGTCCCGAGGTCGATACTTGGAACAGGACAAATTTTCCTACAACTGTGAAGCTTTCTTTCTGAGCAACCTATACGAGTTCCTTTTGCAGCTTCTTGCGACTGTCCAGTAGATGACAATTTTTCACTTTCATGAATCTTCCTCTACACTGCGAATTTCCCACGGAACTGATATGCAATTACTAGGTTTCACTCACCTCTCAAGAATTTCACTTATTTTCCCACCCTTGAAAAGAACGGCACCTCCTGAAAAAAAAAAGTGGAAGGTCTCTTTTATATGATTTCAGCAAAGGCCACTTACTTTTTTTCAACTCTTAGATATCAAGGTTGGGTCCCTTCAAGGAACATGTACGACACAGTTAAGGCCACCTCTGTGGGTCCAGAATAATGAAATTCACCAACGATTACGATACTCCCTAATGCGAAATTTGAGCGCAGCTCCATATGTGTTTTCATTTCGTGATATATTGGCGGGCATAGCACAATCGGTCTCGTGCGGCACGTTGCAAACGCAGCGAAATGCGGTGCCACTACCTTGCTAATCTGGAGATTGCGAGAGGCATCGCATGAGTGACCCATGGATGCGATTCACAGCAGCCGCTGCCAAAAGACCTCCCAGACAACATTACACCTCCATGACCTCATGACCTCCCAGACAACGCGTTACTCTGGCACCATCTCGCAGCGATCATCGCTGCACTACGCTTTAATTTTCTTCTCACACTTTTGCCATACTCTGCTTTCTCGCTTTCCACCTCACGGTTCCGTTGCACCCTCCTCTTTGCTTTACTTCCTCCTCGCGCCTCTTCTCTCTTATCGCTTTTTCTTTTCATCTCCCCGTTCCGCGCCGCATTCACTCTCGTCTTTCACTGTACTCATTTGCTAGGTTAAGCCAGGAACACCGGCGCTCACCGCAGGAACGGGTGTTTAAGAGCTGCACTCTAAAACAAAAGTATACATAAAGGGGTCCCGTCAAATCAACTCCCTCTGAACTCAAAGAATGTTTTGCTGAGTCAATATAAAGTAAACACGAAATTCAGCAGCATGAAAGCAAATTGGGAAGTTACCAAAGCATTGCTTTAACTGTCATACGAAATAAGTTAAACAAGTTTAAAAAATAAAAGACACAGCCCAGACATGAAACAGCACAGCCGTACACTAACAACCAACGAAATTAACACCACCACTGGTTTATACGTATATATATATATATATATATATATGAAAGAAAAACCAACATTAGTTGTAAACAAGCACCTGTGCTGTTCCCTGTCTTGCCCGTGTCTTTTATTGCACTCATTTTATTTATTTCATGTAATGAGCCAACTTTAACAACTGCATACTTCATACTGCATTCTTCATAAACACCCAAGAGCATGGAGACTGCATACTACTGCCTATGACGGCATACTTCATAAGCACCCAAGGACACTGAGGATGGCAGGCTCAGCCTGAAACCATCACTCCATTAAATTAGATCCTCATGGTCCTGATGACCATGATGCTGATAAGGACCATGTTGAAACTCTGTATTCAAGCTGTAACCTTGGAATGGGATCCTCTTCCCAGTTCTTCTTGCCTGTCCTCACCTTAAGGGAACATATAAATGTATCCCTGCATGCATTTTGTGAAAGGAAGCACATCGGTGGATTGAGGAGTACCATATGTGCAGATTGTGTTGTCGATGCCTGAAGGCTGACCGTGCAGGATGCACTCTGCCTGGAAGGCCCACAAGGAGATAAGCTCACGGTCCTTGCTAGAAAGAGTGCGTTGCACAGCTCCGTATTTCGCCAGAAGCACAGTCGCCAAGGCCGTGCTGTAGGATGCTGATGATCCGAGACCGGCTCCCAGTGGCAGCCTTGAATTGACGGTGAACTTGGCAGGGCCAAAGTGTCTGCATCATTCAAGCAATATTCCAGCTCAAGTTACATCGCCGACAATATTTAAAAGACCAAGACTCGTTCATGCCAGAGCTAGAGTAGGCGAACAAAGAAGTTGCAGCTGATGATTAAGGATTTTTGAGACACCTTTTTGAATACCTATTAGGCTAATTGTATGCTGACCGCTACCCTTGTGTTCTTTTGTGTCCTTAGGAGTAATAGTCGGAGTGTTATTGTACTGCTTGGTGACTATTACTAAGGAAGTTTGGTGACTGCGTTATATTTGAATGTCTAGCTGGGAGTTGTGTGCAAATCATGCCTTTGTTGTCTGTAAAGGGCCTCGGATAATGTCAAGCTACTGAGTAGTAGCTTTCCTTTTGGGGCTAGTTTCCCTTAATTGGAAAACTAAGGGTACTGCTACCTTGTAGCAATCCTAGTCATCATGACTGGTCTATTTCGTATCCACTGCAGGACGAAGGCCTCTCCTAGTGATCTCTAATTGCCCTGGTTTTGTGTCAGCTGACAACTTGTGCTTGCAAATTTCCTGATTTCATCACACCGCCTAGTCCTGAGCCATCACTCGACTACGCTCCCCTTCTCTTGGCATTTATTCTGTTGCATGAATGGAACACATACCAGCTGACTGCCCTACGCATTACATGGCCTGTGCAACTCCAATCCTCCCTCTTAATCTCAAGTAGAATCAAGTAGAATATCAGGTACACCTGTAAATTTCTTTCGTTAGTTCTGTGTCTTAAGTGCGATTCACAGGCATCAACAACTTGCCCAGTTCTCGATCTTATCAGCTAGGCCTGTTTGCTGCCTGATTTATATCGCGCTTTTTCTGTATCACGATGTCACAACAATAATTTTTTGTTCCGTTACTTACTGCACAGTCCTTAGCGTTTTTTCAAGCTTTCTTTTGTTAACCTCCATGATTAACCTTGATAGGTTAGTAGATAATTCATAGGCAATGTGAGTGTGCCCATTTAAGAAGGACGTGGCAGTTATAACAATGTATCACTGGTGAGTGACACTGGATTTTTTACATATGATTGACAAGGTGACACTCGGGACAACATGCAGGACTAGACACCAGCAGTGCAGCAATGGCAAGGAAATCCAGTGGCAACAAGGCCCGATAAAAGAATGGAAAAGCAGAAAGACATCTGTTGAACAGTAATTAGCCAAAGTTGTTCAATTGTGCTAAGAGACCAGGAAAACATTGTGCACCTTAGAGCCACTGAAATTTGAGCAAGCTTGCGGTGACATTGCTTTAAAGGGCCCATAAACTTCCTCTGATAATTCAAAAAGCAATTGTTTGCTCCTTTCCTAGCTTTTCTGGTAATTTCTTTGCATGTCGTGATGCCAACAAGTGCATACATGTGACATCACCAGGGCTGTCACTTGGCCTGCATATGAGAGACATCAGTTCCAATCCATCTGCTGACACGTGTTTGGCATGCAGTCCTGCACCCATCCTTACTCCTCGCCTCACTTGCCCGTCATGTGCAATCAGCTGATTTCACCTCGCGTAGTGCGTTTAGCACTGTACGTGCGGTGGCAACAGTGTGTAGCCAAGAACTGTGGGGTCTTGATAAGCAGAAGTTGATGGTGCTTTCAAATAAGAAAAGAGCTCCAACATGATGTTCGGTGCTGATGTAGTGTCCATGTGTCTTCTACAGAAGTACAGAGGTATGTGGCAAGGAGGAAAGGGCACCCGTGGCGAGGTAGTGGACTTGACAGGGAAACTGCTCACTCGCCTTTGAACTCAAAGCAGTTTAGAGGCCCTGTAGGCTATACCATTGCCAGACGTTTTTCTTTTTTCCTGATTACACCTTCCACGCATATCAAGATGTTCACCAGGGGAAGTGTGTGATGCACTACAGTTGTTTCACAGGGAGTCATCAAATAATGAAGTGGAAAACGATGCTGCGTTAAAAGAGAAAGCAGGAAGAAAAAGCAAAACGTCAAGGTCTTTTTATCGAAATAGTGAACTTTTCCGCAATTGTAACCCCACGGGAGCTGAACAGATGCTGAGCAGAGAAATTTTGACATATACTTGAAGCATGGCCATAAGGGTGCAAAATGTGCTGCCATGCGAGGTATGCACCATATTAAAGAAAAGATAGCTTTAGAAACCAAACAATTTGAATTTTTTTTACAAGCACACAAAATAAAAAGTCGTAGCCCCCATAATTTACATTTGTTTTAAAAATTCTTGAGTTGTTCCAAATATGTTATGCACAACTAAAAAATGCACCCATAATTTTGTTATTTTCACTGCCGTGAAGGTGCACAACAATTGTGCGTGACTGCAGCAACAATTTCAAAAGATGAAGCACCAAACAGACACAGCACGCCAATGAAGAAACAACAATGACAGAACAAGGCACTACTTGCGTCTGTTTATTGAGCTTCAAAAGCGGCTGAATATATAGCCATGGGGAGAGGGGGAAGAAAAAGAAGGAGCACTGAACGTGAATGTGCATGTGTGAGAATACAGAAGATGTATAGGAAAGGAATCGCAAGATTAATCAAAATCTAAAACCTATCAAAAATATGCTTTCATTTCTGTAAATATTCAGAGACACAGACCCAGGCTGACACAGGTGTCCCCTCTTTTCTTAGTCTCGTTGGCCTCCAACAGTTCACGCACCACAGCATCTTTGCTTTAAAAATGATTGTTGCATCATGAAGCCTTGCTTCACATACTTGCTTATTCTCATTCCCGCAGGCCTTGCAATGAAGTGGCAAGTTTGAGCTATACCTAACCATATTTCAGCGAAAGCTTGTGTTCCCGCAGGCGTTCATTAATACATCGGCCAGTTTGGCCGATATACGACCCCTTATTCGCACTTCACAAAATGGTTTGTATGTTTAATAGAAAACTCTACTTTCTTAGAGTCATCAGATCCAATCAGGCGGCACAAAGTAGCAAGTTTCCGAGGTGCGGAAAAAACCACCGGAATTTGGTACTTCGCGGCGACATGTTTAAGATTATGTGCCACTTTGTGGGAATGTGCTATCACCACTGGTTTAGCTTTCTTTTCCAATGTTTGACCTTCTTCACTGCTTCTTTTTCTTTCTTTTTTCACCTTTTTCAACAACGCCTCCAAAACTGCACTCAAAACCAAACAAGGAAAAACAGCCTTTCTTAACTTCAAAATCTGTTCGTCAAAGCTTTCATGTTCAGTTTTTGTTCAGTGCCCCCTCTTTTTCCTCCCCCTCGCCCCATAGGTATATATTCAGCCGCTTTTGACCTCCATAAACAGTTGCGAGTAGTGCCTTGTCCTGTCATTGTTGTTTCTTCATTGGCGTGCTGCCTCTATTGGCCCTTCATCTTTTGAAAGCTATGAACCAACTAGCCCCACGTGTTCTACTGCATCAACAAGCACTTCTGTGTATTTAAAGACTACATCTTTAAATGCAAATGCATTATATGGTTCATGAGGCGGAAAATCCGGCAGAGTTGTCGGCGTTGGCATGACCACCAAGGTCCAAAAAGTCCATGAATACTTTGTTTAGCGCAAAAAGACAGACACAAGAAAGACGACAGGACAAGGCGCCTTGTCCTGTCGTCTTTCTTGTGTCTGTCTTTCTGTCTGTGTTGTGTCTGACACAAGATCGTGCACGCTTTTCAATATGAATAGCGTTGACATTTTAACATGTCTGCTGATCTATGTGCCTTGTTAGAATAAACCTTTAGTTGAAAGTCAGTGCTCCTGTCTTCCCTACTCTTCCTTGTCTGTCATTCTGCACTGAAAGTCATGGATCTGTTCCAACTTGCCCAGTGCTACAATCTTGCACAGAACTTACACAGTGCTGTGAGTTATGTCATGTGCCTCAAACTGTAGACCATACAGTATGTGTTTGCCCTCAATTACGTGCACTATGGACCAGACATTAGCTGTTACTCTTGCCTTTCTCGGCAGCCAATCACCGTCTCAGCAAGTTAGTCGAGAGCCCTCGGCAGGACCGTAAGTCTAGTTTTCAGGCCTTTCTTACCCAACTTCTCAAAGAGCATGGGTTTGGACTCCAGGCTTCGAGCAAATCAGTCCGTCATATGCCTTGCCTCTTCCCTCTCTCTGTCCTTGTCGCCGCCCTCTTCCTTTCCCTCTTCCCCTTCACATAGCACAGAGCGAGTGGCTAGAGGAATCCAAACAAAACTGTATTTGACAGGAAAATGCAGGCCTGAAGTGATCAACTGTGGTCAAACAATTACTGTTGCTGTGGTCAACATTTCAACAAGGGGGACTTGTGTTTGTCAGAGCAGGAGCTGCTTTCCTTAGCAGAGCTTGCATACACATATCTCGCTCTGCCCCATCCCCACTAGTGGAGGAGGAGGAGAATGAGCTGGTGCAGAAGAGGGTGAGCGAAGTTGAAGTGTTCAAAAAAAATAAAAAAGTGGTTTGGCATTTAGTTTAGGAACGGGCTCTTTCCTTTTAAAGCGACAGCTTTCTTTACAGCTAGTTTGGCCACCTTGGATGGTTGGACAATCTTGCAAAATGAACAATGGCACACAACCAGTGAGCCAAGTTGTCTTCGCTACCTTAGACCACTGGGTGCATACCCGCATAGACAACTTGCTGCTGTCTATACAACTCAGGTCACTCAGGTCACTGCCCAGACAGTACTGCATTATGCGATATAGGTATGTAACCATTCTTGGCCAGTCCCCCAAAATGGCAAGGTGACACATGGGGTATGTAGGCTTGAATATGTTACAGCAATAGCACCCCTTCCGCAACAGATACCTCCATGGTCAAGCATGGTTGCTTGCTGGAAAGCCATTGCGGTGAAGTTGCAACCAGGATACTAGTGACAGTGGGGGTTACTATGGCGTTTCAACTGGGGTGCAGTGATTACAACAAGATGTACTGTGTCGTGGTGTCATTCGGCATTGTGGTTGCCCGAGAGATTGCCACTTTGTGCGTCTACTTACCCAAGCAACCCTAGCCGACTGCCGATGCTGGGCTGATTGTTGAGAAATAGTCAGAAGCCGTCTTCAATGGCCACCTGCCTTCCGAAAACAGTCGGCCCGACATCTACTTCCAGCTACATTAGCACGCGGTCGGCCACACGGGCTGGGCCTCCGTCAGAGCACGACTGGACGCTGAGCGCGTCAAACGCTCATTGGTGCGACAAGCCGGCAATGCATCGGGCCGGCTTTAGTTGCCGATTGAACTTTGGGTCCACGTATTTTTTCGTTAGACAGCATAAAATATATTGCACTAACTACATAACTACAGTCATAACAAGCATTTGCATGCTGCCACAGCTGATGCAGACTGCAGAAGCACCAGACTGTGACTCTGGACTTCTTTAAATCCTTCTTTAATGACTTTGCTTGTACTGCTGCTTGGTTTCAACTTGAGTTTTGCTAAAAGGCCGCATTTTTTTGTTTGTTCGCATTGGTAAAACGCTTTGCATTGCTGTTCAGTTGGTTCATTCGCAGCTAGTCCGGTTCGACTGGGTAGGAGGTGCCTTTTCGCATGAATTATGGCAAGAAGAAATATTAATTAAACATTGTGTGAAAAACGCAAGAAGAAGAAATATGACCTTTGCGAAATTTGATTGCAAACGAACAAGCAAAGTAAAGGATTCTTTTAAAGCTTGTTAGAGCAAACGTGCATGCCTACTAATGACAAGCTGATGTACCTTCTGGTGACTCCGGCTAAGTGAAAATAAAAGTGACACGGACACAGACTAGAAGCAGACAGGACGTATCTGACAGGACAGTCTGTGTCTGTGTCACTTCACGCTACAATCCAAGATCATGTTACTGTGCCAACTCGCTCAATTTTCTATCCTTTTGCAAAGGAAAACAGTCCAGCCGCGGGAAAGAATGCGGGCAAGAAGGGAGAACCGAGCCCAAGGTTAGGTAGCGTGGCCGGGTAACTGCAGTATGGAGCTAGGAGGGGAAAGAAGGAAAAAAGAAAAAGAAAAAAAAATGCGCCACCAGGGAAGGCAGGCGGGGAGGCGCGGGAAACTTCTTTTTCGACCGTTTTTCTTTTCCCTCCATGTTTTCGACTAGTCTCTGGAGCTGGATGACATCATCTGGAGTTGTATGCTGCGCTTGCGGCAGGGAAGCCAGCAGTGTCTGTCGTAAGTAAATTTTGAATAAACAGTGCGATCTATCTGAGCCAAGGATGAGAAATTCAGAAACACGCCCAAGGCAGCACCACAAAAGCACTTGCACGCGGAAAAAATTAACATCGATGCTTACACTATAGTGTATTGCAATAAATGTACAGACTATTTGGAATATCTTTTTTTATTCAGTATAGTTTTACCTAATATAGTTATAAATTTGCCTGAAACCATGGAACGAATTACAACAGGCATTATTATATAGGTTTCTTTTTTCTTGTCCATCAAAGCTGCTGTCAACTTTATATGCTTTCACGTATAGCGCTTTCATAAATCGCTCTTGTGCAAGACGAAGGAATGACGCCACTTCCCAAATGGCAGACTGTGCGCTGCATGCAGGCGCCCACGTAACCTAGCTCCCACATAACCTATAGCTCCCATGTGAAAGAAAAGCTTTGTCGTTAGAATATCTGACTCATGCATGTACTGCCTCAGTGCATACAAAATTGCACCCGTCGGAAGTCTCATTGCGGATATTTTATATATGTGAGTGGAATATTACCCTGCACTTCTTCCAGCACATACACGAAAAAAAAGAAGTTGTTTAATGTGATCAAACTTTCGGTTTCCGCATTAGGATATATATGTTTTCTGGTTCGTATATGGAGCTATTACGTACTACCATGCTCAATGTGAGCTACAACGCGAATGTGCATGGTGAAGTGGTTGCACATTGTATTTTCCACTGAGCGTGATGGTACCTGTCAAATTGAGACAACCGCATGTCCGAAATAATGTGTACTTGTTAAAAACATATACCATAAAGCATAAATGGAGATTTATGCCTAAATGAGAATTTGTAGTTATTGACATAATGAAACGAATAGGCACAACCACACACAGAGACACACGTAGCTGGAGTGCCTGGATGCTGGTGTAAGTTGACCATTGCTGGTGTTTACTTTGTACAATTAAAACAAAATAATAATACAATAACAATACTATAAAAGGAGGTGGTCTTTGCGTGCTGCTACCAGTGTCATTGGCTATAGCAGAGGTTGTGCAGCGTGAGAGCATGTGAGCCACAGAACAGACGACACACGAGAGATACACATATTATAATATATAATATACTATTTGCACGAATACAGCGAGAGTTTTTTCCCCAAAATTTCTAGCCTCGGAGCACGCCTCGCTATATATTCAGGTTCGTGACATGAACATAATGTGTTCTATTTTTTCTTTACTTTATCTAGCGCTGAGATTTCACCGTGCGCAAGAGTGCGCGAGCTGGGAGTTGCCACTGTGCATTTCGTGCCGCCTTTATCCTCCCCAATTTAAAAAGCTTTTAGTGCCGCATCAATGTGGTTACAGCGTATTAATCGAAACCTTGTGCAGGACGATTGGCAGTGATGTGTAGGCACGCCAAGCCTTCATCATGCAATGCGTGAAAGGCTTTGCCATGTTCAATTCTATTACGGGTATTTCTGAAGCGCTGCCTCTCGAATAACTGTGGTCACAAGGGGAGTAGAAACCGTTCCTGCTGATGGTGACAAAGGAGCCAGCAGTAACAACGAGTAATTCTGCTTTCACGAGTGCCGGTATTTTGCGATGGCAGTTCGCAGTAATGAGGAATAAATTGTGCCTTGCAAGCACTCACTTTTACGCATCGTTTCCTGTTTCCTTGTGGGATCACTTCGCATAATACATATAACATATACACACACACACACATAGTGTTTTCAGAGACCAACAGTCCCCTCTCGCGCTATATTCGTGGTCGCATCATTTACATGCACATACGATAAGTGTTTAAGTGGTTTCTGAGTAACGTGTTACACGGGACCATGCACACAGTCCTACAGTTGCTGAGCCAATTCTTATATTTAAGCTGCGTAAATGCAGCTTTGTCTTGCAGAGGCCGCCAAATTTAATGTCTTGTCATCGGTCACAAGAAAAGTGAGCATAATAAAGTAACGTGGCGCGAAAAGTCTTCACCAGTGGCTCAGGCAGGAATTGAACAACACTTCACTTTGGAATTGAGCCTTTGGGCCAAGGTGTTCACATGCACCAGTGAATTCCGACAGGCTGTGCAGTGCTTTGAAAAAGAAGTGAGAGGCAGCAATTTTTGTTGTTGTTTTTGCGTAATGAATGTTGACAGACGAATATATGATGAGGGAATATAGACCAGCTATACAAAAGCAATGATGGCGGTTCGTCACGTGGGGAGAAACAGCAACCATCACATACAGATGCTAGTGACAGTTCATCTGGCAGTTAGATCAACTTCTGGCTAAAGGATGGTTCTGTGTTTTGTTCTGGACTGATCAAACTCTAGTAATTAGAGGGGAATTATGAAATCAGAATCAAATTTATTTTCGCCATATATGCGGGTGCGCATGCAAGGACCACTACTATGAGAGCAAGAGTACGTGGAGACCAATGTGCAACTCGCAAGAAGACATATCGCGGAAGTATTACATTTCCTTTACCAAAAATCCCAAGATTTCTATACTTCGAAAACAGATAGGTTTGCAACACTATTATATCATTCATTACTGCTTTATTTTTTTGTAGGTAAACTATAGAGAAAATAACTATTTAATGGGGAAAAAATATAATAAAATGGATATTGCGTTAGACAGTTCTTGTAATATTAATCTGCACAGCGGAAAGAGTCAAGCAGAATTGTTCATGAACGGCATGTTAATTGTAAACGGTCCTGTCACATCACAGTAAAAATCATCAGACGATATAAGCACAGGTTACTCACAGACTGTTCAGTTCAGGAAAACATTTCGGTTGGATGTTTCCACTGGGAAGTGTGAAGGAGGTGATTACACGAAGCCGAATGGTGAACAGATGTCAAAATCTGCAATTTTTGTAGCTATAGTGAATTCATCTAAGAATAATTAGGACTGCATATCTCACTCAATGTCAGTTATACAAATGGAGCATTTCTGCTGTCGACGTGTACTTGAATGGGAAGAACAAGAGTTAGATCAAATTATGCCAACCTTTGCTGAATGAACTAATGACATTCACAATGAAGCAGTTGAGAATTAATAAATTTATGGTACATCATGAGTGTTTTTTCAAGCTCCGTCTCCTGTGAGGCATATCTACCATTTTCGTGCAAAGCTTCCTGGAAGGCGTGTTGACTGTGCATGCATGCACGCACATATCGAACTCCGTGCACAACAGACACGATGCATTGAAGGTGAATATTTATTAAAATTCAAATTAGTTATTTCTGCTTTGTAAAGGTACAGACAGCGGAGTCGCAGAAAAAGCTGTCAGATACAGCTTGACAAAGCCGCAGCCCCCTTTTGCTTGACAGCGGCTTCACATCAAGACTTTTAAAACAAAGGTAATTCTACAGTGTAACAACAGTTATACAACGAGCAAGGACAAAAGAAAACAAAACAAGATTAGACAATATTTCGACAATCTTAACAAAAAGGAAAACAGAACCTACGTGGTAACATACATAGTACCCAAAATGCTGTTTGACACACTGAAGAGGTTAAAATTATTATATATATTAGCTATATACATATTCGTATAGAGCTACCAATCCCTGCAAAATCTAGATCGCAGGTTTACATTACGCATGCATGCACGGGCATAGCACGCACACGCACCAAGAAGGAAACAGCAAAAAAAGAAAAAAAAGAAGAAGAAAGGAAAAGTATGGGGAACCACGGTCGTCGTGTGCTGTCGCATCTCCCTCTCCTAGAAGGAATGAAAAGGTTCTTGGAAAGCAGGGACAAGCGATTCTCTCCATCAGTATCAATTCCCACCAACGAGGACGAGGCGAGAAAGCGAAGTGGGGCGTTCTTTGCTACATATTTTTTCTTCGTCAGGCGCAACGCCGCCTGCTTGTGGGGGCGCAGGCAGGGCGGCAGGGGCGCAAGTTCGTGCCAAATGCTAGCTCTGGATTCCAGCTCGTTTTGCGTCTCGACAGCTTGGTAGACTAGTTGCTGCATTTCTGTTATCATGGACAAGAAGAGCGCAAGCCTCTTTCATGGAGCGGAGCTGCCGTGTCTCACCGTGCAAGATATGCGTATTCGTAAGTGGCATTTTAATTTCACGTTGTGTAGTGCATGACCGCCTTTGTCAAGTGAACAAGACTAGCTTTGTATTGTGAGAATGGTTTTGCAACGTATGAACTCCTTGTTTTTTGTGTTTGTTATTTCTGACAGGAAGAAAAAAAGGAAGAGCTTTATATGAGAATGGATCAAGCATTAATGTGAGACGTACTTTCGGGTATACAATTTTAATATTGTTTTTTCATCTTGTAAGCGTGACATATTTTCTTTTATTTATTTTTTCTAGGAAACACTGGAACAACCCTGCTTTAATTGAAGCATAGTGTGCGAATGACCTGCTACACTCGGAACTGTTATTACTATTCGGGAAGAAATCAGGTAAGACGCTTGTGTGGTTGTCATTGCGGAAAAGTCATAATTAATTCGAAGTCGCTTTTGTTCCTTCCCACAGATAGATGAAAAAACAAAACTGTAAATACCCAGTACAGTAGGATATACGTCTGCTGCATTGTAGGTAAGTATGGATTGTGTGTGGCACATCCCCGCATGTGGACTAGAGTAGATCCAGGAACATCGGACAAAAATACACATACGTGAAACACTGTGGATAACCGATATG
Organism: Dermacentor variabilis; assembly: GCF_050947875.1. Lineage (NCBI taxonomy): Eukaryota > Metazoa > Arthropoda > Arachnida > Ixodida > Ixodidae > Dermacentor > Dermacentor variabilis. The sequence goes on along the minus strand of NC_134570.1, from coordinate 157,103,456 downwards.
TAAGTTGTTCCTCAATTGTTCTGCTGTCGCAGTTTCATAGTTTACGTGTAAAACTTTGTCACCGCAGTCTCGACGTGATGTAAACCATTATACTTATCTCATGGCAGTCTGCACGCTATTTTGTGTGTGCATGCCATGTGTTATAGTATTCATTTACCGCGCTCCCTGGATGTATATCTTTTTCAACGATATTCTGAGCCAAGTCAGTAAATCGATCCTTCCTGTCCTCGTGTTCCCTTGGGCAATCCTAAAGCGTGAATCACATCGCAGAAGTTGAACGCACCAATTTTCACTGGAAGTGCCCAGTATATGTCTATTACATGCATGTGCAACGACGAAATAATAATTTTGTCTCTCGCTGTCAGGATCAGGATTTCTCGCACACAAATGTGAAAAAGTCCACAAAATCATCTGCGTAGTTAACAGAGTTATTCATTATTATATTATTTGTTTGTTTGTTTCAGTTTGTAGAGCACTGCAACTATCCAAGTTACACTTTCGATGGGGACAGAGTTACACTTTCGATGGGGCCGGATACTGTACCATTCAGAGCCAAGAACATGGGAACGGCTGAAAGAGAGCCTGCCGGGCAGTACGTGAAACTCACACAGCAGACCAGCACTGACCTTTAGCTGTATCATACTATTTCAGTGAACCAAGACTACATGCAAACTGTCAACACTGCTGCACGAAAAAGTTAATGTATTTTATGGTTGTAAAATAAACACCTAAAAAGAGAAAACACTGCGTTCACGTGTTTCTTTTGTTGCGTGTTACGTATATATACTAACGAGTACAGAGAATAATTAGTGGTGCTTAATTATGTTTCACATGTGAATTATGCACATGTTGCATATATTAATTGTTGGCATGAGTTAAACGCCTCTAATAAGCTGTATATCGTTGACCTGAAAACGCAACACACAGCAAAAAAAGAAAAACCTGATGTGTCTTTTTTTTAAATATAATACAAAAATAATAAAAGAAACATCTGCAACCAGCCTATGGCCAATGGCAAACCGGTGCTTACAAAATGTTGGGTCGTAGTAGGCCAGGGTGCAGTGTGCACTCGGCCACGTCGGCTACAGTGGTCGGGCCTAAGTCACTTGCCGATGGTCGCTAGACGTGAGGCCAGTGTCAAACCCCGATGCCGGCCCCCCATCAGGTGCAGAGGTCAGGCCAACCGTTTTGCAGTTGGCCAGAGACGTCAGACCGATTTTGTAATGGGGACTTTCTGCTGCTTGAGTGTGTGTCCACAGAATTTCACGATTCACAGATGGCATGGGGATATATGCAGCAGGTTACACAAAAAAGCTATCACTGACTCTGACAATCATGTTTGATGGCTTCTGCCACTATTTTTCCTTTGTTATTTCTTGGTTGGTGGTTCTTCCTTTTCACTTCTATTTTTACTGCTTGTTTTTAAAACATCTGAACCGTTTATCACCTGAGTTTTTGTTTTTCTGAAAAACTGGGCACACCTGCAGATTGACAGTTCCTGCTTACACACATAGATCCTTTTCCATTTTTTGTCATCCGAACTTTTTGCAAGAATCAACAGCAGTACCCCCCGGTGCTTTCTCTATCACAGCTCAACAACAAACTTTATTTTTCTTCCTTTGTTCTTTGAACACTTTGACTTTCCCTACCCTACTCTATGCACCAGCTTATTCTTCTCCTCCTCTCCCCATTTAGGATGAGGAAGAGAGAGAGAGAGAGAGAGAGCTACATGTACATAGATGCCGCAAAGGAAAGCAGTTCCTGCCCTGGCAAGGACAAGTCCTCTTGTTGAAGCATTGGCTACAGCGACATCTTTGTTCAACAACTCTGGCTACGGGAATGCACCTCGGGACGACTTCGCTGCCCTTTACTTTTCATAAGCTTACTCTGTATCCCTCTCTCCTCTGGCTGACTTCCGATTTCTTTTTTTTGAAGTTTTCTCTGTCTGTACAGTTGTGTGCAGACTATTTAATTATATAGTTATATCTGCATGTAAACTATAACTGCGGTTACAGTGCATTCATACTTACCCATCGTTGTGCCTTAATGTGATGCCAGTGAATAAAAAGAGGAATGCGAGCTTCGCCTGGTCTCCAGGTTTGAGGGACCTTGCGTCAACGTCGAAGGTGCTGCAAATATCTGGCACAAGGGTGGTGAACGCGATGACACTGGCCGTGTAGCCTGCAAGACAATTATAAGTATGTTTAAAGTGTGGCAACCATGCTGCCATTTGGTTTCAAGTCATATACAATCAACTTGTGCTAATTTGGACTTATGTGTCTCACTTAATTATGTACTCTTTTATTTTAACTCTTTCCTTACCGTGGGGCATGTATAAGGTGCCCACTTGGAAGTTCAACAGTTATTACACTCGCGGCTTTTTGTTCATCACCGCCTCCTTCCTTTTCCTTTTCTACGAATACAATAAATTACTACAACTGCCACATGTTCTTGTTCAAACTAATGTAAGTGCGGACTGTGCAAACCAAAATAAAATATGGTCCCAAATATATTCATGGGTTATCACACATACACTAACCTGGCTGCACGTCACATTCAAACAGATATGTACAGTCAGAATAGATACTCGCATGGATACATGCATGGGTTGTTAGCAGTACTTTGTTCTTTTGCAAATACCAAACATAGGCATGTTTTGGCCAGTGATTCCCTTAATAAAATGCACTCTTGGCCTGATAATTCTTGTCAGTCTTGCTCCACCCCTTGTGAAACAAAAAAAAGTTTCACAGCACACTTTTAATTGTTTGAAATAATTAAGTGACTTATGCACATAGCAGCACAACCAAAATTTCGAGGTTTGTGTGAATTAACTGGGATTTTGAATTATCAGAGTTTAGATGTCGCGCCCTCGAGATCAGTATGCACTATACACACACACACACACACACACACACACACACACACACACACGCACACGCACACGGATGTTCAACGCACCTACTTTGGGAACAGAGAAAACTTCAAACTTGCTGACGGGCCAGGCTTCGACGAAGTCGAGATCCGAAGCTTCCAAGACAATGAACGACTCATGCTCGCAGCGAGTAACGCGGGTCCGCAGGTTGACGCTTGCTGCGACCGCGGCCTCGGGAAAAGGGGTAAGCAGAAGAAAGATTAAAAGCCCTCGACAGATATATTCAATGCGCGACACACACAACGTGCAATCTATATGAATTCAACACGGCCCACTCGATCCGCAGCTAAAGCTCGATCGAGCAGCACGAGGGAAAAATATATAATAAAAAAAGATAAACCAGCGACGGCGACGAATATCGAGTTCGAGGAAAAAGTGGCGCGTTTTGTTTTCCGAAGCAGGACGGAAGCTCACGCACGAGCGAGCTAGCTTCGGCTCGGTGGACTCAGCGCATAGCACAGGGAAAACGCCGGCTAAAGTAAACTTTGTTAAGATCCGCCTAGACGACAGGAAACACCAAGTGTTTTGCGCAGTACTGCAAACTCACCTTGCCGTAGACGACGGCGTGCTCTCCGTGAATTATGGTTTTTCCCGGCGCTGATGCTGCAGTGGTACAGACGGCCATCGTAGCAGACGATGCCACGCGCTCGAGTCACGAAACAAAAGCGCGATCAAACCCGCCTACAACGTATTTAACATGCGCTTTGTTTTGGTTTTGGTTTTTTCCATGGTACGCAGACTGTAGTTACTTTTTGGTCTAATTTGGCGCGTCTTAACATTACAAAGCATACCCAAGTTGCTAGCTATGGGTGACGTCTTTCAATACACTTACCGTAATATGTGTTCTGATATTGAAATAAAAGGAAAATAATTAATACCTTAAGGAAGCCTCACAAACTGAGGCTTCATTTAGAAAAATAAAAATATCAGAGTAGATCTACAACTTTACTGAATTCATAGTTCTAGAATAAATATTTTTAATGTCGCTTACGGTTAAGTTTTGCCTACTATGAAACTTTACAAATATTGTGTCACTGCTACGACGTTTGTAACTCCGCGGCCTAAACCAACGTACTTGTCCTCCTCTCTACGCCGCCACGCCGCTTCTTTTCCTCCTTGCTCATTTCGTCGACGGCCGGGCGTGGGCGCGACAGAGCGTGTGGTTCGTGTTTCGGTGGAGAGGCGGGCTTGCTCGGCCGGTTGTTTTTGTATGCGCCGGAGCAACCTGCTGCAGAGTTCAATCGAGTTTATTCGTTCCTGCGGGCCGGCACCGTTGTCAGGCTGCTCAACAGGTTACGTCAGCTTGGGTTCACTGGCTGTCATCACCCAAGCACGCCAACGTCGCCGGAAGAGAAACCGTCTCGTGAAGCGGCAGGAATATAAAGTTGACGAAGGTGAGCTGAAGTGGACCGATGGAATCTCTTAAGGTCTGATGTGTCCGCCGGTTAGAAAAAGGAAAACTAGATAAGCAAACGCTGCGCCGACGGCGCGCAAATCGGTGCGGAGATCCAGCAGCATCGTACCCAACACTGCATCGGCGCAGCATGAACTTTTTCCCTCGATCGTTATCGAGCTTGTCCTTTGCGGCCTCGCTGTTCTCGCCGGCGCAAGAAACACTTCAAGGCTAAGCAGAGAAAAAAAAGTTGGAAGCTTTTCGTCGGTCGGGGTATAGTGGTGCTAGAGGCGCACTTGTTGAGGCCGCGCTTTCCTGGAAGGGAATGGGGGTACTACTACGTATAATTGTGGACTCTGCGATAGCGTGTCGCGTGGCATCTATTACGGTCGACCTTCACGTGAGAGATGCAATCGTTGTCTGTCTTCGGGCAAGAGGAAAAGGAAGGGCCCCGGACGGATGGTCTTCGCGTTCACTCTGTCCGCAGCGCGCGACGCGATTGGTCGCTGCTGTATTGGTTGCGCGAGAGCAGACGGTCGCGCCCCACAGAAACGTGCTGCCGCGCAGGACAGTGAGCGAAAACTGAAAATACGCTACCGTTTAACGGCGTTGTTATCCAGATGCACATCCTCTGCGAAGCCGTCGCGACCCGTTGCAGATAATTGCGTTGCGTGACAACCGGTCGCAGATGATCAGATGCTTCCGAGTTTGACTCTGCAGTGGATTCACTGAGTGACGTGTTTGTCGCATGTGTATTCTGCTCGTTGCATCATATATCACCTGCCTGGCGCTTTATTGCACGCACAAAAGCGTGCGCAGGGTACGTGCACTCAGTGCCATGATTTCTTTTTTGCTTAACTCGCAGCCCTAAACATCTCTTTTCTGCTATACTTGCCTGAATTTCATTGTTTTTGCGTGCCTCGATCTTCACCTATGTCTTTCCCTCTCTAAAACATTGAATAGCTGAAATTTATATACGTGTGCATGTGTACAGCAATAAGCTATATACTAAAGGGTGGCAATTCTTGGTGCACTGAGAACTCAAAGCAAGACGAGTATGTTTCGATTAAACTTGTGGTATGTGCTGGCAGGCTGAAGCAAGCTGAAGAAAGATGTCCTTTGACCCTGAGCGCAGCAGCACCAATGGCAACGAGAGCCCGGAGCTCGAAGATGTGGATTCCCCGTGGGCAGCACCCTCAGCGTGAGTGGCTCTCTCACCATGTGTGTGTGTGTGTGTGTGTGTGTGTGTGTGTGTGTGTGTGTGTGTGTGTGTGTGTGTGTGTGTGTGTGTGTGTGTGTGTGTTTCAAGTGCATACTTACAGCACGGCAGGTATACAGGTCAAGTGAGCACTGTTTCAGGAAAAGTTAAGGGTCAGGACACAATGTCACATATGCTTGCACACATTCCATTGACAAGCAGCATATATTCTGGTCACGGTAGCACCAAAGTAAGCCTGCAGTATGCATGGGCAACGAAAGTTTTTGTTTCACCGTCTTGAAGCTGGCACTTTTCCTTAGGGAGGGGGAGAGAAGGTTTGGCAAAAGGGGAAAAAAAGGAGGAAACATATCGCCCAAAGAAACATCACTATGGCCTGATGATCATTGTGCGACTAAGAATCTAGACGATGATGAAAGGGCAGAGTGAGTTAAGTAAGTGAAGTTGAATGCGTAATATCTGCAGTTTCGACAGTCAGTTCGCTCACTAGCATATGGTGCATATGAAATATTAATGCAGTATATGTGAAAATTATGTATGCATGCAAGCTATAAACACCATGTGCTCAATAGCACAAAGTTATGCAAATGCAATTGAGTATGTCATCTCCCTTTGCACCCATGCCACAGGGGCACAAAAAAAGTTATATTCACTGCTGTTTAATTTTGTTCGTGCAGTACCACATGGACATACCCAACAGTGTTAAAGTTAATGCCACTGCAGCCATAGTGGCATTCTCACAACTCATTTTTTTGTCGAATGTGTATTCTTTTCCCCGGTAAATTACATTCAGAAATGTATGAACAACACATTTATGGAGTAAATTAATGTGCATAAAATATGCCAATTAATATCGTTAGTGCCATTTCTTGGACCTGAACTTTTTGATGATGTTAATATTGCCAATTGAAATAACTGCATTCACTAGCTGTCATCATTGCGATATTTAATGGTCTTAAAATGTGTGTGTAGCAGGAACTTGACACATAATCGCATTTTAAGGAACTTAAGGTCTTAGACACTTTATGGCACTTTACTTCATCCTGTGGGAATAGCAGTTTCTGCATCTAATTTTCTCAGGAGAATTTGACTTGTTGTGATGGTGGCCTTGTCAAACACCTACTTAATTGGGCTGTCTGGCATTTTTGGCATGTAGCATGAATTGCCCAGCCCCTCTACTGCCTAAAAATTGGCATATGGCTTTCATGAAATAATTGGTCAGCGGAAATTTTATTACATGTGCAGTGTGCTCATCATGGTTCTTTAGCGATGTGTAGTTGGACTTCACTACTGGATTTGTCCGTTGATCAAGCCAGAGATTGATTAATGCTATCAATAAATGTTAGTGTCATACTTCTTTTTAACTTAATGCAGGTAGAGAAAAGAAAAGCTTTAGTGTTCTATGTGTTGAAAAAGGCACAAAAATTTATACTCGATTGCCCCCACATTCATTTAATAGGATAAACTGTTCAGATGTGCTCGAAACAATTCGTAATAATAGGCTGTATTGCTGTACTTGAAAATGCCAATTATGTGAAGTTTTCTCCTCGGTTGCCTGTAGTATCCTGGCTAGCCAATAGGGTACTAGTTTAACGTCTTTAATCTTGAGGTGTGCTTCAGCTCTCTGCTGGGGTTTATCTATGAATAACGTTGAGAAAAAAAACAACCATCTGCCAGCAAGCTTGTGTTGTCCATCAGACACGTCCGTGCGTTTATCACCTGGCATCTCTGCTTTCTGTAGAGGCACTTCAGTGTGTGCTGTTGATAAGACTGCTGTGTCCTCGTCCTCTGCAGGTTGCAGTTACTCACATTCTTATCTTTTGGAAAAGATCACATCTAGCAGGAGACTGGCGAAGGCTGCTTAGAATGGCCACAGTACGTCACTATCTCTGTTTGGTTATGTAAAACCAAGGCAGCTCGTGGCTTTCCTTGGCTTTGCCTCAGCGGTCCGATAAGATACGATTAGTGCAAGGCATGGATAGGCTACCTGACACCCAGGGGTGGGGAGGGGGGGGGGGGCTGCTCAGCAGTGGTTAAAGTTTTCTGTAGGGGCTTGAACTGCATATCTGACTTTTCTGACTGTAGTAGCTGCATGTTAAACAGCACAAAATAAAAAAGTATATTTCGGTAGTTGTTGAGGTCCAGTGTACGTGTTCTCCATGTGGCCTTTGCTCCGTTTCACACTCGGCAGGCAATGCTGCTGAAGCTGTGGAAGTAGTGAAGCTATGGAAGTCTCACTCCAAACAATTTGCAGTTGTACTAGACCTGCAGCACTTTCTCGAAAGCAACCACTTCACGTATTGCAACTACAACATGCAGACGTAAGGTTGCATCAAATCACGCTTTATTTGTGCACTTTAGTGCTTTCAGTATGTGCGGTTCCAGTATCTGTTGGTCGTGAGCCCAAGCAGTGCGCTGTGGTTGCCGCTCACAGAAATGCGTCGCCCTACTTGTTAGGTGGTATATAGGTTCAGATCTGCGACACTATTCATGTAATAATTATGCCACATCTTGCAACATCGATGTATCGAAAAACAAGGACCTGATTTACAGGTAAGTGGAGGCTTGAAGTGATAAACACTGGTGAAACAAGTAACCTTGCAAAAGCCAGTGTTTTGACCAGGGCACTTGTCTTCGAAACTGCTTTCCTTAGCAGCGTCTTTATGTATGCGTGTCGATCACTTTCCACAACCCTCAATGGGGGAGGGGGACAAGAATAAGCCAGTGAGAGGAGTAACTGGAATTCAAATTGTTCGAAGAAAAGGGGGGGGGGGGGGGAGAAAAGGAAAAGAGGGTTGGGGATGGTGTTTAGTTCTCCTAAAGAGGCAACCGGTAAGGGAAGCATTGCTGTCAGAAACAGAGCTAAAAAAAAAGGGAAACGACTCCGAACGTGCTAGCAGCGTTGACAATATGGTGGACCCATTTTCCCACAGAACAGAAAGTAAAAAGGTATGCTGTCAAACCATATGAAAAGAAAGAGAGAGAGAAAAAAAAAGAGTACGAGAAGATTAAAACTGGTGGAAGAAATAATGTTTTAACAAGATATGCTTGGTTGGGTGTGAAAAAAATTATGCAGGAACTCCCCTGGAGTTGTCCAAGTGTGCGTAAGCATACCTGCAAATTTAAGTTGGCCCACCTGCAAATTTCAGCTTGGCCCACCCCCACATTTCATTTGGCCCACCCCTACTGTAGGCTTCCCCATGCATTTTTATGGAGCCCTATGTATCCCTATGGGCATTCTCTCTGATCAATTTTTTTCTGGTTTCGAATGTTCCTTATCTCTTTGTCAAGGTTTGATTAATGGAAGCAACTTGAAATAATATCTATATCCATGTTCCCTTTGCAGAGGAAAGATGAGAGCGTTTGATTTCAGAAGTGAAGGAAGAATGTACATTTGCACAAGGGATGCAGCAAGAAAACGCAGGCACAGACAGAGGGAAAAAGAACACTCTACACTCCTTATAATAGACACGGTTTCCATTAACTAAAACAAGACGTCGAATAACAAAGTTAAATGGTCATTTCAGTTCACACCTTACAGTTCTATGAGTGTGCTGCCACACAGAGAGTGAACAAGGGTGGGTGCGGCTCACCAGCAGTTTAGGCACGTGGTCACGTAGCTGAAGAATGCCGAGACGTCGTCGACGGAAGGTACTGGTCGCTCCGTGAGCGGACTCCAGGTTGTCACGCGGTGGGACCTTGTACTGTGTCAGGAGGTTAGGCAGTCCAGGTTCTGCCGGTAGGAGTCTGGAAGTTTGGGCTCACGGCCCAGCGGCTCACTCCCGCTTCTGGATGATGCCCCGACTTCTCTGGTGCCCTCTTGCGTCTGAGCAACACCACCCTGTTCCAGAGTGTCTCCGTCACCTCCTCATCTTCCTTCCTTTTCTTCTACATCAACCATAAAGTACTGTCCTTAATGTCCACTTCCTTCTTTGTATTCTTTCTGACGGCGCGTGACATTTTGCACACGTGACTTCTTCGTCATTGTCTTCTTGCGCTCGTCCATTCGTTCTTTATGTTAAGTTGTTTTCGCCACACAACTCGCTTTATGTACACCACTGGCTTCAAAAAGCTGTCACTTCCCGATAACTTGACACACAACGCTCTCATAAAGCTGCCAGTCATCTGCATTTATGCTATTATAACGATTAAACGTCCTAACTTTGTGAATTACCCATTTTTGTACAGATATAAGGTATTACAATTTTCGCGTGGGCCCGATTTCGTTGGGGTACTTGCTCGCCGAAGAATGCTTACGCATTAATACAAATCAACATCTTTTTGAATGCTGAATTGAGAGAGAAATGAGACTGACCAAATATTAAATAAATGATACAGTAAACTTATACTAGAGGACATAGTAGATTAGCAAAGCACTGCTTATGAGAAACAATTATCTTGAAGTTCAATAATTAATAATAATAATAATAAAAATATTTAATGACGTAATAAATTGGGACGGGAGATGTGGCTTGACCCGTTGCAAGACCACAAAAAATTAAGGGCTCCTTATTATATTTGTGCCATTGGTGTAATGAATGGATTCAAGAACTTTTGAAACATTTATGCCTGTTGGTTACAGTGTAATAAACTTGTAAATAAGATATAATTCTCTATACTTTCTGTCTCTGGGCAAACAAAAATTTGGTTGTTGGATATCAACTTTAAGTCCATCGACATTGTGACCTGGCAGGTTAAAATGATTGCTTTTGGAAGTTTTTAGCTGCGCCATTGCGATGTCCGTCTGATCCAACATTCATTGGCTGGCTGTCCTCTTTCACAGCTGTATTGTTTGTGGCAGAACAAACATTCCAGCAAATAAATGATGCTAGATCCCACGAAGGTAAGACTGGATTTAATTTTGCGCACATAACATAAAAGTACGAGACTTACATTCCATCTTATTACTTGACACATACCTGTGTCTCCTTTTCAAATTCGGCACACTGTGAATGCGAGCAGACAAGAAAGCTTTTGTAGCATTTGTAGCTTTGCCTGCTACTTATCAAGAAAGAAAAGCGTATACTATTAATCCACTGGCCTTTCGCAACATGGTGTCACATAGACTAGAGGAAAAAAAATGGTCTGAAAAGCAAAATCCTTATGCTGCAATATTAATATATTGGTTCAACCATTTAATGATGATGAACTTTGTTGAGATTAGGGATTGCTTCTATGCATCTGTTTCTTTGTTACATTTGAGATGGTAGTGAATGTTGGAAAACAGTTTATCTCATTGTAAGCTGTGCTGGATCTGCACGAATCAAGACTTCCGAGAGGCTGGTCAGCACGTGAAAGATACACTGCAAAATAAATGTTAGGTTGAGCTGGATCAGCAGATCACTCTTCTGAAATACCAGAAACGCTGGTCTTGCTGTAAGCAGAATCTTGATACAAAAATTTAAGATGGGCTTCCCAAACCAGCTCCTTGTGATATCATGCTATTTGGACGGCATCCGCTGCAGTCTGGTGAATGGATTATCCGGAAACAAGGATCGCATTACATTCTACGAAATGGAACACTCAGCCTTGTGTGCTATGAGGAATTTTCTCGAACCACCAGGAAAGTACTTTAAAACCTGTGATGCCACATTGAAGTACTGGCTCTCTGATTCAAGCTCGAATTTCCAAAACGGGAGGCTCTGACCTTCGGTTTGTGCACTGATAACGAGCCTTTTTCCACCAAGTAAATGCAAATGGATTATCTGGCTAAACTAACTCCACCTTAATGTTCCTTTAAGGGGGGATGTAGGTCCAAATCTGTATGCTTTGAGGTATAGCACTGAAAACTTGTACACATATGTAACATTTTGTGCTTGTTTGAAATGTATGGTCTGTTTTCGTTTATTTCCTTTGTTTCAAATTTTATGCAAGCTTTATGCAATTTTGTGCAACGTATTTGTTCCTGAAACTTTGCTGAACAGGGTACCAGTGGCTTCTGTACGATTCAAGGAATGCAATAGACCAACCTTATTGCTCTGTCTTACCTATGACACGAGTTGTGAGGTATTGACTTTGAAACTCTGAAAAGTGTTTTTCTGGTGAACAGCTTTAAAGTTTTCCAACTCTTGTTCCAGCTAAGGCAGAGCAATAATGGTTGATCCTCTTGCATTCTTTGAATCATACAGAAGCCATTGGTACTGTATTTATTGAAATTTCAGGAACTGATAGTTTGCAAATCTTTGCTAAAAATTAATTAAAGGAAGCTTGCATAAAATTAGAACCAGAGGAGATAAACAAACATAGACGGCATATTCAAAATAAGCACATAATGTTACATATATGTAAACATTTTCAGCACCATTCCTCAAAGAATAATTTTTTTTTCTAAGACCCACCACCCCCCTTTAATAGTGCCTGTGTTGGCAAGGGGGACATGCATTTCAATTAACATGCTGGGAACTTTAGGTTCTCAAGCGGTTTGCACATCTGTTTTTTTCTTCAACACATAATGTGTGCTTTGTGTCTATCTGACATGCTGTGTGTATTTGCATATCAGTTGCCTAAGTTGATTACAGCCAACACCGTAGCTTTGTTAAAATGAAGGAGATAAAGGACAACAGGAAGGGCTACAGTCGGTCGAATTTGTGCAGTGGCTGAATTTTACTAGCAGCCATTCCCGTGATCATGCTAGTGTAGCTTTTAACCTGCTGAATGTATGGCTGCCTTCGTTTAGGCACAAATGCTGCAGTTCATTAAATGGCTTTGTAGAATTGCAGGTAGTAATTCATTGCTACTTTTGTCTTTGCTTTTTCTGCTAAAGCCTCTGCTTCTGAAAGAATTGTAAAAATGTTTGCAAATTGTAGAGTTACAGTACTTTCTTTTTTCTTTTTTTTAAGGTTTGCGAGTACATTTTGAGTGCTTGGGAAGCTAAGGCACAGGTAAAAAAGAAAATATAGACATTTTTGTAGGTAGTTTCTTGAGTATGGAAAAAATTGTGACGAATGACTACATTGTACACATATGCATGCACACACACGTGCAGTATGAGCTGGAGATATTGCTCGTGCACACCGATGACCATTGTTGCGCTGTTTTTGCTATGCGATTTAGCACCGGAGAAGTTTGCAGTCGCCGTCTTGACTTGTTATCTTCAAGCCTACCTTAGTCCACACCCCATGAAATTTCAACTTTCAAGCTTGTGTAGTCCGCGGAGGAAATTTCAGGACGGCAAGAAAGCTTGTTGCCTTCTAGGTTGTTCACTCGATTGACATGCTCAAGGAAATGAAAGTAGAATTACAGGTAGTCAGTCTGCTATTGTTGCACATGCAACGTGCAACACTTTTGCGAAAAGAAACATACAAAAAGAAACTAGTCGTGCACTGATGTAAAAGGAAAACCCAGCATAACATCATCATCATCATGTGCTTTGACGTGTCGGTTTCATGACGTAAGTGTCACCAGTGTTAGCCTTTGTCATTTCTAGGTCTTGTCAAATGTAAAAAAACAGGCAGGCATAACTTTCGCAAGAAGCTTGGCTACTCAAGTTCAACTCATTTGTGCGTACATCTTCCGTGTCAGTCATTAGCATACAAAAGGTGGCAGCCCATAGCAGGTGCTCTTCTAACATTAGCATTCCGGGTATATTCATCCTTGACGCTAAAGTAGACCTCCGCAGAAAGAAAAGGGGAGAAAGAGAGAGAGAAAGAAAAACTCTTCCTTGAAGTGTCTGGAAATTGCTTTATTGCTTCTAGACTTGTTGCTACTACTAATGAGAACAGATGACGTCATGTCCATGATAAAGTTGCGCCCTACTTGCACTGGAACCTAGTAGCAGTCCCTTCTTTTCGTTGGTTCAATTCCATGCAGCATGCTTGTGATGTGAAGATAAAGCACTTCTGGGTCAAACCTTTTGTCACACAATGCACACCCTGCAGGGCTGTGGCACAAATCTGTGCTTGGCGTTTCTTTGCAGGATCCTCCAGCTGTTGTTTGCTGTGCTACTTTTTGTTGCTGTTTTTATTATTTTAGCACATGGGGGCTTTTCATTTACTCAGTGAACACTACGTTAGTGGCTGCTATTATGTTGGCTGCCATTGCTCCCCGACGTGAAACATACTTAGTGTGCACATAGTAAAGGTGCGCTAAAAGGCACCAAATTGACAAATTGGGGCTACATGTTGAATAGATATGCACTACTTCTACGAAGAACAGTGGTCTTACTAAGCGAAAAAGTTGAGTAAACGTAAAATTGCATTGGTGCTGTCAGTGTGAAAATACGATGTCATATTTCCATGTCATGACATGGTGATGTAAACAATTTTATTGGAATTTCTGACGCAGTAATTTGCTGATGCTACCTCTTGAGACTGTTTTATTGGCTTTGTATATACAGGTGTGTTGTGTCCTCTCTGTGTGAGCATCTGACTCAAAGTAGCTGGTTGTATCTGCCAGCCACAGCATGACCTCTTAGTCTGGGCAATATGAAGTCCAAAGTGTCCAACCCCTTAACTATGAAGTCTTAACTTTCTCTGAAACAACTTGATGAAAAGCAGTAATGTTGATGTAAAGCAATAATCATGAGGTTCTTAAATGTGGGATCAAACAGCCTTGACTGATTTAATCTTTCCTTGTCTTTGGTGGCATTTCAAAGACCACGAAGGTCGTCTAAGAACAGAAGTATGCCATCTGGTTGCTTTATGATGCTTAAGCCCACCAATTTAATCGACATTGGCATCAGTTTTGAGCATCTTTCTGTGTCTTCTCTGCCTCATCCAGCTATCATACATGATGTCCATGCTAAACCAACTTGTAAAATGTACTGAAGTTCGGGTAAAATCTCATAGCCAGGTTGTGACTTTTGAATGTAAAAGCCCACAGCATAATTAATTACATTTTGTATATTGCTGATGTCGTTAGCATTACATTACCTACTGGATGTGACTTACAATTTGACTGTTTCGTTGTCACTTGAATGACTGAATGAATCCTTTATTTATCCCAGTCAGCTAGGCAGTGGACTCTGATCAGAAAGCTACAAAACAGTTTTGTTACATGTGATTAACTGAATCTTGTGCTTTGTAAATTAGAGATGGTAGTTTTGTTTGCATTATTGCTTTAATAATATCAACAATAATAGCAATGATAAAAGGACTGTGAAACTAATAGCATGCTTCTCAGGTTCTTTTTTTTTTCTTTTCTTTTGATTACTGAAACTAAGCATGGCCTACTTGCACACTGTCTTGCTAATTTTTTCCTGTGCAAGTGTGAAACAGAGACCTATAGGCCTTGCTGCCCGTTGATGGCTATTATTACTGCAGTAATGCCAAGGAAATTCATACACAAATAATTAAAAGTTTAAATTAGTTACTACAAACAAATAAAAAGAACTTCTGTTGGCTATGTTTTCAGCGCGCTTTGAAGTTACTTAGTTTGAATTAGTCAAAGAGGAATTCAGGGTAATTCAAATTGTTGGGTTCTCCCGAAGGCAGGAGAATGTGGATTTAGAAAAATAACTTTATTCTTTGCATTGTGCAAGGAAGCGGCATTAAGTTGAGAGACTAGCGTGCCTGCATGTAATTATCCTCTGTCTGGTTTTGTGTCCTTGTTTAAGTACGTTAACGTGTGTGCCGAACAGCAAGGAAAATAAAATGCAGACTCACAATTTTACTAAAACCTTTACACTACTGACAATAAAGTTTAGCAGGGTGCGTTGTTGGGCAAGTTGGTTCATTGTATTTGGAAAGATTGGATGCGCTTAGTAGACGATCACAAGGAAGAAGACGGGACAGGTGCAAATTGAGGATTGCGCCTGTAAGAGCCTTAGAAACTGTACATAAAAGCAGCCTGCGTATGCTCAAGGACAATGCACATGAAAGGGAAGGTTAACTCGGAATTAACACCAACGTTGGAGGAATTTTGATTATGTGGGATTGTTTAACATGCACATAAACAAGAATGCAGCATAATGACACAGCCACCGTGGTTAAGGCTGTGTTTTGTATTGCTCTAATGTTGCACTAGTGAGAATCCTTTTATTATTTGTGACTACTCCTAATTCAAGAGGCTGTGTTTATTTCTGCTATTCTATTTATGTTGCACTGACCCATGTGTGTGATGCTTACTTGCTTTTGAAGTGAAAAATTAGTGAAATGTCTGGTCACCCTCTCTCACTGACCAGGGACAAGCGCAAGGTTGAGGTGGTGCTCGTGACCGGTTCAAGCGGCTTCTTGGGCCAGCACGTGGTCAAGCTGCTGCAAGAGCACGACAAGAATGTCAAGGAAATCCGCCTCTTTGACATCAAGCCATACGAGAACAAACTCAGTGAGTGCCGTTCCCCCTATCTTAGCCTCACTTACCCTCCTCTGTCATCCTGAAGTGTGTGTGTGTGTGTGTCCGTATGTGCATGTGTGCAAACACACTCTTGAGATTGTACGTATAGTGCCTGGTAAATGTAAAAGCATCTCCTAGCTCTTCCTACATGTGGTGGTGTCAGTGTTTCAAGCAATATTAGCATCACAGAGCTGCTGCCGACGGTGTCTGCTCTGCCAGAGTTGCTCGAAGATGGCCAAGAGTGTGGCCACTGGCCTAGAAACCACAACATCATTAAAAAGCGCATAGAGATGCATTGTTGTGCGTCTATACTTGCGGACAGCTAACCGTGGCAACGAAGGATTGACACTTATGCACATGTGTTAGTGCGTCGAGCATTCTGGCAGCATTTGACAGTGCCTTTGGCCTTTTGGAACAGGTGCTGGGAATAAACGTAGCTTCCACATGCAGCGGTTTTGCATTTGCGCAGGCGCGGAAAAGAAAAGAAGGAAAATAAGTCCGATCCCTCAGTTGTCTATCCTGCTTTATATGTTTTGTTGTAAATAAGGTGTTTACGGTTCCTCTTCCTCGGCTTAAGCTAATGCATTCCTGAACTAACGTGCCTGAACAGACAACTTTGGTGCTGTCTGTGTGATAGTATATCAGTATTTGCCCATTCTTGACCAATCCCCCAGAATCGGTGTGCTTAGGTGACACAAGGAGTATGTAACTTTAAACATATTGGAGCAATAGCACTCCATCTGTACAAGACACCTCCTCGTCAAGTGCAACCGTTTGACGGATAACCATTTCAACGAAGTTGCAGCCAGGATAGGGGGGGGCGTTGCCAAAGATGCAACTGGGGTGCAGTGACTGTAAAAAGGCATACGGTGTCGTCGTATAATTCAGCATGCTGGTAGGCAACGAGAGGGCCAGTTCACATGTCTACTGATGTGCCCATAAGGTTTTGTGATTCACAGATAGCATGCGGATGTGGCATGGAAATACAATAATAATCATAATAATCTTTATAACATATAAAACATACAACTGCCAATTACACCCCCGTCATAAGAAAGATTTCTAATTGCATTAATGTTGCCAGCAATCTCCAGAGGACAGATGCACCACCACTTATTTTCTGTTCATCACATAAATTTGCTTCCCGACGAGACGAGAAGTCTTGTTGGTTTCACAGAAGAACACATTACCTTGCTGAAATGATTCTCAGTGATTTCTTCGATGAGGAGTTAGTTCAGAAACTCACATTTATCCTAGTGCATTTGGCTTGATGCCGAGATTACATGCTTACATTTTTTGGTCGGGAAACATCACGGGGTGTCGTTGAAGTGTAGTGACCACTCCAATCGAGAGGTAGTGCTGCCGCCCACTTTCTTGAGTCAAGGTGGAATGTTGAGTGGAGAGACATTCTAGAATACTGGGGCGAGTGGCAAGGCCAGTGGCAAGCACTCATAGTACGGGTGCCTGTAAGATTCGAAAGGCACTTTGCTGGGCAAGTCTGTCTAGTTTTACTGTGCATTATTTTTCCGCGCTGTGAAGCACACATCACACAGAGACTGGGAATGTTTTGAAAATGGTTGGTAGCGGCACTTGTGTGTGTTCCCATTCTCTGTGTGTCGTCTGCTTCGCACCATGGAAAAGGGTGCCTGTTAAGGCGTTTGTTCTCTCCATCGTCTTTGTCATCGTCCATCTTTGTCCATCGTCTCTGCCATCGTTGGAATGTTGCAACCTAATCAAGCAGTCAAACCCTCACCAGCCACAGCAACGCGTTGTGCCAATTTCCTTGCCTGTCATAGTGCCTCAGTGGCAAGCGTGATGTGCTGTTAAACATGAGGTTCTATTCCCAACCGAAGCTGACTCATTTGAATAAATCAGAATGTAACCATGCTCATCTGTCTCACTTTGGGTACTCGTTAAAGAAACCCAGATGGTCAAAATTATTCTGGAGCCTTCCAATATTGCATCCCTCATAAGCTGCTATGCAGTTTCGAGACAATGAACCCTGTAATGAAAATTAAACTTGGCTTCCTTTTCATTATTTATGCATTTGATAGCTGGCACATTGCAGTGTAAAAAAAATTTTGAGCAGCTAAATATATATACAGTGAACAGCTGCCAGTGTCGTTGAACTTATTTGATTTTTTTGCTGGTCTGCATGCACTCTGGCATGATGTGACAAGGGCTGTGCTGCAACAAAAAGGCATGGTGTGAGAAAGGGTGAGAAGTTTCAAGGCACAGACTGCTGAAAAAAAATGAGAGAGAAGTTGTTCATTCAAGCACGGTTTTAAAATATCACAACGTACATTTTGAGATCAGAAATTACAAAAAAATAAAGGTCAAAATGTGTTCATTAAAATCGGGTATGTCAGGGCATGAAATGGCTGCAGTAAAGATTCAAATTTTATGTCCACACGCATTGCATGTCGTTACAGAGCACAGCACAGAAAAGCCCATGAAGGCCACCGTGGGCGACATCTGCAATGCCAAGGCAGTCCAGGAGGCATTTGCGGGTGTTGACTGCGTCATCCACACTGCGGCCCTGGTCGACTGCACCATTTTTCCCGATGCAGAAGCCATGGAGGCTGTTAACGTCGAAGGTACGGCACGCTGAACAGCTGTGGAATACTCTGGTAACCAGCACAGAAAGTTGTTGGCTGCAGTAAAGGAGGTCCGTCTGTTTCTTTGACATGGTGTACGTAAGCATCGCAGAACTGCTGCTTACGCCTGCTCCACCAGAGCTACGCTAAAGATAGCCACGAGTTGGGCCACTGGCCAGGAATTGGAGCATCGCATAGAAATTGAGAGGAAGGACGGGAGCTTGACTTCTGCGTGTTTCTTTGCACCATTTCCAAAGCACTGTCTATTGTCTGCTGTCACCGCAAAAATTGTTACGTGCTGATTGTTGTGTCTCAAGCAGAGATCGGAACTAACACACATGTTTGAAGGGACACTAAAGTGAAGCACTAAATCTGTTTGGACTGATCAAGCATTCTTTGAAAGCTCTGTTTTCATTAATTTCATGTATAGTAGGTTGACTAGTACAAGTAAAAATTAAGGGCAAAGTTCAATTTCTTTTATTTCATGCCAGAACCCCATTTCATTTATTTCATGCCAGAACCCCAGTGCCAGCGCGTCACCGTGACGTCACAGATTTCAAAGTATTTACTCATACTTGGGCTGCGTTGCTTAAGTAGAAGTTGCCTCAACTTCCCATGTCGAAACTTTGGCTCCTTTAAAACACAGTGTATAGTCCATTTTTGCCACCGAAGAATTAACTAGGCCCTAGTAGCTGGCACCATCAAAGTCCACGACATCATGGTGAGCTGGTGCAGTTAAATTCAAAATGGCGGCGCCACCTGTTATTACTTTTTGGCACCCTTTCTGGCTTACCACGCTTACCACATAGAGGGGTAACTTGCTATTGCATGTGAAATAATTTTTCTCTTTAGTGCTCCTTTAATGAGAAGTGACACATAATGTCAGCACAGGCAGCATGGCAATCAGGTGAAAAGTCCACATCCGCGAGCTGCCTATTGCTGGGGATGGGGGAGCGCGGCTCGAAATGTCCGTCCCCAAAATTTGCTAGAAAATGGTCGGTGTTCCAGTTAAGATTGTACTAAACTGTTAGAGACATGCCTTTGGGAAACTTCAAACTGGGAGTGCCAATGTATTCTGTTGCACGTTTTAAGGTCGCATGTCTCAAAAGTGGTGCTAGTCTGGGGGTTGCTGCTAAGCAGACACAACTTCACGGCACCTCGGCTTCAATTATGCAATTACAATGTGCATGCCAAAGTTAGTTAAAAAGCTAATTAATCATTGAATGTTTCCTTTCTGGTAATGTCTGCCTAGACACATAGCCTATCTGCAAGAACAGCAGGGGGCCTAGACAGGACAGTTTCTTTTTCTTTTTTTAAGTGTCTCACAAAAGAAAAAATGATGCACACTTTCTGTATATATATATATATATATATATATATATATATATATATATATATATATATATATATATATATATATATATATATATATATAGACACACACACACACACACACAAATCACAGTTTCAAATGTCTGCGACAGTGCTGCATTGTACAAGTGGGACGCGGGATTGGCTTTTTTATATCTCTCAACCTTTCTCTTAAATGCATAAAGAGAGAGCCACACAAGAGATAGCCCACTGCAAACGATTGAAATTAATGTTTTCGCATGTGTGCTATAACATAGTGTCAGCATATCTGTTGTAAAGTGTATTAAGGAGTTAATTAGTCATGGCAGTCTAATTAATTATGAGCAGCACAAGAAATACTGAACAATTCTTCAGGTTGTTGTTAACATGCCCATTTCTAATTTCACACATTGAGAAAGGCTTTCTTTAAAGCTTGATGCATGATAGACATGATGGGCTGTAATACATTTTGTCTGAGGCTCGTAACCTGAGGTAAAATAAAAAAGTACATCACAAATTTAATAGAAGAGCTCCTCAACAAATCCTTTTTAATTATTTGTACTAAAGGTTGGACAATCCAGGCAATTATAAAGTGTTTCACGCATATTTCAAATATGTAATTAGTTCTTATGTAGCTGCTATGGTTCCCAAGTTGTGTCCTACACAGCAGCAAAATATAGCGATCTTAGTGGACACTTTTCGTGTCCTAAATTTTTTACAGAAAAGCATTGTGCTGTAGTTTATGTAGCTCTTTGTATACTGCAAAGTGCCAATATTTATCCAAACAGTGTGTAAAGTTACTGGAACTATAAAAAAAAGTTATATAACACTTCAACTAATTTTTTTCACGGCCCCATGAAAATAACCTTGTGCACATGTGCCCTATACTAATGAAACTTAGCATACATACTTTTGAAGATATGTAGAATGCTGATGTCTACTTGAAATTGCAATATTTCCTAGCAATAGTTGTGAACGTACAATGTGATATTTCAAAGAATTGTGAAAAAAAGAAATGTGCTAAAGTGTCCTATGTTTTGCACATTATTTGGCTAGATATCGGCACTTTTCTGCCTACAAAAAGCTAAATAAGCTACAGCATGATGTTTTTTTTTTCTTTAATTTAGTGTATAAAAGAAGTGCCTGCAGAGATCTCTCTCTTTTGTCATTGTGTATGACATAGCTCACCAACTATAGCAGCAACGCAAAAACGAATGAAGTATTTGAAATCTGCATAAAGAACTTGATTGATTGTTTGAATTTTCAAACCTATAGCTAGTAAAAAAAAAAGGTTGTTTCGAGGAGTGCCTTCCCTTAAATACATTTTCGCTGTAGTATCAAGGTTCAACTCAATTTGTGGCGATTCCTCACTTTTGTCACAGACTTTCGGGATGGAAACATGCATTTTCTTCTCTGCGACTACACGGTCAATAGGATGCACATGTCATTGGTGATCCCGACCTTGCTTCTTCTGCAGCTGGTTAAGGCATTTGTTTCCCGAATATTTCAGTGAGACTCAGTTGATTTCTGCACCTAGTGGGACTGGAATGCAGACAACTCCCAAAGACTGATTAGGCTAGTAACTGAGCAAGTTTGTTAGGATTGATGTCAAAAGTGCAGTGCAGAAGCAATGATATACGGAAGAGACATGATATCATCAACTGGAAATTTTCTTTTGATGGGAACTTAAAAAAAAAGGGGACTGAAACCAGCATATTTTGCAGTGTCCCAAGTACAGTCAGCATCAGAAGCTTATAGACTGCGGGAACTGAAAAATTTTAATTCTGAGGTTTTATGTGCCAAAACCATGATATGATTGTGAGACCTGCCATACTGGCAAACTCTGTATTAATTTTGACTAGCTGGGATTCTTTAACATGCACTTAAATCTAAGCACGTAAGCATTTTTTTCATTTCACCATCACTGAAGTGCAACCTCTGCGGCCAGAATTGAACCTGCAACCTTGAGCTCAGCAGTGTTGGGCCATGTCCACTCACCTGCTACGGCGAGTTAGACTGCGGGATCTGATAAGATTAATTTCGGAACAGTTTGTGACCATAGCCAGTAAAACCTTACAACTCTGTTGGCACACACTAGTGAAGATTGGAAATCCACATACCGGGCTGCAGAAATAGTACTAGGTTTTTTATCAGATACCACGGTCTGTAAACTTTTGACACTGACTGCACATGCGTGCTTTGTGACTGCAGGCGACATGACCTTGAGAATGTTGCCCAAGATTCCAGAAACCCTCCTCGATGTCGTCTGCCGCAGGTACACGGACAGTGATTGATGCCTGCATCCGACAGAATGTGCCCTACTTGGTGTTCACGAGCACGGCGGACGTGGTCGTGAGCAGCAACCACATCTTCTTCGGCGCAGAGAACACCACCTTCACACCAAAGCACTTCCTCATGGGTCCCTATGCCGAGACTAAACACCGAGCCGAGCAACTTGTACTCCAGGCCAATCAGCGCGTGCTGGCCGATGGTGGGTTGTGCTGCTGCCTTCTTCCTTCCCTCCTGAAGGGACTCCCTAACTGCGTTTCACTCTTAACGGCAACACTGGAGAAGCTGCGCCAATACTGACATTAAATGCATGCGCACGAGATGGAGTGAGGCCCACAGACAGAGTGAAATTGTCAGCTACGTTGCGTGCACTTCGTGATTGTCATAATAGAAGCTTCCTCATGTTGACATGAGGAAGCTTCTGTAAGTTTTTGAGTTGCAGCTTCTAGCAAGAGACAGTCACTCTGCTGTGTGTCTAGGCTCATCATCAAGGCGCATCAGGCCGTCGGTGTCACATTAATGTATGCAGGTTTTACTAATAAAATAATTGTCCTCAATCTTGTCCCTCCGAAGCCGAAGGCAGTCTGTGGGCCACACAAGTAATGAAGTGTGAACAAGAGAAAATGAGAGTTGTGCTAAATAGTGTCGTTATCTTTAAGGCCCCCTTTCTTTCCTTCTGTACTTGCGGTGAGTTTTCATGAACGAAACGTACTGGCCATGTGTCTAGATGCAATGATGCTTACAGAGCATTTACGTTGTCTATGAAAGTGACACACTTAGACTCCTAGGTGTAGTCTGACTATTCCAGCTACTGGTGTCGTCCTAATTTCATGCACGTTTGTGTACCATCCTTGGGTCATTGAGTGCCACA
Organism: Dermacentor variabilis; assembly: GCF_050947875.1. Taxonomy (NCBI): domain Eukaryota; kingdom Metazoa; phylum Arthropoda; class Arachnida; order Ixodida; family Ixodidae; genus Dermacentor; species Dermacentor variabilis. The sequence goes on along the minus strand of NC_134570.1, from coordinate 157,080,536 downwards.
CTGTTTTCTTTCTCTTTCTTTCTTCTTAGCTGCATGTTCATGTTGTTTTCATTTGCACGCAGCATGCATCTGTCCCCTCTGTGTTGCTATTTCATTTATATTGTTACGGAAGGATGAACGAAGAGAGGAAGAAGATCGTGAGATGCTGGCTGCTGCGGGTTGTTGTTGGTCAGCCATCCTAACTACTCAGACTCATTTTGTGTATATATTGTAAGTATAATCTTCTATACTCCCAACATCCCTGTTACATATTGGTGAGAGGTGCGGGGTACCACGGCTGCAAACGGAGCTCCGCAGTGGACGTCGCATCACTGTCCGCACCATGAATGACGGTGAGCACTCGGGATCAACGTCGTTTCCACCTCCTACGACACCGTCGCATGCTACGTCGCTGTCACCTTCGGTTGTCGTTGTGCAACCCAAAGATCCTGGAACTTTCTGCAGGACCGATCATGCCGATGTTGAAGAGTGGGTGGCCATGTACAAACGCGTGAGTGGAATCAACAGATGGGACCCTACGCTTATGCTAACTAACCTGTTGTTCTACCTAAGAGGCACGGCAAAGGTGTGGTACAAAAACCACGAAGAGGAGTTAACCAGCTGGGACCAATGCAAAAAGAAATTGACAGAGTTGTTTGGCAAACCAGCCGGCTGTAAAATTTTGCAGCAAAACAGGAACTGGCCTCCCATGCCCAATCCCCTACGGAGTCCTATGTCTCGTACATCCAGGACGCGCTGGCACTGTCGTAAGGCCGATCACGACATGACAGAAGCTGAGAAGGTTGAGCACTTGCTTAAGGGCAGTGCTGACGACGCGTTTAATCTGCTCATGTGCAAAATCTGCTCCGCAGTGGACGCAATCATTAAAGAGTGCCGACAATTTGAGCAGGCCAAAAACTGATGCGTCTTGCAACCATTCGCCAGACTTCCCAATACTGCTGCAACGTCGACATGTGAAGATCAACCCGCACAGCAACATGCATCGCCATCAGAGGACGTGGTGCGAATCGTTAGACGTGAACTGGATGCGATGGCGCCCACAGCTTTTTGTTTGCGTAGCCCTGGTGCTACCACATTTTCAGTTCCCCTCCTACAAGCCATCGTTCGCCAGGAACTTGAAAACATTGGTTTACATTCTGTGTGTGCTGTCACCCATCCCAGAGCTAACGAACGCCCTTCTACTATTTTCATTCCACCCTGACGCTTCTCTCCGCGTTATCGCAAGCCAACTGAGTGGAGAACTGTGGACGACCAGCCGATATGTTTCACCTGTCGCCACATTGGTCATGTCGCCCGATACTGTCACAGCTCGTGGCCCTCAGCACCTCGCATGCCGACCAACCTGAGCCGTTTTGATGAAAATGCCCGCAATGTTTTGCCCACCGCCGAGTCTAACAGCGCCGACAACTTTGCTAGGAACACATGGTACAGCCGCGCGGACACCAGTCTCGTTCACCGCAAACACATCGCCCATCTTCCCATTCGCCGCAGCCAGGTCGCCTTTCGTCCCCTGTGGTGTCTGGCCGCGCCATTTCGGAAAACTAAGAAATGCAGTCCTCGGAGGTGGTGCTGCATTGCCTACTACCGCAGCAAATCCTCTGTCTGTGCCCACAAGGAGAAGTGTAATAGACATTAAAATAGGCGGCCTACCTGTCCATGCACTCGTCGACACTGGGGCTCACGTATCTGTGATGAGTGCTAACCTACGTAGACGCTTAAAGAAGCTCCTCACCCCAGCAGCTGCCCGAGTGCTTCATGTGGCCGACGGCGGCATGCTGGTTGTTCTTGGAATGTGTACTGCTCGTTTAATTATAGCCGGCAGCCCTACTTCTATTCTCTTTGCTGTGGTCGACAACTGCCCTCACGACGTTATCCTTGGATTGGACTTTTTATCCACTCATTTTGCTCTGATCGACTGCGTGACCGGCGTTCTTCAGTTGGAATTGCCTCAACTCGCCGCTGCTCCGAGCACCCCCGCCCCCACCGCACTTGTGCCCGCTTCACGATGTGCATCTGTCACCCGAGGCAGTTACTTGCATCACTTTGACTTCCCAGCCACAGGTTTCTGACGGTGAATATGTGCTTCGCTCCATCATCAACATGCTTTTGAACCGGAACGTTGCTGTTTCGCATACGTTGGTCACGGTTACTAACAGCGACGTCACTCTACCGCTTCTGAATTTCAGCCTGTGCCCTCAAGTGATTCCGGCCAGCATGTTCTTGGCCAGCGTTTCCAGTGGTTCCGAATTCAACATTGAGAGTCTGAATGCCGAGAGTGACTTATTAGTGCCAGTTGCAGCTCACAGCTCTGGTTACTTAACGGATGACTTCGCAAAAATGATTGCACCTGATCTCACACCTGCACAGGCCACGGACATACGTCACCTGCTTGAATCGTACAGTGACATCTTTGATTTCGGCGACAGGCCTTTAGGCCAAACATCTGTCGTTCACCACCGTATAAACACTGGAGACACAAATCCTATTCGTAGGCGTCCCTATCGGGTATCGCATGCTGAACGCAGAGTCATACAGTCAGAAGTGGACGAAATGCTTTGCAAAGGGGTCATCGAGCCATCAGCCAGCCCTTGGGCTTCGCCTGTCGTCCTTGTGAAAGAGAAAGATGGTACCTGGCGTTTTTGCGTCAATTATCGACACTTAAACAAGATCACGCATAAAGACGTCTGCCCACTACCACGCATCGATGATGCCTTGGACTGCTTGCACGGAGCTCAATACTTCTCGCCCATCGATCTTCGATCCTGCTACTGGCAGATTTCAGTTGATGAAATGGACCGTGAGAAGATAGCCTTCATCACGCCGGATGGCTTATATCAGTCAAAGTCATGCCCTTTGGCCTATGCAATGCTCTTGCGACATTTGAACGTATGATGGACTCTCTCCTGCGAGTTACAAATGGACCACCTGTCTTTGTTACCTTGACGACGTTATTGTTTTTTCTCCCACGTTCGGCAGCCACCTTACCCGACTCGCTGCAATTCTTGCAGTCTTCCGAAAAGCCGGCCTTCAACTAAACTCCACAAAGTGTCAATTCAGGCGCTATCATATTACAGTGTTGGGACACCTCGTTGACGCATCCAGTGTCCAACCAAATCCGGAAAAAGTTGAGGCCATACGCAGTTTACCTGTGCCATGTTCTGCTTCTGACGTGCGCTGCTTTGTCGGCCTGTGTTCTTACTTTCGCCATTTTGTCAAAAACTTCGCCGACGTTGCTCAGCCTTTGACAGATCTTCTAAAGAAGAACACGCCATTCTCATGGGGCCCGGAGCAGGCTCACACGTCTGCCGCTCTCATTGGGCTTCTGACCACCCCTCCCATACTTGCCCATTTCAATCCATCTGCACCGACCGAAGTCCACATTGACGCAAGCGGCCACGGCATCGGCGCTGTTCTCGCCCAACAGCAGAATGGCACCGACTGCGTCATAGCTTACGCCAGCCACCTGCTGTCACCTGTTGAGAGAAATTACTCCATCACCGAGCAGGAGTGCTTGGCTTTAGTTTGGGCTGTCGCCAAGTTCCGGCCATATTTTTATGGCCGCACGTTTTCAGTCATTACAGACCACCACGCCCTCTGATGGTTGTCTTCCCTCCGGGACCTCACAGGACGGCTTGCTCGCTGGGCTTTGCTGCTCCAGGAATTTTCATTTGTTGTCAACTGTAAGTCTGGACGTCTGCACAAGGACGCTGACTGCCTCTCTCGTCACGCCGCGGATCCCTCTGATCTTGCTGCACATGATCCGGTGACGGCTTTGACTGACATGACCGACATGCGCGCTGAACAACAACGCGACGCACCCTTTCAGTCCATCATCGCCGGAGTGCAATCTGGCAGCACCGACTGCAAGTGCCGCATGTTCGTGCTGCACGACCGCATCCTCCACCGCCGCAATATCAACCCTGACGGCCCCGAGTTGCTCCTTGTCCTTCCTCGTCATCTGCGATCCATCGTTCTCGAGCAACTTCATGATGCACTGACGGCAGGACACCTTGGAGCTTTGCGTAGATATGACCACGTACGACGCCGGTTCTTCTGGCCGGGTCTCTACCACTTTGTGCATCATTATGTCGCAACTTGCGAATTGTGTCAGTGCCGTAATAAACCTCCCCTGCCACCTGTCGGATGACTCCATCCAATTGAAGTTCCCTCTGAACCGTTATTTCGTGTAGGCCTTGACCTGCTTGGCCCTTTTCCGACGACGACTAGAGGGAATAAGTGGATCACCATCGCTACTGATTACGCGATAACAAAGGCGTTGCCGACTAGTTGTGCAACTGACGTCACCGATTTTCTCCTTCACGACGTCATTCTCTGGCACGGTGCACCTCGACAGTTACTTACAGACTGCGGCCGCTCGTTCTTGTCTTGAGTTTTCGATGACCTCCTCCGCTCTTGTGCCACTGAGCACAAGCTGTCCACCGCCTACCACCCAGAAACGAACGGTCTTACGGAACGTCTCAACCGAACAATTACAGAGATGCTGTCAATGTACATTTCCAACGACCACCATGACTGGGATGCCATGCTGGCCTATTGACATTCGCGCATAACTCGTCCTGACATGACACTGCAGGATATTCACCCTTTTATCTTCTGTATGGCCGTGACCCCACATTACCGTTCGACACCACGGTCTGTACCACAACACGACACGGTCTGTGCCCCGCGTTGCCACTGAGTACGCTCACAAAGTCATCAATCACGCTCACATGGCACATCAAATCGCCCAATCTCGTTTATTAGCCTCGGAGCATCTGCAAAAAGAGTGTTACGACCGGCGGCATCGCCATGTTCAGTTCACCCCACGTGGTCACCATGTCGTTGGGTCGGCCTCTTCCAGAAGCTTCTCTCCCGCTACACAGGGCCTTATGAAGTCCTATGTCAAGTTAATGATGTCAATTATGAGATCACGCCGTTACAGTTTGATCCATTCTCAAGTCCGCCGCCTGTTGACGTGCACGTTTTGCGACTGAAGCCATACTTCGCTCGCAGTTCTTCGCCTACCATGCGCCGAGACGGTGCTTCACCACCCGGGGGTCTTGTTACGGAAAGATGAACGAAGAGAGGAAGAAGAAGATCGCGAGACGCTGGCTGCTGCGGGTTGTTGGTGGTCAGCCATCCTAACTGCTCAGACTCATTTTGTATATATATTATAAATATAATCTTCTATACTCTCAACATGCCCGTAACAATATCACTCTTTAATTTGCTATTTTCTGTTTCTTTTCGAAACTGTCCACCATACTCACTCGATATCTTAATTCAATATGCCACCTTTTTCTCTAATGGCTATTGCTTTCCGGTGCTGAACACGGGGTCGAAGGTTTGATTCCCATCTGCTCCAGTCATGCTCTGATAGAGACAGAATACAGGGAAGCCCATATACCAAACTTGCATTGCACATTAAAAAAGAAGAAAGAAACCAAGGATTAAAAGTGAGCTGGAGCTTTCCACTTTGGTGTCTGTCATAGCCCCTGGTGTTACGTTGAGATGTTAAAACCAATCAAGTTATCAATAAAGTAAACAAACAAACAAATAAATAACTAAGCCTGACTGGCTACAACATTCGCTTGAGCCCGGCAGGCTAACGGACAATTCACTAAAATCTGCAAGTCGGCTGCCCTGCAAGCTGTTGCTTCAATTGGGAACTCTCCTCCTCAGACTGAATTTTCTGCACCAGTGTGAAAATTTAAGGAGTACGGACAGAAAATTTCATGTCATTATTATCGCCTTGTTGGATTGCTGTTCACCCAGTGATCACTCTATGCAGTGTTAATACCTCGAAAGTTACCTATTAACAAGGCCAGTTAAAAATGCATGCCAAATGTAGCATGACTCCTCGTGTGATGAAAGATACTTATCACATCATTGAAACCTGTTTTGGCAGTCATGTGGTGCCAGGTACCGCTGACGTAAATACACACACTGGGGCCCTGCTGCAGATCATTTGACCGGAAGCAGCCAATCACTAATGAGCCAACCATAGGAACATGTAAGCAGCATGCTTTCGGTGATGGCTTGCGGCTCGCTATCACAAGGTCTGGCAGTGAATTTTTGTCACGGCCACACCGTCTAGCTTGTTAAGCCTTAATCGGAACTGTATCCTCGGGTGTTGGCGAGTAAAATCATGTTTCGGTGCCAAGTTACTGCATATCTATTCGCAGTGGTCACATGATGCTCAGAAAGCTAACAAACCACCCCGCCAACGAAAGCGAATGTACGGGGTGACCATTGCCCATAGCAACCATCTCTGCGAAACACCGTACGACAACCTCTCGTTTCAAATGCTGCTCGTAGGCACACATCAGTCTCTTCTCTAACTTCGAGCAACTTGTTAAAAGACTAGCTTCGTATTCACATTATGAGTTCGAAAATGTGTGCCACCCAGCTGCATACGCATTTACACGTGTGATAGATGGACGCGGATGGAGGGGAAGGGTTGGTGTTACGTGTTCCTTGCTGTGGGTCTCCCAATTTGCGAACTTATGACAGGCAGCAGAAGTCAAACCCAACAGTGAAAAAGCGCCCGACAACTGCACGAAGCAGTGTTGAGTCACGTGATGTGCTTCCCTGCTTCTGTCTTGTACAGATTGGCCACAATGAGATGGCAATAACCCACAGAAACCACCTGCCATTTAGATGGAAAAACCCTTGTTTTCTGAAAGAAACCTGCAAGGTTTCTGAAAGGTTTTTGAAAGTAATAGAAAATCACCATATTAATTACATCTTAAGTAAACAGTGCAAGGCAGACCCAAGTGTCAGTTACATAATATTAATTACAGTATGGCCCACTATTAAACTAAAAATCTGATTGGTATTCATAGCGACATAACGAAACGTTTGCAATACTAACGGGCTGTATGAAAGGCGCTGTAGTTAATTAGTTCGGAGTCTTTGTACCATATCTATGGAGTCGACAGCTACCTAAATAACAGAGGCAAAAAAAAGGTGCGACGCAGTTTTCATGTGAGTGCTCTATCAAGGGACAAAGCGTGAGTACAAAGTGTTGCTATGGGACATTAAACCCCGCGAATGAATCAGCCTTTCTTCCTTTAGAGCAGGCGGGTGTTGTTCCCTTTCTGGCAGCAATTGTCAGCCCCAGGCCTTTCCTCTTCTCTCTCTTTTATCTCTCTGTGATCATTTTCATGTTTGCAAACCTAATAATAATGACCAGTTCGCGTGGGACTGCATCCCTGTTCCATTTGTGACCTGTATCAAGTCAGAGCAGCAGCAACGGCTTGACACACGCTGCTGTCGCCCTCTCATTGTGCAGGCCACACCAAGTTCAGCACACTGGTGCTTCGGCCAACAGCAATGTACGGGGAGGAGGACCAGCACTTCGTGGTGCAGTTCTTGCGTGTTGCCAAGTCCTGGAAGAACACCCTGACCAAGATCCGCAGCGTTGATGAGCGCTTCCAGGTACGCGCATGTATTGCCACTTTACTACTACCATAGCGTCAACATCTTACAGGATGATACTTTGATGAGCGAGTGCTAGTTATAAGAGTTCAACATTAAGACAGCACCACAAAACATGGGCAACTGTGGTACTGTGTTGCTGATCAGGAAAAGTGGGAGTAAGAGGTGTCCCGAGCGGGGTACTGTGTGCCGTGCTGAAACAGGATGATGTATATTCACGCTCACTATGAACTGCAACCCAATGCCTGTGATTAAAGGAGCTCAAAGACTAAAAAAAATGTTAGAACACGAGTAAATGAAACTGTATTCAGATCTCTAATATTTCGTATGTCAGCTTCACAGTGCCATCTTGAGGCCTATCATGCTGGAATGAAGTGCAAACAAGAATAAATAAATAAAAATGCCTCTCTTGCCTGATTGCTTGAAAGTGAGATGTGTGATCGTGCTGCAGCTGTGCGCTAAGAGCATGCTGGTCTTAAAACTAAGCCTTCGTGAATGAATCACCTGAGTGTCACACGCAGGAGTAAACGTGGAAAGGGAAATTCTCCTTCTAGGTCATTTTCTTAAGCTTGCATTTTTTTTCACGTGATAGTGTGTTTGTGACAACTTTATTGAATATCCTGCAGAGTGATGACCTGTTTCTAGGCTGCACCGGGGGCAGCAGGGAGACCCCGTCTCTCAATAGCTTGCCGGGCTTGCTGGATGGCCCAAAGTTGGCCCGGAAGACCAGAGCTAGGTCGCTGTGACTCTCCACCGCACCTCTAGTCTATCCGGGGGGGTGGGGAGGTGGAGGCTGCAATTCTTCTCTGAACTATTTCGCAATCCCAAAGTATATGCTCTAGGGTGGATCCTCTATCATCACATAATATACATTTGGCATCAGGGTATAATTCCGGAAACGTGTGGTTAATGATGTGCCGGGTTCGTGTAAGTTCTGGTTTGAAGGTGCCTGCACTCAACCGTCCGAGACCTGTCCACTTTTGGGCTAGGATGTGGATATATACACCTCGACTTTCTAGGGAATTGGGTAATGTCACTGAATGAGAAAAGTCTTTCCCTATCCTTCTGTTCCATCATCTCCTCCTCGGCCAGAGCCACCCCTAATCGGGCGCAGTTAATGAGTCCTCGCGCAACGCGATCGGCAGATTCGTTAAGGTTTGGGGTGACAGTGGATTCGCACTCTGTATGGGCTGGGAACCAGATGATTTCCTTGTAAAATTCCTCAGATGATATGAGTTTGACTTTACTATTCAGAATTCTTGCATCTTCAACTGATACCCATCCTCTGGCGTAATTTCATATAGCCGATTGAGAGTCGCTCATAACGTATCTATATTTGAGAGAAGTGATAGCCAGAGCAATGGCAACCTCCTCTGCAACCTAAGAGATCCTAGTTTTGATTGAGCACGTGTGTAAGCTTTCTTACTTTGTATTAATTGCTACTGCTGTAAATGCTTGGTGATTTGAATACTCCACGGCATCCATGAATAGTGCTTCCTCGTTATTGCCATAGTGTTTGAGTAGAGCATTAACTCTGCCTGTTCTCCTGTCCTGATTGAATTCCAGGTGCATATTTTTGAGTAAATTTGGAATTTGAATCCTGCTCCTGATCTCTCTGGCCAATGCAAGCTTGAGTCATTGCTGGTTATGGTAATTTATTTATAATTTAGCAAATGGGCGACTAATATCTGGTTAACCTTCCTGCTTTCCTCTTCATCTCTCTCTCTCTCTGTTCGTAATTTATCGAGTATGTATACCATAAAAACTGGACTATAGGTCGGACCGGAATATAGGTTGATCCCCCAACTAACGAATTCTAAAAATAAAAAAAATATTTTTCAATGGCAAAAGTACCGAAAGACACCCTTACCTTGAAACAAATGCGACTCAGCCGGTTGCACAATGGTGAAAGTATTTATTTAAATGCTGCTCGCATGTGCACCTGGCCAAATTTTCAGCAGTATGGCGCGACCATTGACCTGCATGCTTGTCAGCACCTTATTAACGGCGCTGAGCGGCGTAACAAACGAGATATGCGCATGTGTACACATGCACTTACTTTCGCTATTTTGCCGCTTCGTGCAGTGATGATAAGGTGCTGACAAACATGCGGGTCGATGGTTGCGTAATACTGTTAAAAATTGGCTGGGTGTACAGTACACAGAAGGGCACGAAGTGCGCAAGCGCTACTCCAAATTAGAGCAACGCGTTTGATCGGAGTCGTCCGAACTAGAGTCGGATAACGAGTGCTTCTCGCTGCCCAATCCAGAGGTGTGTACAATCTCTACCGCTTTCAAACGGATGCATTTGGGAGTCACAGGCAGTGATCTTACACGCAGCTTCCAGACGAACTCCGCAACTTTGTCTTCCAGTTCTGCGGGCCGCTGCGGTCTGACCACGAAATGACATTACCGTTTTCTTTTGGTTGCTGCAAGTTGTAATACGCTGCTTCTGCCTCCGCCAGTACCAAATGCTGTTTACGGGTACACCAAATTCGCGCTGTGCCGTCAGGTTGCCGTGGGCTTCTGTGTACTCAGTCGCCTTTTTCTTGAAGGCGACGGTGAATTGTCGTCGGCTTCCGCTCATTTTGAAACAAAATGTGAAAAAACAGCCTTTAACCAATATAACTTTGTGACAATCGAAACGCAAAATAGCGGTGCCTCAATGGATGGATGGATGGAAGGTAGGAGCAACCCCTTTGAAATGGGGTGATGGCAGTTGCCACCATGCTCAGCTTTTTATTTTATTTAACTGTGTTGTAAGTTATTAAAATTCGCCATTTTCTTTAAATACGTCTTCCTACACTTTTAACCTTATGTCACCTCTCTGCTTTTGAGCCACCAATCCTCCAATCGCCTTTTGCTAATTTCCACCGCATATTTATTTACATGACTATTATTATCTCTGAACCCTAGGGCCTCAGGAAGCGTGACTGTGCCCGCATCGACATCAGGATGGATACCATCACATTTTAGTATGAGGTGTCCCATCGTTTCTACAGATTTACCACACACAGTACATGTGTCTTCTTCGTTAAATTTCTCCTTATAGCTCCGCGTTCTAAGACATCCTGACCTCACTTCAAAGTGTAGGGCACTGCCTCTTGAGTTATCATAAAACGCTTCCTTCCTGATCTGTTGTTTCCAGTATCGATATATTCTCACACTATGCTTCTTTTCCATTGAATTTATCCAATTTTTTACCTTCCGCGTTTTTAACCTGTCGTTTAACGCTCTGTCTTTCTTCGTCCTCGTGTCTGGCAAACTTACTGGTTAGCTTCCTAGTTCTTTTCCGCCATTGCGAGTCAACGCTCTTTCTGTATAGGTATTTAAATACCTTAGCTGCCCACCTGTTATCCTCCAATTTCCTCAGACGTTTTTCGTATAGGATTTTACTCTGAGCTTCCCGTGCTTCAAATGATGTCCAGCCCATATCTCCCTGTATTGCCTCGTTTGTGGTTTTCCCATGGGCACCTAGTGCTAATCTTCCCACAGCTCTCTGATTTACTTCTAGTCTCGACTGAACTTCTGCCTTTAAGCAGAGGACCGCATTTCCGAAAGTAAGCCCAGACACCATTACTCCCTTCCAAATACCTCTCAGTACCTCATACCTGTTGTACCCCCACAATGCCCTACGCTTCATTATCCTGGCATCTCTTCGCCTTTTTGCTATGAGAGACTGTTCGTGCTTTTCCGTGTACATCTGCCCTTTGTTTATCCATACCCCGAGATACTTGTATTCGGCCACTCGGGGTATTTCGTGGCCTTGTATTGTAAGCTCCTGATCAGTTGTATCGTTGGAAAACATCCAACCGGACTTAGCTGCGCTAAAACTGAAACCTAAACTGTCTCCTTCGTCTCCACAGTAATTAACCAGAGTTTGCAAATCTTCCTGGCTATCTGCTAACAGTACAATATCGTCCGCATACATTAAACCCAGTAGTCGTTGCTTAACAACCTTTCCGCCTAATCAGTACGACAGATTATACCCTAGATTGCTTCGTTGTAACCTTCTTTCCATACTTATCATGTAAGGCATGAACAGCAGCGGTGATAGAGAACAACCTTGCCTTAATCCTTTGTGTACCTCGACAGTTGTCGTACTCTTAATTCCTTCCCATGTTATTACAACATTATTTTCTCGATGTATTTCCTGTAGAAAGTCAATTACCTCATGACCGATACCTTCATCTTTTAATATGTTCCCCAGGAGTTCTCTGTTCACGTTGTCGTATGCACCGCTTATGTCCAGAAAGGCCAAATACAGAGGTCTATTTTCCGCCTTAGCTATTTCTATGCACTGGGTAAGCACGAACAGGCTATCACCTAAGCGCCTACCACTTCTGAACCCATTCTGAAGTTCTCCGAGTATTCTATTACTTTCAACCCATGACTGCATCTTTAATTTCACCGCCTGCATCGCCAACCTATATATAACTGATGTTATCGTAATTGGTCGGAAGGATTTTATGTTCTTATCACCGTTCCCTTTATAAATCAAATTCATTATACTCTGTTTCCAGCTGTGCGGAATTTGCTTATTTGTTATGACTGTCTCCAATGCTTTCATCAGCGTTTCCTTGCTTCTTGGGCCAAGTTCATTAATTAACTTGATTGGAATTTCGTCTATCCCCGCGGACGTGCATTTTGAAACATTTGCTTCCGCCTTTTTCCAGTTAAGAATGGTCAGTTCTAAGCTGTTTTCTATTATGCTATCCTGTCTTGCTCCCTCATTAGGGGCAATTACCCTATCGCCTTTGCTAAATGTCTCTGCTATAACTGAACCAATGTAGTTCATAGCGTCATCTCCCTCTAAACAATTTTGGCATCGTGAATCTGTTCCTCTTTTCTGTGATTAGCTTTACCCAGCCAGCTTATATGGTTCCAGAATTTTCTTGACTCCCCATTAGTTACATCGTGAACTTCAGCCAGCCAGCGATCAGAGGACTACTTTATTTTAGCCTGGACGAGGACCTGCACTTGTTGTTTCTTTTGTCGATAAGATTCCCATTTTTGGCCTATTTCCTCTTCATATAACTGCGCCCTCTTTGCTTCTCTGTGTTCCCGTGATGCCAACTGTCGCTGTTCGATGGTCTCCTTAATTTCCTTATTCTACCAACTTTGTGGCTTCCTCTTTCTTCTCCAGCGGTTTACTCCTTTTACTTCTTTTATTTTTGTACTAATGATAGTTCTAACTGATTATAATCCCACCTTTTTATGGAATGTTTCTCTATTGCTGCCTGCATGCCGGCCACTATTTGCGCTATTTGTTCGTCATTTAATTTTGCATACTCTTTTTGACTTCCCTGCATTTCTCTTTTGAGCAGGGCTCCCAACTGTAGACTAATACGCTTATGATCACTTCCGAGGCTGTGCTTCCCCTCTTCGTCTATTTCCACTATTGCGAACTTGCTATACAACCCCTGCGACATTAAGCAGTAGTCATCAATGGTCGTTTCTCTGTTACGGGGCTCCCACGTGATTTGTCCCTCACACTTATTTTCTCTATTTATTATAACTAGGTTATGTCGTTCACAGAAGTCTAGCATCGACTTCCAATTACAATCTGTGTATCCATCTAGATCCTCGATGTGGCCATTCATGTCACCCAGCAGACAAATATCGGCACCTTCTCCAAACTGCTTTATATCGTCATCGAGACACTTCACTAGATCCTTGTTCTCTTGCCTGCATTTGTCCCCTGTCCCTAAATAAAATACTCCTAGCCATATCTTGTTACCGGCAATTGTACCTGATACCCAGCATGTTCTTTGCGAGTTGACTTTATTCTTTGCCAATTTGTTCCTTGATGTATCAGCGTACCTACTCCTCCTCCCTTCCTCTCCGTTGTTCTATTGCTCCCTTCCCAGACGTAGCCTTCAATAAACGGTGGGTCTTCTAGATCCCTGAGATGTGTTTCGCATAGCGCGTATACACCTACTCGTTCGTCCTTTAACTGCTGTTCTATTTCTAACCACTTCGCTCTCTTTCTACCGCCTTGCATGTTTATGTACCTGATCTTGGTGTTAAATTTATTTTTTGTAGTTTTCTTCCTGGACCTCTTAGTGGTCATTTTATTGGCGTCTGCCTCTATTGGTTGCACTTTCTACATTGTTTCTACCTACCCCTACACCATGAGACGCAGTGGACCCCCTAAAATAGCTACTGCCCGGCCTGCCAGGCGCCAGCCGATCTGGGCTCCTAGCCTTCCATTGAAGTGGATGCCATTTTGTGGATGCCATTTTGGATGCCTCAATGTCGCCACACCACGCTGCTGCTAATGGTGGCTGTTTACGTCATCCACCCATTGTTGCAAGACTTCTGTAGTTTTTCCGCCAAGTCCGGTATATAAGACGAGGGTCGACTTTTCGCAATGGTTTTTTGAAAAAAATGTTCGACCTATATTCCGGTTTTTACGGTACTGCTGCCAGTACAAGTGCTGGCCAGTCTTTCCAACTGAGCTGTCTGCTGAGCATCAATCAATTCTAAAGTGTTATGCATGCCCAGCTATATTAATCTCTCTGTACTGGTGCTTTCAGGCAAGCCTATGGCCTGCTTAAAAGCTTTCTTTATGTGCGTATTGATTTTATCATTTTCTATCTTGTAGTACCAGTTGAAGTGCGCAGCCACGTAAATGATGCGGCTTATAGCAAAAGCAGGAATGAGCCTAACAATGCTAGCCTCCTTCATTCCCTGATACTTGTTCGAGATTCTCCTGATCAGCCTAAGGGCATTAGTGACCTTGGTCACAAGCTTTCTAAAAGTTTCACCATTAGTTCCCTTCGACTCAGTGTTGAGTCCCAGGGCCCTAATTTGTTTAACGATGGAGATGGCCCCGCCATTCTTCATATGAATCTGTATCTCCTTGTGCTCTCTCTCCTTGATGTATCCCTTGGGCGGCCTGCCCTTGAAGGTGGGTCTGTAAAGGAGAAGCCCTGATTTCTCTGGGGAGCACTCAACCCCCGTGCATGTAAGGTACTTGTCCACTTTATCTACTGCTTCCTGTAATTTCTGTTCTATCTCTCAATCACTGCCTTGCGAGATCCATATGGTAATATCATCCGCGTATAAGGAGTGATTGATTCCTTCAATGTCCTCGAGCTTTTCCTATAATCCTATCATAATGAGGTTAAAGAGCATGGGCGATTTCATGGAGCCCTGAGGCGTACCCGAACTGTCCATGTCCCTCAGCTCGGACTTGAGTTCCCCCATGGTGAGGGCAGCTTTCCTATTCGTTAGGAAGTCTCAGATGTAATTGTACACCCTTTCTCCTAGGTTTAGGTTGCTGAATCGACTGAGTATGGCCGAATGCGCTGCTTTATCAAATGCTTTCTTGAGTTCCAACCCTAATATAGCTTTCGTGGATCTCACTTTACTGTCTAGTACTTGCTGCTTGTTTTGCAGCATAACGTCCCGAGTAGAGAGTCCAGCCCGAAAGCCCAACATAGTGTTTGGATATATCTTGTTTTCTTCCTGGTAATTGCTTCCGGGTAACCAGCTAGTTTGGCAGAATGGTCACTACAGCCAACGTTGGCCAGTTCAGTTGCAGAGTCAAAAAGACGGTCGGGCCAGTTCTTTTTGATAGCCTCAACTCTGCTTTGTCTACTGCCACTGCAGTCAGATGACAAATGCAGGCAATGAAGCATATATATATTTAATTGCATGACATTGTCAATGCTGGCCAGTGTAGTTGGCATTGGTAGTCGAAAGCAGCCAGTGCTAACTCAGTTTAAGTTTGCACATAGAGGGGCGAGGACACTGCTCCCCAGGAGAGAGGGGGGGCACAGATTTGACTCATGGTGTACAATCTTCTGAAGAACTCGCAGATGACTGTGACTATGAAAGATGGGAACATTCTTACCTGCAATGATGGTTAAGGGTGCTCATTAGTGAGCACAAGTTAGCTGTTCCTCAATTTTTTAAGATGTAGTATTCTGAAATGGCTGCATTTCTTGGGGTGCTTAGAAATTTTTCAGATTGAGCTAGCATAGCAGTGTTATGGGGGGGTTCTCATCTATCCAGTAAACAACCACCTAGCTTGTTTCGCAACCTCATTTCCTTCTGTTTTGTTTTCACCGCAACAACAGGTGACATACGTGGGAAATGCTGCCCTGGCACACTTGCGGGCCATGGAGAAGCTGGCCATCGACGAGTCGGTGGCAGGCGAGGTGTTCTACGTGACAGACGACACGCCCCTCGAGGACATCTACGAGTTCCTGCGGCCGTTCGTCGAGTGCCAGGGCTGCCGGCTGTCGGACTACACGGTCCCCTACCTGCTGGCCATCCTGGTGCTCATGCTGCTGGTACTGGTGCTGCGGCTGATTCGACCCCTGTACCGGCCACGCTTTTATGTGCCTCCACCCTCGGCTGTCACCTACATATGCACATCGCTCTTCTTCAACCGCACCAAGGCCACGCTGCGGCTCAACTACTACCCTAACGTGACGCCTGACGAGGCTGTCCAGCGGTCTGTCTCCTATTACAAGTCCCTCCAGTTTCCGGGATGATGGCATTGTCCCGTCGTTGCCGATGCTGCCCTTGCCTCTGTGGGCACCACACCACGCCACACTCTAGAGGTCCCTGTTAAGCTTGTGGGAGTGCTCACTGGTCGTTCCCAAGAGTTCCTAGGGGCAGGTTGGGGAAGTACTAACGTGATAAGAGTTGCGGGCAACCACTGCTGATAGTATTTTCAGGCTCATTGCCTTCTTGTTTGCATCCGAAATTCTTGTTTTAATGCGTGCTGATTGGCTGGAACCACATATTGTGCATATGACACTCATAAAGTATGCCACACTCAGTAGATCAAAGAGGCACATACTCATAGCACGCGTATACTTGAGCTGAAGTGGCATGGCTGTGGTTGTTGCAGCCACACGGCATTCCACATCAAATACTGGCTACTTCTATATAACTGATGGATGCTTGCTTCATGGGAATAGTGTGTTCTTATACCTGGGTGACGCTTGCTTGTTAGTGCTAGACTTAGCTCCTTGGTTAGCATGAGTTTCCAAAAGAGGTAGTGCTAAGCCTGCTTTTCTTGCATCTTGCAAGAGTTGCAGTAGCAAGTCGCATGCTCCCACAGCACTCTGCGATAGAGCGTGCTGTCATCGCTACCACATGTAATCGCCATCTTCGGCCAGAATTGGTGAAGGAAAGAACTGCCACCAACAGTCTGTATCTTCAAAGCCGCTTGAAAAAGAGCACACCACTATCACCATGGCCACTCAGGCTCGGAGAAAAGCCAGGCCAACCATCGGGCGTCTCCTTCCACATATGTTGTAGCACACCACTTTTGCTCTTCGCTCGGTTGGCATGTTGTCATCCCGAAGCCCGTGAATGACTCAGTGCTTCTGAAGCCATGGTTTCACAGGACTGTCTGCCTGGGACTCCCTTACCCTAGAAATCACCCTAGAAGTCTCTAAAAATGCCCTCATTAAGGGTACCCACTGCGCAAGCTGCATTTTTTTCTAGGTGATAACCTAGACGTTTGTGAGAACATTCAGGTTGTGCATGGCTGCACATCTAACCTCTGTAACCCTGAATAGCATACATCTAAACTCACTTCAGTGGGAAGTATGCGCTGACATTGTGGAGCTTTAGTAATATGGGGTCCAAGATTAGGGGACGCTATAGGCTGAGCGTGCAAAAGAACCCAAGATACAAAAGAAAACAAAAGGAGTGCAAAAGAATGCAAACAGGGCGTGAATTTGGGTACGCAAAGGCGGTATTTATAAAATTAGCTACTGCTGCAGTGGCCACCATAATTTACATCTGGTATGGTGAATGGTTGCACATTGTCCTGATCTGCATATGTCTGCTTCATGTCCAGCCATGCAGAAGCAGTGAATAGGCCGACAATACAGCTCTCATAATGTTGCTTGAATACACCAAATTAAGTTACAACTGTAGTGAAAATACACCCGATATTCATTATAAGCATACTCGCTGATGTCATTGAAAAAATAGCAATTTCTCGATTGAGTCTAAGCGAAAGGAATGCAAGCATGATGCCTTCAATGAGACAGTTAAGGCTCTGTCAATTTTAGTGGTCTGTAGGTACCTTACCATGGTGATACGTGGCACGTAAACAGCTCGAAATTACGAATGAATTTTGTACCATTGCTCCATGATGGTGTGGTTGATCCAGTCTTACAGAATCGGCACGTTGGGGCAGGCCAGCCAATTTGAGCCATTGGCCCACGCATGCATGTCCAGAATGTTTCATCTCAAATTGCTCTTGCCGAGTATTTGAGATTTCTGCTACTGGAACGCATACTTTGAGCTGTAGGCATACTACTGTTCGCTTCACTGTAACCAATATTATCTCTTGTCTAGATTTTTCAGTTAATTCGATCCCAACCGAATTTCTCTGCCAGTGCCCATGCATTTCGATGGACCCAAACGGGCATTATTTCAATTCTAAAATTGACCTTCACCAGATAATTCAAAGCTGACCAGTCAGCATGCATGCATCTGACCCCTGTGGTAACACGAATAACGATCCCTTTCGTGGCAACATCTGTCGCAGCAGAGCTTAAGGAACTGTGAATGCATTGAACACACGTCACCTCCCGTCAAAAATGCTTATTTCCAGCCAGCCCTAGGAAGATAGTCAGGCAACAACGGTAGCACGCAATGTCTGACTATGGTGTTTACCCGATTCCAAAGCACGCCTTTTGTTTTCCTAGGAAATTGTGGCGAAAGTAGCCTGCATGGTGCAATCAGATACAAAACCAAAACCGCCCTTGTGGCATTTGTAGGCTTTACTTCATAACACAGCTATACTGTGGCGAAGCAAACTTTAGGCAACTTGCCGCCATCCTAAAAAAAAATGGTTTTGCTTTTAAAGGTGGAACACGATAGCATTCAAAGATCCCTGACTGGGCTTCACGCATCCTGGCAACTGCAGGTTATGTAACTGTAATGTTTTCCTGGAAATGCTGGCGGCAAACATTGCGCATGTAGGCGAGCTTTCTGGTTCTTTTGTTTTGATGGTGTTGCAAGGCACCAAGTGGGCCACACCACTCCTACTAAGACAAACCTCAAATGGCATTTGGAAAAGGGGTTTGCGGTTGAGTTTCCGCATAACAGAATGATGCTTTCTTGCATATTCAAATTACAATCCGACGCTATCATGTCTGTAGATTGTGTGCAAGTCTTACTTGACAAGTTTTCTGATGCATTTTACTTTGAGAAATTCACTTAGTTCAGTAACACCTATGCGTCACGCAGAGGGCCTGCATGGTTCGGAATGATTTCCTCGGCTGCAGACGCCGTCGCCACATCTTATGCGACATAGGCCCTTAACGCTCTCGCGTTAAAATCGGGTCCACATTAGATTTACACTTTGTTTAGGAGCTTTAATTTCATTTATGCTTTAGTTTTCTACTTCAGATGCAGATATTTGGTGCGCATTTGATTCGGCGGTTTGTTAGACTCGGGCAAACACAGTCAAATGTATCAGCAAAGTGTTTTGGGATTTTCTGCATCTTGTTTAATTTGACCAGCCAGATAATTCGATCAGTTTCGTCGGTCTTATCAGGCTTGAATTAACTAAAGTTGTCTCTATCCGTGCTTTCTTTTATATTGAGGCTTCACTGTATTCCCTATATCGTAAGTAACTGATGTGCTACTGCCAAGGAAACAAACGAATGAAGCAAAGTAGAAACTAGGTTTTAGTTCTTGTCAATTGTCCTGTTGCCGTTGATGCGGTGTTTTTGTGTTGAATCTTTATCCGGTGATTACTCCTAATTACATTGTGCCCTCATATATATCATAATTCTTTATTTTTTAATACGGTCTACCTCGGTGGAGTGACCATTCATAGTGGTGACTGTTTCACTGGTATTGTTGATCGCACATATGCATTTGTATACACTCTTATGGTGGAAGCTACATATTGTTTTACATCATGCAAAGGCCAGGGTCTGTACAGATTATCTTTGTTTCAACTCCGGAAGGGGCCGGACCTCTCTGTGTGTGCTGTTTCCCAATATTCAAGAAATGCATCATACTGTTTTCACTGTAGACAGAATGGTGATGTGCCTTTTTGTTTTTTTGTTTTTTGCAACAGTCATCCATTGTTTATTGCAACTTTTGTGTGCTGTCATGTTGTTAACCCACCGTGTGTCACACTAACATGGCTATATCTGGGTGATTTCTCGAGGAATATATATCCAAACGTGTTGAGTGTGTTTTCAGGGTAAAAGTTGTGATGATGCATTGGCTGATGCCGACTTTGCACAAACAATTAATGATTGCACACAGTGCAGATCAGTAAAACTTTGAGCACATCGTCAGTAATTAAAAGTGTGTGGGACCAAGTGCAGTCGAAGCCCTTCCCATAGAAATGTAAACTGTGATTTATGGAGTTGCGTTGGCTTTTGATGTTCTTTACTCATGATTATACTAGTTCTTTTGTATGGATTTTTTTTCTACAATATTTTCTTTGGCGAGCTCTGGCCTCGTACAAGTTTACAACTCCATGCTCGTATCTCTCTGGGCACTGGAGTCAATTTTTATGAACGTGTTTGTACTGAATGGTGGAACATGTTGCCTTCAATAAAAGCTATTTTTGCGAATGAATGTACCCGTATATGCCTCAGCTTACTTTGTAAGTGAGTCTTTGGAAGCTATCAATTACTGGTGTGCTACATGGGACATGAAAATTAATTTTGAAAAAACTACCTTTGTGACAGTTACAAATAAGAAGTCCCCCTTACAATATCCATATGCCATTAATCAGAAAGAAATAAAGCGTTCCAAACATGTAAAATATCTCGGACTTTCTATTACTGATAATTTGAAGTGGGACTGAGACATTGAGTACATTTGCGGATCTATCCAACATAAGCTTGGTTTCCTAAAAAGGAAGCTACGGAATGCCACTCCTGATGTCAAACTCACGGCATATAAAACTATAGTAAGGCCAGTACTGGAATATGCAGGTATTGTTTGGGATACTACACAGTCAAACCGAAATGAGTAAATTAGAGTCCAGAGGCCAGGTTCATTTTTTTCGTACTACGACAGAAAACAATCCATGACTGCGCTCCTTGACAGGGATGATCTAAAACCCTTGTCTCAAGGAAAAAAAATAATGCGGCTGAAATTCCTGTACGAGCTTTATAATAAAACTTGAAAACAGATCCAGACGTATAGCTACGACATCCAGTACGAGCATCAGTTCATACAAATCACCCTCATGCCTTTCAGTCTTGCACGCCAAGGGCTGACACATTCAAATTTTCATGTCTCATTCGGGCCATTGTTGAGTAGAACAGACTCGACGCCAATGTGTTCACAGGATGCCACTCAGCCGAGATGTTTCAGTAGAGGCTGGAAATGCTTTTTGTGTGAATGTGTTTGAAATGTTCTTCTCCCACTCTGTAATGCTCTGTAACTCTATAAAGGCCTAACAGTATTGGGAATAAAAATGACTAAATGCTTTATTTCATAAGTCCTTGCAGTAATTTAAGGTTTAACTGTGGCCAATGTTTAGGAGCTGTGGGTTTGTGGGCTGACATTTAAGCAAATACCGGATTTACATTTAAAGCTCGTAACTGCCCTTGTACCCTTGGCATACACTGAAACGCTAACAGTAAATAACTGATCAGAACACCTATTATGCACAATAGTTGTAATCGGTAAACTATTATATGACTTGTAATCACTCCGTGGCCGGTTTCTAAGCGTGGAATAGTCCACTGAGTAGTCCTGACTACGTTTCAGAGTCTGATTTAAGCCACTGTGACAAACGCAAGTGAACCTGGAAGGGAGATAATCTATTGGAGTACCTTCAGAATTGCTTGCATTTCAACTTGTGCTGATAGTACCCGTGTTGATGCAAACTAAAATTCCCTAGCAGGGATTCTTGAACATGAGAGTTAAAGAGCAAATAGCCGAGTATTGTTCCCATACTTGTCGCGTGTTTACAAGGATAGCCGTTTGAACACAGGCAAGGTGTCCCCTGTCGTAGTGGCGCAGAGTGTGCAGTCAAACATGCAGAATTTTACGAATAAATAACGGTGCCAACACATACATACATGTGGCTGAACAAATAGCGAATGTGTTTGTTTTTGTTTGTTTTTCAGACGCAGGCATTGCCAATTTACTGTGGCAAAAACCTAGCTCCTGCAGCAAAACTCCTTGTTGTGGCTTCAAGTGTTGCTTGGCAGATTGGTATGGATGCACAATTTGAAAAGAATGGCACAATAAAAACAAGCTAGGAAAGAACATGAACGGTGCAAGAGTGTGTGTCTCATCATTGCACGCAACAGAGCTGGAAATGCAGCACATGAGCTCTTGTACTAGAATACCCGAACACTATGCAAGCTGCTGCAATAAAGCTGCAGCTACGACCCAACTGTCTTTGCTTACTTCAGCACAAAATTCTCGTTTTCATAAGGCTTTTCCTCCTGCTATGTTTTGTTCTTGCATTTTTAAACGCGACCAGAGCTCCTCACTTAATGAATTCTTTCATTTCCCACACTCCGCATTGCCAGATTGGCGTCAAACTGTACGACATTACATTGATGCATAATTTTCTAAACGATCGCATCTGAAAAGGCCTCACTCTATATGTTACGCACTACGTATTGCAGGTTTAATACATATATAGGAATTATGCTGTGCCAGCACGCTGGTGCTATTTAAGCAGCTTCAATATCATTCATGACAGCATCACTAACTCATAAAAGGTGTTCTTAAATTTTAAAACTGTACTTTATGTCTGCGTTCGCAATATGTTGTAAGTATGGTGACCTGTATAATAGCTTTGAAAGAAGATGTTGCACATACTGGTGCTTTGTTCTTCAGTCAAGTTTTGCAGCAAGATTGAATTTTTTTATCCCCATCATTCAGTAAAGACTTGGCTTGTTTGCTTGTCTGGTTCGAAAGAAAAAAAAAATTATGAAGGTCCAATGCACTTGTTGAAGTCTAGCTGTGGTGTGATGATTTCATGATTCGGTTAAATAAATGCTATTCAACTAAATGTGATATCTTAATCTGATGCAATTTGTAATCTCGTGCAATGTTTGCCTGAATGCTAAACTGCTCTCAAGATATGTGCCGAAATGCAAAAACCAATTCGGATGGATGCACTGGGACATGTTGCAGCAACATCAGGAAAACGAAGGTGATGTATGATGCTTTTGAAGGAAGAATGGTGATTAGAGTTCTATCACAGGGTGACGCATCATCATCATCAGCCTACTTTATGTCCACTGCAGGACGAAGGCCTCTATCTCCAATTACCCCTCTCCTGCGCCAAGAGATATTCCAACTAGCACCGGCGAATTTCCTAATTTCTTCGCCCCACCTAGTCTGCCATCCTCGATTGCGCTTCCCTTGTCTCGGCACCCATTCTGTATCCCTAATGGTTTACTAGCTATCTGACCTACGCATTACATGACCTGTCCAGCTCCATTTCTTTCTCTTAATTTCAATTAGAATATTGGCTATCCCTGTTTGCTCTCTGATCCACACCGCTCTTTTTTTGTCTCTTAACGTTACGCCTAAGACTCATCGTTCCATCGCTCTTTACGCGGTCCTTAACTTGTTCTCAAGCTTTTCTCAGTCTCCAAGTCTCTGCTCCATATGTTAGTACCAGTAAAATGCACTGATTGTACACCTTTCTTTTCAATGATAATGGTAAGCTTCCAGTTAGGAGCTGACAATGTCTGCCCTATGAGCCCCAACCCATTTTTATTCTTATTTAATGCCGGTGTCACACATACATTTCTGATCGCGATCGAGGCTGATCCAGATTGGATTTCTCAATCGCGATCAACAATGGTTACTGCTACACGATCCAACGATCTGGATCGAGTTATTATCATCTGCTGATTGTCAGAAGCTCTCAGAACTGCATAATCTATTAGCTACAAATTCAGATTTGCAAGATATGGTTAAATTTGGACAATAGCTTATTATCGCTGGTAAAAGATTTTCAAAAGCTTTTTTATTGAGCTGGCTTGATCGACTTCTTGTTTTTAGACCGTGTAGCAACTTCACCGTGTAGCAACACCTGATCTGGATAAAGCTCGATCTGTATTGGCCCCGATCGCGATCATAAGTGTACGTGTGACACCAGTATAAATTTCCTTCTCATTATCAGGGTTCACTGTGAGTAATTGGCCTAGGTAAATGATTGCCTTCACAGACTCTAAAGGCTCGCTGGCAATCCTGAACTCTTGTTCCCTCGCCCGGCTATTGATCATTATCTTTGTCTTCTGAATATTAATCTTCAACCCCACTCTTACACTCTCTCTGTTAAGGGCCTCAATCATTTGTTGTGTCTCGTCCCCATTGTTACTGAACAGGACAATATCATCTGCAAACCGGTGGTTGTTTAGGTATTCACCGTCGATCCTCACTCCTGAGCCTTCCCAGTTTAATAGCTTGAATACTTCTTCCAAGCGCGCAGTGAATTGCATTGGAGAGATTGTGTCTCCTTGTCTGACCCCTTTCTTTACAGGTATCTGAATTTCTACTTTTCTTGTGGAAAATTAAGGTAGGTGTGGAATCTCTGTAGATATTTTCCAAGATATTTATGTAAGCGTCCTGTACTCTTTGATTATGTAATGCCTCTATGATTGCTGGTATCTCTACTGGATCAAATGCCTTTTCATAATCTATGAAAGCCATCTAGAGAGGCTGATTGTACTCTGCGGGTTTCTCGATTACCTGATTAATGACATGGATGTGATCCATTGTTGAGTATCCCTTCCTGAAGCCAGCCTATCTTTGGTTGACTCAAGTCCAGTGTTGCCCTTATTCTATTGGAGATTATTTTGGTAAACATTTTTATAATACAGGGAGTAAATAATGGGCCTATAATTTTTCAATTCTTTAACGTCTCCCTTTTTGTGGATTAGTATAATGTATGCATTCTTCCAGTTCTCTGGGACCCTAGAAGTTGATAGACACTTCGTATAGAGATGTTGCCAGTTTTTCAAGTATTATGTCTCCTCCATCTTTAATTAATCGACTGTTATATATAAATATATCTAGGCATTCAATACATCTTGTGTCACAAATTTGGAACATGCCCATTCTGGAGAATCAGCCAAAAATGGGCACATGCTTTACTCAATGGCCCAAGAATGCGGTAGCCCAAATATAAGAAAAGCAGAGTACCTGTTGAACGTCATGCACTATCCCATTAAGGGGTGTGCGTGTGTTTTAGAGATACCTATAGGAATTAAGTGCCACTTTATGTATAGGTTAACCTGCAAATAAAATTTTATGTTATATGGACTAGGCACAAAATGGACCAGTTGGCTCGAATAATTAAGCCAACTGAGACATGGACTGATTTTGCTGTCTGTTGGCAGGTAAGACTGTCGAATAACAATATACATATTATAATAGCAGCGCGCAGACCAACAAATGTAACTCAGAACATTCCTAGCTTTTATTTTGGTTTCCGAGCACAGCTGCTTCGCACATTGGCACAAATGCACAAACTGTTTCACGATCAGAAGGAAATGAAAAGGAAAAAAAAAATATTGTTGCATGCAATCTTTCTTTTTGAAGTTGATAGGACAAGAACAGAGGTCACTTGAGCTTTGCTAGCTACTTGTAACTAGTAGCTCAAGTAGCTAGCTGCAGGTCACATTCCTACAGTAGCTGTTCAGTAATCAGTCTTATTATATTACTTGCGTGACATATACGCAGTGGTGATCAATGGACGGCGAGTAGCCTGAAATATTCAACCGACAACATTGGACCAGTTTCTGACCCGTGATACGCTTGCTAAGTTATAGCAACTATGCTTCTATAAGTTTTGTAGTTGTTCAGAAAATATTATATTTATTTTCACTGTGCATGCAACTTCAGCAACAATTATATTATAACCAGCAGACAAATGCGGGCCCGTAAACGTAGGAGTGTGTTTCTATTTTATCGCGACCGCCACATTACTCGTCCTTGTGTCTTTTACTTAGCACACTACCATAATTAGAATGAACAACTAGGGTAGAGAACGTTCGAACTTCTGCTTAATCTTAGTACTTGTCTTTGTAGTGTTTAATGCCGTCTGCTTCAAAGTTCGCGGCTGCGAGGTTGTCACAAAAGGAGAAATGGCAGGAAAAGATTTCTCCATGATTTCTCTCTCTGAACCAAACCTTTTCCCGCAATATATAAACGCGGCGATATAACCTAATTAAAAGATGAAGCTAATTGGATCAAATTCACAATTTGCGAGTTCGAGAAGCGAAGGCAGCTAACTCAATGTGTGCTCAATCGCGCCTTTTGGCAGCCGTAAACAACACGTGATCGCACGTTTCTCCGCACGGAGCGCCGGTCGACGACCACGGAAGTGTGGTCATGGTTTAGTATTTTCTCGACTTTAAGACGTTTTTCGGTGATGCGAGGACTGCGGTGTGGACAGTCGTAAGCAAACTACGAGGCAATGACGCTCTTCTACTTGCCCGGTACGGCGAGCCTCCTCGAGGAGCTCGACAAGAAGCTTCTCGTGTTTCTCCGCGACGGACGCACCCTGATCGGTTACTTACGGAGCATCGACCAGTTCGCCAACTTGGTCCTGCACCAGACCATCGAGAGGATACACGTGGGCAGGCAGTACGGCGACATTCCCCGGGGCATCTTCGTCATTCGCGGCGACAACGTCGTGCTGCTGGGCGAGATCGACGAAGACAAGGAGAAGGACGCCGACCTCGAAGAAGTGAGCGTCGAGGACATACTCGAGGTGCAGCGCATCGAAGCGGACGCTAAGCAGGAGCTCGAGAAGCAGAGGGCGAAGGCAATGAAGGACAGGGGAATGCACTACCACCAGGAGATCACTCACGACGATTACTGACGACCCCTGCGTGCGCGCTCGCCGAGTGCGTTTGTGCGTGCATCCCTGGTGAATTTACTGGCGTTGAAAACGTTCCGTTGCCGTGTATGGACAAGGACACGCTTGTTTCTCATTTTTAAGACTCACGAACGAAAGCAAGTTCGTGGTTAAACAAGGCGCGATTGTTTCGTTTATGTGAATAAAGATTTCATTCAGTCACGGCTGGCTTGCTGTACGTGATTGACAGGGTGTGCTGCGAATATTTATTTCGTGGCCGACACCTTGTCAGTAGATATCTCTTGCTTCTCGTAAAGAGTCTAAAAGCCCGAATGCATGTTAGCTCGATAGATAGGGGACGAATTGTTATCTGCTCCTCTGCTTTTGTAGCAGCTCGCACGATGACAGTTGCCAAGTGGTTGGGACGGCGATACATGCCGTCATGGCCATCGTCATCAGCATCACCGCCGGCCCGAGAAGTTTATGCGGATGTTTGCGTGCGCCCCGGATCCCGTTGCTTGAAGCGCTGCACGTTGTGTAGGGTGTCCCGCTGGCGGCAACGCCGCGGTTCGCGTTGACATAACGCGCTACTCGATGCCCCCATGTTCATGTACCGGCCTCCTCGCGACAAACTCATTCGTTGCCAAACGCGACGACGTCTGTCCGATGACAGCGGCTGACGATGTCCGCCGTCAGGAAAAAGTCGACCGCCGACCCGAAAAGCGTTACCCCTTCACTCTGCGTGACAGAACTTGTCCAGGTAATTCTCAACTGCTTCCCCGAGCTCTGCACTTAGCAGAAAGCTGCCTTGGCTCCCTTGGCGGGCCAAAACTGTCGGCGTGTCCGGACTAGCGCGCTGTTTATCAGCGACGCCGCGGCACCAGATCTGACAGCTGCGTTCTCTCCTCTCGCGTTTCAGCTGACTCAGCTGGGCATTCCGCTGGAGCACGTCACATGGCCGCGTGTCACGGTCACCCCGAGCCAGTGGCTCTGCATTCGTCACACCATGACCTGCCGAAAGTGAGTTTACGGTCGTGCCTTGCCCGCGGAAGCTCGCGAGCGTGGCATCTGTCGGGGGCTCGCGCTGCAGGCCCACGCGCCCCAGTGCGCACGTTCTCGCTGTGTCAGGCACCTGGAATACGTTCACAAGCTCTGTCTGATGAAAAGACCGGAAGCTTCGCACTAATTGAAACACGAGAGCGGCAGGTCTATGCTGGGACCCATCGCCTATGCTCCCTCACGCATGCGGGGACACTCACGCGCTGAAATGGGACATCTTGGATTAGTTTGACATCGAGGAATGTGCCCACATCAAAAATACGTCCTCAAGGGTCATAGAATTTGCATGGTTGCCACTATCTTTGCCGATATAGCAGCAGTGTCTAAAGGAAACTTTACTTTTGCGTGGTACGCAGTTGTAGTCAAGCGACCCAAGGAGAGACAGAAGTATCTTCAGCCTTGCAATTTGTCATCTTACACTACTTTAGTCCCTGTGACATGCATACATGACACAGGTTTGGAATTTCTTCGACTTACCTTCAAGGTTACTGGGCCACATCTTTCACAAAAAAACAATTTTGGAGTGGCACAGAGACTGTGGAACTTTCATAGAGAGAACAAAGCCACAAACTGTGAATATTTAGATCTTTAGAATGATGCGCAGGTGTCATATGAGGCTTTGAAAACCATGTTTGCATGTAGCTGCTTGAATCCTGACCTTACCACCCTTCTTCAAGAGCAGTGACATGTTTCCTAAGCTATAGTGTGCAAATTTGCATGTTCATCGGAAGCAGGAAAAAGGCTTGTCAGAGGTAATTCGAACTGACCGGCACAAGGGGCATGACGCTTTATATGTCATTTGCTGCAGTGCTTCCAGCAGCGCCGACAGGTGCTCAGTGGTGACTGTGTTCAACCCACAGCGGTCTGCGCCGCAGACTTACAAGGTCGAGGCACGCTGTGCCAAGCTGAATCCAGACAAGCCCCTTTTAGCCATCACAGGTAAGAAATACATCATTGCAGTTAGCAACTGTGGGCATTTATTCAGCTGAAGTATCATTGAAGGAATGTTCACAGTTGTGCTCATGGATTATTCATGGGGTGTTGGAGAACATCTGACGAAGTGGTTAAAGGAGACAAATCAAGGCAAGAGAATGCCAGGGCATCAAGCGGTGCTGTGAAGGAAGCAGATGGGCACATATGACAAATGGAGTAAGCGCCAGAACATTGCTTATTAAAGGAGTGCAGATTCTCCATTGATATTTTTCGTACTCTTCTATAACAATAAAGTCCGGCACATGCATGATGGTGTGCCCAGTAATTCAATATGATCTTCATCACGCAGTTCCACATTTCATAATTCCCACCAGCAGGGTTGGATAGCCTTTGGGCCACTTTGATTATGCAGTCCCGGATTATCCGCAAATTGTCTGCAGCTTCCAGTCTGACTAGCACTGACAGAATGGCATGTCACAGGCATGTGATCCAGCTATCGGGAACCGTATCTCGTATCTGAACAACGTACCTGAACAGCAATCAGTGAGGGTCCAATTGCATACAACCCCAGCTATCGGTGTGAAACAGCCACATGCAATATGGTACACTTGCTCGTACAACAGTTTCACTGACCCGAAAAGCAAAATACACCTGTTTACTACACATATAGCAATGAGCATGACACATTTAGGAAACGTATCAAGAAAAGCAAGCATGTGCGCCTGATTGCTGTCCTTGTCTCTTAAAAGAAGACAAAAACTAAAGCTGTAGCAATTACATGGCTCATGAAAAGCTTGCATGATGGCACACAAAGCACCAATGTAACAGATGCGATAGCTGAGGGCACAATATTTGCCATCTGGAACGCGCAAAGCATGCAGAAGCACATGGCATCTTTTACAACATGGCGGCAAATGTTTTGCACATCTTTTTCCGACAGCTGTCGTCTGCTAGCTGCTTGCGCTTGTCCAAGCAAAAATCTGCTGGCAGCTCCAACAATCTGCAGGCAGTCCAAGACATCTGGTCCATGAAAAAAAATAAACACGTTTCTGACAACTCTTGAACTAGTGGGCGGAGCTTCCGAAGCTGTCCGAGCAAAATCGAATGTGGCACAGCAGTCCCAAGCAGGCTGGGACTGCTTGGGACTGGTAATCGAAAAGGCCATTTGTGGAGTAAATTATGAGTAAATTATGGAGTAAACATAAATTATGAGCAACCGAGGTCACAGAGTTCTGGTGAACCACCACAGTGTTGATGAAAGCATTTGCGTCTCCCGGCTGTGTTTCAGCAAATGCACATGCAGCCACTCTGAAAATGTGCCGCCACCATTGTCTTTAACGTCGCACTATTTTGGTCTCAACGATGACGTTTTCATGATGGCTGTCACAATGAGTTTGTAGAAGGGAGCAACATTTAGTGTGTAGGCTTTAAAATTGAAATAAATTACCTTTTAGCCATCTGCTGTCAGTCATACTTTGTGAAAGCATTCCTTGTAAGCATGGAAAGTTTGCATTGTAGTCAATTCAGCCTCTAAATTTTGTACGTACACTCCTTTAATGCTTTATGGCTTATATATGCACATGATCTGATGTTAGAGCTACCAGTGACGGTGATCATTAAATGTAAAGCAATAATGCTTTACATGATAGCAGTGGTTATGACACTGGCTCTCCATCAAAATCCAGCGACATAGACTTAAAAATTCACATTGCACTTTCACAAACATGACAGCAGTTTCGACTAGTATAATCTAAAGAAGGGATACGGACAGACTAGAAGCAGACAGGATGAGCGCTCATGCTAACGATCATTTTACTGTACCAACTCGCCCAACTTTCTATCCTTTTGCACCTCACAGAAGTTCCTCATCGACACAGGAGCCCAGGTTATCATCCCATCAGCGGCATGCACGGATTGTACTGTAAATTGATACAGTACCTGCAAGTTGTTAATGGCTCTCGCATATGTGTCTACAGGCAGCATTCGCTGATATTGAACCTGGGCCTCCGCTGACCTTTTCATTGGATCTTCCTGGAAGCTAATGTAGGGTGCACGATGATCGGTGCTGACTTCCTTACAGCCCATGGCCTCCTTGTCAATATAGGACAGGATCGCCTCCTCGACCCCAAGACATTTTTTTCCATTCAGGGCATTACTTTGTCGGCAACTATCACTTCCATGCTTCCTGCGCTTTAGTTGTCGATAGTCCTATCACAGCTTTGCTGCGCCAGTTTCCAGAATTGACTGCCCCACTTGACTCGAGGTGGTACACCACTACATCACCGCCGTAGACCCTCCTGTGTTCTCTTACCCTCGTCACCTGGCCCTTGACAACCTTAATGTCGCCCATGCTGAATTCAAACACATGTTGGAGAGGGGGATTGTTTGGCCATTTTCCAGCAACTGGACATCTCCTCTGCACATGGTACTGAAGAAAACCGGCAACTGGCTCCTCAACACAGACTATTACTGACGGTATCTACTACCCAATATTCATGACTACCCCCGCCTTGCACGGAGCCCACATATTTTCTAAGCTTGACTTGGTGCTGGCCTATCGTCACATATTAGTGGCAATTGAGGACATTCCCAAAACAGCCATAACATCACCGTTCGGCCTCTATAAGTTCTTACGGATGCTCTTTGGCCTACGCAACGGTACACAGTTATGTGAGCATTTCAACGTGACAGAGTTGAGGGCCCCATGTCGCAGAAAATCCGGCTTTGGTGTCCCACGTCTAGCGTCGATCGTCATTTCAATAAAAATCATTTCGAACCACACATACCCAACCATGCAGGCCCTCCATGTAGCACAAGGAAGTTACTGAACTAATTGAATTTCTAATTGAATATGTAAGAAAAATTGTAAAGTACGATTTACACACAACCTACAGTCATGATAGCGTTAAATAGTAATTTGAATATATGAGAAAACACATTTCTGTTACACGGAAACACAAACCCCTTTTCCAATGTTTCTACCGTTCATAGAGCAGCCATGGCCTCCACTGGCACACAAATCTCAAAGGCCATAAAGCGGCACACCCAGTTCCTTGCAAGACCTCCAGATGGCACTTGCCTCCGCCGCATCCTGGCCCACGCAAGAGGCCGCGTTTCTATTAGAAAGCTTGCCTTCATGCATAGCGTTCACTGCCAGCCTCTCCCGGCAAATATTACGGTTACATAAGCCGCGGCTGCTGGGAAGCATGAGAAGCGGTCGGGGATCTTTGAATGCCATCGCGTTCCACTCCTAAAGGCGAAGCTTAAGCGTCCTCCAAATTTTATCCGATCCATCGTGTGGCCTTCCATTTGCCTTCGTCTACGAGGATGACCTGTTGGTGGCGAGGTCATCTCTTCAAGAGCACTTGCAGGATCTTCACCTGCTCTTCGAGTACCTCTCCTGACATAGCATCGTTATTTATGTGACAAAGAGGGAATTTGGGCAAGCCAGATCTCGACTTCCTTGGCCTCCACGTGGACTCCACTGGCATGCGACCCTTTCAACAAAAGTGCGAACCATCATCGACTTTCCAAGGCCACGTCCGTCCCCAAATTATGGCAGTTCCTTGGTCTGATAAATTTCTACCACCACTTCTTACGGAACTTTTCCAACTATTCCTTTTCTATTACTATTCTTAGCACTATTACTTTTAGCTTTTTTTTCTGTGGTCTGACTGGCACTTCGGCCACATTATCACTGGGATCGGCCAGCCATGGACGGTAGATGATAAGGAACAAACAGAATAGAGCAAAAGGAATCCTTACATTATATCAGCCTTAGTTTGCCTACTCCATTGCTTTATGACTGCATGGAGCACAGAAATGGAGAAACGATGAAAACACAGAACTTGCATATTTGGCAAGAAAAGCACAGAGCTGGAAACAAATAGGTAGCTCCTTTTGATTGCCCAGTTTCTGTCACTGAAGAGGCCCTGCAACACATTTTGAACATGGTAAACAAACCTGCCTGGTCGCTAGACAATACTATCGTAATTATTGGAACACAATATTCTTGCTATACTCTGTGGGAAGTCCAAAGTTCGTACTTCAGCTATCTGTTGCTATTTGTTGTTTTTGCTGTTGTTGTCTTTAACGTATGGCATGTAGCCAGTAGGGGGATTAACCAAGGTTTGCAATTCAGGCTGGACCTGCATCAGTCATCTGCCTCCTCTTATTCACTCTTTGAGGGAGTGGCATTAGTTCACACAACTCTTGAATAAGAGCCTGCAGTTTTGTTTCAAACAAAACCTAGTTTTTTCCATCAAATTCCCAAGATCGCCAACACTTTTTGTGCATATTCCTATGCACTTTCACATATGGTCATTGGCTGGATTCCTTTAGACATGACTCAGTAGTGACTAAAGCAAAAGCAGAGTGATTTCATCTCTGACAGGGCGGTGGCCCTATCTGTTTTTGGCTTCAGATCAGTTCTACCCTCTGCCATGTCGGTCCTTTTGTACTTGCTCATTTTATGCAGTGCACAAGGTACAAGATGAGCACAATGTTTGCCACTGGCATTTGCAAATAGCAGAACCTCATTCATACGTTTTGGAGAAATGCTAGAAAGAAAACTTTCTAACCAGACAAACGTAAGATCCGAAGTAACTAAAAAAATTTGACAGGCTCGGCTGTAGTTGAAATCTACTTGATGCGAAGCGTTGCGCGAATTGTGGCATGAGGCACAAATTGCCGTCCGCTCGTCGAGCTGGTGCGGTTTCGGCAGCCCGAGATGCGTTTTGTTGTTTTCCTATTGGGTAGTGTTTTAAGAGACCTGCGGTAAACCGAAATGAAATAGAGCTGGTGGGCAATGCCACCAGGGCTAGACGTGAGGCTCACATCGCTGCCTGCAGCAGGGAACGGCAGTTTGTTTGGCTCATCTCCTACTAAAAGCGTGAAGTACGCTTCCAACGGCACTATGCCCTACGGGCTGTAGAACAGATAGGTGAAGTTGCTTATCGCAGTGGGTTGCCGATGATAGCTATTAATGCAGCGTGCGACGGCCCAGGAGGAGATTTGCTGGTGGCAGAATAAGAAACTTAGTGTGCGCCGGCATTTTCAGGTGAGACAGGCGGGCGTCCTTGTGACTGAGTAAATGAGAGCAGAGATGGATGAAAAAGCGAATGTGAAGCGTGGATGTAGTATGGTGATAGCGAAGAGAGCATGAGGAGGAAGGTGAGCAGGACCAAGAGGCACACAGTGGAGCAGGACGGTACATGGCAAAAGTGTGCGAACCAAATCGTAGTGCTGCGCAAGACGGGCTTTGCGGCAGCGATGGCTACGAGATGTCGCCAGAGTAGTACGCTTTGTCTGTTCACCGATGACGCCACCGATACCATATGTGGAAACGAAAGTGCTGCATGAGTGGAGGTCTTCTGCGGTGGCTGCTGTGAATTGCGCCCACGCGTCACCCATGCGCTGCCTCTCGCTGTCTCCCAGTTAGTGAGGGAGTTGCACCACGCTTCGCTCCGTTTGCAACGTGGCGCATGGGACAGATTGTCCACATCAGCCAATATGTTGCGAAATGAAAACACGCATACAGCGGCGCTCAAATTTTGCATTAGGGAGTATTGTAATTGTTGGTGAATTTTTCTTGTTTACATTTGATCTGGTGGTGCGAAAGCACATCATGCGATCGCAGTCTGCAGTAGAGAATGGTAGCATGTTTGGGTTATCGCCAATTAGATCAGTATATGCTTGCAATGACACCACGCAGTGTGAAACAGATAGGTGAAGATACTTATTGCAATAGGACTGGCGGCAATAGTTGTGAATGAGGGGTGCGACGGCCCAGAACGTGATAAAAATGTAACTTGACCTGAGCAAATGCTGTCAAAATTGAATGCATCACGGCAATGTGCTGTGGAAGTTTCAAGGCAGTGTGGTCACCTGTCTTTTGTATTTGTGTATTTTTTGGCTTACTTTTAGCCTCTTTCCACAATAACAGTAGCTTTCTTTAAAGACATGATCTTCTTTGGTGACTTCAGATTGATTTAGGGTCTCTGTGAGCTGGGTATTTGGGCACTTTTGTCTCGTCAAATTATACTATTTGAGGCCTTCTAGTGAACACAAGACAAAAAAAAAGGGTGTGAAAGTGAAGCTTAGAATGGCCCACCATGGTAGCTTAGCAGCTATGGTCTTACGCTGCTAAGCATGAGGTTACAGGATGAAATTCTGGCCACGGCGGGTGCATTTCAATGGGGGCAAAATGCAAAAATGCCTGTGTCCCATACATAGGGGGCACATTAAAGATCCCCAGGTGGTCAAAATTAATCCAGAGTCCCCCACTACGGCATGCCTCATAACCAAATTGTGGTTTTGGAATGTAAAACCCCAGAATTCATTGAAGCCATTCAAGGCTTGGAATGAAAAGTTAATGTAGAGCTAGTTACAGAGCAGTAATAATGCATGATAAGGAGTCCGAGCGGAGATCGCTAGGAGAAGCCTTCATCCTGCAGTGGGCGTAAAAATAAGCTTATGATTATGAATAATGCATAATTAGTGCAAAAAGGTTGAAGTGAAACACAGGTGCGCTTATTCAAACTGCACGCACCTAAAACCAGAACCAGAAGTGTGGCTTTACTCAACGAAAAATATGGGCCAATCCCGGAGATAGTGCAGTCTAAACAACAAACCACATACAACACTAATGCACCCAAGAAGACCTTGTCGTTCTTCAGTGACAACAGCAGTTGACTCGCTTTCTTTTTTTATTTACAGAAGGGCATTTTAGATGGCTAGTACAGCTCAGATGATTTTTTTTATTTATGTGTCCTTACACAATATATTCCAACTTCTTTTTTTTTGCAGACTGTATTTGTGAATTGTCTTGAAGTCTGCTTGTCCTTTTTATGTATAGCTCAGTTTGCAAAAGGCACTCATCTCATTTCCCACTTGACCTTCTCCCTGCTGGTTAAAAAAAAAAGAAAAGTTCAGCAGCATGTTACACTTCTGTAACACAGGAAGGTGAAAGCCTGCTGCACACATGGTAATGCATTAAGTTACGCAATCAGAGGGGTCAGACTTCTTGGAAGACGTAACAAGTTGCAGTGTGAAGTAAACGTATAGCACTGTAGGTCGACCTCCTCAGCAACACATGCGAGCACCTAATGCACTACCTAAGTGAGTGAGTAAAAACTTTATTGAATATAAATAAAGTAAGGTACGATGGTTGGGGCCCCTATTCCAGGGCCTGTAAGAGTTGGAGGACAATCCCATTGCTGGCAAACAGTTGTACGAGTTGGGGTCGGGCATGAAATGGGGGGGGGGAGGTAGCTGGACCATGCCGTCGTCCAACTCACTCACGCTTAGGACGTGGTTGTAGTGAGGAACTTGCTCTCACCAAGAACTAGGAGTACAGGATTTAATTAAAATATTTACATTACGACGGCAGGTAAATTTCAGCAGTCAAGCATGACTCCCAAATGGAGCCCGAAAAAGGAAGCACAAAGCACATGAGCACACTGAGCATCCGAAAAAAACTGCTGCTTAAAAACCCTCTGTCCTCCCTAGATCCCTAGTTGAGGGAAAACTGCCGTTCAACCTCCGTCCAATCGGACCATCCAAAGTCATCATTGGAGGCATAGTCGACCTGCCTTTGAGGGGGAGGGCTTACACTCTCACATCTGCACTTTGGATTCACAGAACACACTGAGGTGAGCGGGTCCTCGTAGACCTGGGTTGTCACGCTTGACCCCAGCCGGCACCTCTTGACTGCAGAGCAGACTCCTCAGGTAGCTGCCGCGACTATCAGCAGACTGTGACAAATTCTGGGGCCCATGAAAATGCACCACAAAACACCCTTTTCCATGAGTCCTCTTGCTCCAAGTGGACCGTGAAGGTGACAGCAAATCAAGTAACAATACTCGGTCCGCCGAACGTGGCTAGCCTTGCTAGCATCGCGGACTCTCCGAAGGAGGCGCATGGTTGATTAACTTTGCTGTGGTCGCCAGTTCTCCGAAGGAGGTACATGGTTGGTTAACTTTGCTGGCGTGGCCGCTTCTCCAAAGATGCGCATTATTGGCACTCCAAAGCCACTCGTCACAGCGTGCTGGGAAGGGTTCGAAGATCGCTACCCCTGCAGGACGATCGAAACAGCTGCGGCGGGCAGGGAAAGATTTGCAGGCCAGTATCCCTGCAGGCCGATCGTAACAGGCCCCAGTGGCACGAGCGGCTCGCTGGGCTTGGTCCAGAAGAGCCAATTGGCTCTCCCAACCCGCGTCTGCAAGCTATCTCTTTCACTGCCTATTCCTCATTAGTGGATGTCGGTGTAATATGGGGCTGTCTATGTGCGAAGGCCTCCTGGGGCACTCCCATGCTTTAGTGTGGGTGTTTCTGTGCACCCCGGGCACTCGTCAGTGAACCTCGTGGTGTGTATTCTGTGTAGGTGGAGCAGGTTGAGGTATGTGTTTGTCTGAATACGACGCCAGCCCCTCTCCTGTTGGCTGTTTAAATCGAAGTGACGACGTCCAAATGTCTCCGCTCCTGCCTTTGCTGTAGGAGGATGTCACGAGAATTCGGTGGAAGGTCGTCGCTTCGCCATGCCGTTGCTCAGACGTTTAACCCTTTGAGGGTCGATTTTTTTTCGCCATATGCGACCGCCCAATGTCGATTTTTTTTATTGCAGATTCCAATTCTTCTTAGGGATTTATTTCGAAAAAATTTTACCGAAATTTTTCTAGCATGACCGTAAAGTGAGAAAAAAATATTTTGCGTTGGTATATATGTACTCTTCATTCATAATTTAATTAATTATGAGGTTTAACGTGCCAAAACCACTTTCTGATTATGAGGCACGCCATAGTGGAGGACTCCGGAAATTTCGACCACCCGGGGTTCTTTAACGTGCACCTAAATCTAAGTACACGGGTGTTCTCGCATTTCGCCCCCATCAAAATGTGGCCGCCGTGGCCAGGATTCGTTCCCGCGACCTTGTGCTCAGCAGCCCAACACCATAGCCACTGAGCAACCACAGCGGGTGCTTCATTCATTCATACTTAATTCATGAATAACAACAATAAAAAAGGAAATAAATTTATCAGAATAAAAAATTTGATGCATTTTTATGCACATAGTTCAAGGCTTTGAAGATCCGCACACGAGAATATTTCGCAAGTCTCAAATGTTCCTGCTCTTGCAGTAATACATACGTCCATAGCGTAATCGAACTGCGTAGGTGCGCACACTCAAGAAAACTGTTTGGTTGTGTGCCCATGAAAAAAAAAAACATGTGACAAACTTTTGCTAATCTTCATCTTATCACCAAGCAGCTAGGGCAATTAGTTTTCACGAGTCTTAAAGAAAAAAAAACGAAAAGGAACGGGAATGCATGCATGGCGGCATCCTTCCTATGCGCACCCCTGTGAGCACTAAAAAGTGAGAAACAAGCGGTTGCCCTTTGAGCGATTAGTAACAAGGTAGCCATTACTTTTGCAAGCGCAAAAAGCCGAAACTGCCCGCGAAACAAAATCCAAACGGCCACCCACACACGCGCGCGCCAATGCGCGAGCGGTAGCGTATAGACGCGCAGGAACAAACTAGCGCTAAAACAAAGCATGCAATGAAAACTGAGAGAGGGAGGCGGGCGAAAAAAATTCCTTGTATCCCCACATAGTGGCAGCACATGACAGAAAAGAAAAAGTTTGGAAGTTGGCTCCCTTTTTAAACATACAGACAGTGCTGTAAATATACGGCATCGACCATTTTTGGACTTGTTCGCGGCGCCGTATATTTACGTCATTGACAGTCAAAGGGTTAATCCTCGAGCAATACGGACTGCCCTCGCGTTTCCTGCCAGTCCCTCGTGTGCCAGACACCATATGGTAGTGTGGTGCCCTTCTAGTTGATTGCCTAAAATTTTGAGCATTGATTGGGGTGCCGTTCCATTTAGAAACAGTGGCAAGCCGCTTGTGAGTCGGATAATATGACAGCCGAATTGGTTTGGCACTCGGCCTCCTGAATGGCCAAGGCAATGGCTGCAGCCTTTGCCACGCATGCCGAGGTGGTTTTGAAGGATGCTGTTGTTATGTTGTTCTTACATGTAGAAACTGTGGTGAAGGTGTCTGAGCTGTTTCGACTGGTTCGACTGGCATCCATATAATACACTCCCGGTCCCATGCCAAAACGTTTGGGAAGAGTCTTTTCCCTTGCTCTGCGTCGCCCAGGATGATACTTGAGGTGCATGTTTTTGATAACTGGGGCACTGCGATGTGTGATCGAACGTTGCGATCTATCTGTGCCGTTTCCTCTCCGCAATACTGGGGTCTCAGGGGAAAGCCTAACCTCGCCAATACTTCGCTTCCCTGAGTTGAAGAACAAAGTTGTTCTTTCTGAGCATATGACGTCGCGACTGGGTACTCGTCGAAAGTGTTGTGCAGACCCAGTCTCTCAAATCTCTCTGTGCTAGTGTATTCGGGAGACCAAGGGCGGCTTTGAAGCCCATTCTTGTTATTGTGTTTGCCTGTGTGATTTCTTGGTTTGTCAAGGCCTGATACGGAAGGGCGTATGTGATACAGCTAATTACGAATGCGTGAACCAGGCTGATGGTTTCTCCCTCACTTAGGCCGTCTCTTCTTACTGCTCGCCGTATCATTCTGGTCACGTTTCCTGTGACCCTCTTTAGTTTTTGAAGGGTGTGGAATGTTCCAGCATTCTGCTGTATCCACATCCCCAATATTCTGAGTGTCTCCACGAATCGGCGCCCCGTCGAGGGTCAGAGTGAGTGGCACCCAGTCCTTCTTCCTTGCGTATTTCGCACGCACCCAAATGAATTACGATTTTTCGGGTGTGCATGCCATGTTCGCTGCCCTCGCGTATTCCACGACTGCGTCTATGGCCTTTTGAAGAGTTTCTTGCTTGTCCCCATAGGACCCGTGGTGAGCCCAGAACGTGATGTCATCGGCATATATCGCACAGCCGAGATTCAGGTGTTTATCTAGCTCCAGGGCTAGCCTTCTCATCCCTACATTAAATAGCAGTGGAGAGAGTATAGCACCCTGAGAGGTACCTCTGTCGGGACAGTTGAAGGTGTTGGACCTCGTGGAGCCTAATCCGATTGTGGCTGTGCAGTCGCTGAGGAACAAGCGCACAAAGTTATAAATTCGGGTTCTGTAGTTCACCGCTTCCAGTCCCTCCAGAATAGTGTAGTGGGAGATGCTCTCGAAGGCCTTTTTGATGTCCAATGCCAGTACAAATTTATCGTCCGACCCTCTGTTGGGGTGCAAGACCTCGTGCTTTAGTAGTAGAAAAACTTCCTGCGCCGACATGTAGGGTCGGAAACCGAACAAGTTGGAGGGGAACATGTTGTTTAGCTCTATGTGGTTTGAGAGCCGGACCTGCACAACCTTTTCAAAGAGTTTCCCGCGCACGACATTAGGTAGATGGGTCGAAGGTTGTTGATGTTACGTGGCTTAGCTGGTTTAGGAATGAGAATAATTTTTGCTTCCTTCCATTCTTTTGGAAGGACGCCGTCCTCTGCCCAGATCGTGTTGTTAAAGAATTTGGTCAAGCTCTCTAGTGTGTCGTCACTTAGATTGCGAATCATTGCGTTCGTGACCTGATCTACCCCTGGAGCCTTGTCTTTCCTGAAGGAGTGTGCCGCTGCATAAGCCTCATCAAAGGTTATTGGGGGCGTCCAGTTCCACTTGGTCCTGACCTTCGTAAACGAATGCTCAATCGGAACAGTTCCTACGTATATCTGTTTAATTTTGTCTATCATGTCGGCTTCCCGACCTTCAAACTCATTTTCCAGCAGCTTGAGTGTGCGATTTGCGACTGTTTTTGTTCCTCCCGGGTCAATCGTACTTCGAAGAATGCACCATGTTTTCTTTGTAGTCAACGTTCCCCATAGCAAGTCGCTGAACTGACGCCAATTGCTGTCGCTTAACTTTTGTGTGTATTCGTTAGCTTCCTGCGCTAGCTGAGCTATCCATATTCTGAGTTTGTGATTAAGCTTCTACCTTTTCTATCTTTTTGTGAGGCCTCTCCAGGCTTCCCAGAGGTGCAAAAGGTGACGGTCCATGACTGGAGCCTCTGTTGTTGTTTCAATTGTTTTTGTGACCCCAGCATGAATAACTCTAATCCACTTGGCCCATTCTCCTACGTCTCTTACGCTGCCGATTGTTTTCTGTTTTTCACGAAATTTGGTGCAGT
Source organism: Dermacentor variabilis (assembly GCF_050947875.1). NCBI lineage: Eukaryota > Metazoa > Arthropoda > Arachnida > Ixodida > Ixodidae > Dermacentor > Dermacentor variabilis. The sequence goes on along the minus strand of NC_134570.1, from coordinate 157,040,159 downwards.
CGGATAGCCTTGCCTTGCTGATAGCTCTTCGAATCCTGGCTGCATTAACCGATATGCTTAAAATATAGTGACTGTATCGTAGGTTTTCCCCAAGGTTCGTCCATCGCATCTCACTTTCGTTGTTGGTGAACATTCTCGATTCGCGTTGGGAGATGCGGTAGGGTTAGCTGGAAAAGTTCATAGTGCTCTACGACGTCTGCTAACAAGATGCCCTTGGGATTGTCTCTACTGTAGCCCTAGTTTGAGTGTTGTGCGTTAAAGTCTCCTAACAATATTAATTTATCCCTACTGTGGGCGAGTTGCATCGCGGAGGCCACCACGTTTTCAATATCCGCCTGTTTTTCTCTGGGAGAACTATAAATGTTGACAATAATTGTTTTAGGTTTGCCCCTTTTCTGCAGCCAAATCGTGATTATCTGGTGCTGAATAGGTTCCCCCCAAAATGCGCTACCCAAAGGTTCTTTCATTCTTTCTTTCGTTCTTTGTTTCCTTCTTTCCTCCTTTTGGTCTTCCTTTTCTTCATTCTTTCTTTCGTTTCTTCATTCGTATTCAGCCATTGCATCTTTTCTTGCTTACACTGGTATGGGCCATTTCTGATGATGATACTTTTCGCATCACTGAGCTGGATGCAGCTTTTTTCGGGTGTGAGCCATTGCAACGAGCCACTTAAAGGAGCCCTGAACCTCTTTTTATCGAAGTGGAGAAAAGCATCTGAAGTGAAAATAGGCTATTTCAGAAATACTTTGCCTAAAAGGTACTTCAATACATTCAGCAGAAGCGGAGTTATTGGCAATCAAACATGACCTCTGCCATGCTCCTGTTCCTTCTTCAATGCCTTGCGCTGCAAAGGCTACGGCATAGTGGGGCTTGCCCACAATGCTCCGCCTTCTAAATGTCACCATGACGTGCAGTTCAAATTTCGTTTTAGATGTTAACGTAGACACCACAACTTGCGCCTTTGGTGCCCACGACGTGCTAAACATAAGCGAAACGTGGTTGTCCTCAGCGAGCCACAGTGCGCTTAGCCAGTAGACTCGTGGCAGCACCCCTCAGCAGCCGCGGTATCTACGCCATGTAGCCAACCCCAGCTTGATGTCAGCTATTCGCCAATAGCAGCGGTCTAAGGGAATGATGAAATAGTGTGTCTGATCGCGAAATAGTGTGTCTAGAAGAGAGTGAGGACAGGGCCTTCTGTTGAAAAGAAAGATGACCGCGATCTGCTTACAAGCTCCACGCACCGCATATGACAGCAAAACTTGACTGAGATGCTCACAGCAGCATATACTATCCATGGTCTATGTCATTTCACCAAGCCCAAGGGGTGGTTCAGGGCCCCTTTAAGGCTTTCACTTTAGTAATATTTTATAATCTGCCTCATCCACCATCTTTCCGTTGGCCACGTGTCCTATTGTCTCTACTTTAATTCTGTGACAGTAACGGTACTTCTTCAAGCTATGTAGTTCCACTTTTTTCTCTTTTCCCCCCCATAAATATTGCATGTTTACTGTGATTGTGGCTGACACGCAATTGTGACTGTGTAGACATAAAAAGGCATGACGTAATGTAATCAAGTGCAATTGCCACCAAAAAATCGGGCAGTGGTTCTTAGTAAGCCATTGCTAACTCCTCAACCCCTCTTTTCATTGAAGCTTTGAAACAAATCTCAATAATTGTGTGTGCATACTGCTTGACAAGTGATGATGGGTGTGTATGTCAAGATTAGGTAGAGGTGTCACCAGAAGTTTTGTTTGGCTTGTGGAGGTGTCACGGCCCCAGTGTCTGTGACAGCAGGCCTCATCCATGACTGGAGCATTCCTCTTACTTTCAGCCATGATGCTACTGGGACTGTCGTCTAGCACTGCTTGCATTAGCAGTTCCTAGAGGCTGAATGCACAGTGACAGCTTGTTGACATAAAATTTTCTTTCATGCTCTTCAAAAAGGATTTTAGTCGAGGTTTTAAGTAGTTCCTTTTTTTTATCCTCGTGTAGCTTCTGGCTTGGTTTGACCTACTCTCGTAGCTGAACTATGTTTGATTAAATGCAATGCTGTGTGTGTGTCACCAGATTTGTGGTTGATCAGGCATGCATCCTTGTGGCGCCTTGCTCACCGTTTCCCATTGCTGTGGTGTGCAGACCAGTGGGCGCTGTACCTGTACAGCACACGCACCAAGAAGCTGCTGCACAAGAGCCGGCTGGAACGAGACCTTGTCTACTGGGCCTGGGTCACACCATCCACGCTAGGACTTGTCACACGCGACGCTGTCTTCCATTGGGACTGCTCTTCGGGTAAGTGATCCCCCGACGCTGGTCTAGGTGATGCTGTTGGAGTGGAGTTGCGCTGGACTTCTTTCTCTGTGCTGAGCAGTTATGCGAGCTAGGTATTCTAGTTTTTTTGCCCATAGTCTCGTGGTTCCTGGTAACATCATGGCTTCTTGTGACTTCATTCTTATAGCCTTGGAAACGAAAGTAAAGCTTAGGATGTATTTGCCCACTCGTAGGGGTGCAAAGTGACAGTATAGCAGTGACATTCAAGTGAAGGCCAATCTTGAGCATGGTTTATGTAAACATTTGTTCAGTTATATTACTTGGGTTGCTAGATCATAGAGCTGCTTAGCGCAGTCATTCACTCCAGGCAGCACTGTCCTTGCTTTCTTTTTTTCTTGCAGCTGGTCCTGTGGCATAGAAGTTAGACTTGCTGCTTTTGTTTGTCCTTGATGCGCAGCTAATGGACTCTTATATGTGCGGTCCGTTTGTAAAGTTTGCAAATATTGCAAATATAACTAAATGCATGGTCTGTTTGTAAATTTTGCAAGCTTTGCAATTGTAAGTCAGTGGTGGAACAGTTGCGCCAATTGCACCAAACTGCACCGAGAGCAGTCCTTTGTGTCATCCTGCGCCAAAATGACATTTTAGTGGAAAGTTGCACCCAGCCTGTGCCAAAGCATGTATAAGAGCGAAACCCTCCTTCCGTCGATGCTTCGCAGCTAGCACAACTGAAATCAAATCACCATAGCATGCTATCATCATCATCATCATAGCAGGAAGCACAGGCCTGTCAATTGAGTTTCTCACTATATAGTTAGAAAGTCTATGGGCCCATCGAAGTCTTCCAGTTCGTCATCCGTACATTTTTCTCTGACGGATGTACAATGTAGTGTTGCTGTACTGTCTTGCTGGTGCTTTATTTTGGTGTTCATCGAACCCACCCACGTGGTACCGCGGAGTTTGCTGAAGGAGGATATCATATTTTAGGATTAAAGATAAGTTTTTTCATTGTCTGTGGGTGGTAGCAGGGCTTCGCAAAAGAGCCACTGCGATCAGAGTTGCACGTCGTGCATAATTAAGAATGGTATTAGTGAATGAGGTTGAATGTGGTACACCGCGAGAGCTGGCACTTCAGTGGGCGGCACCATGTTCATTGACGCAAAACATTTGCGTTGAGCTTGAGTTGCTGTGCTATTTCGGTGAAATAGCGTCGCTGATGCAAGCGCAAAACCGTATTTGCATCTCGCACATGCACAGTGGCGCTGACGCTATTTTTTGGAAACCCCTATTTGGAAAATCCGTAACGTGCATGGCATGATGTGAATATATTGCATGATGTCATGTTCGGTGCAGGCGTGCGTGCTCGATTGGTCTTGCAGTCACCCTTTGCCAACAAGCCGTGGCTGTCATACTATGTTGCAGCCTGAGTTAATAAACATGTGTTTGTTGGCACTCTGTCTGTGGTGCCTTCTCTGCACCATATTGACGAACCGTGCCATAGTGGGCTTTGTGTGTCGTGGTGGAGAGGAGCATCACATGCTTTCCTGACCATGCTTGCAGGGTAAGCCTCGTGCAGACCCATCTCCACAACGTACTGATAGTATTAGTTAAAATTTACATGGTATATGGTAAGCACACATGCTTTGGACCCTGTGCCAAAAGTGCTTGCTGCTGCGCCAAATCGGCCTTTTGCCTGTGCCAGGACCTGCGCCAAAAGGTAAAATAGCTGTTCCACCACTAGGTTGGCCAGCCTGTTTCCCTGCCAAGTGCAGAGACGCCAACAGTGACAAGCGTCGTTGCCAAAACGGCGGTGGTAGTAGCAAATGCCAGATGTTGTAGTTGATGTTTCATTGTGGGTGCCTGTGCACCTTGATTTCCTGGAACTACGGCTCTGTGGGTGATGAGATGACGTGCGGTGATGTTCCGCTCCACAGATGATGCGTTCCAGGCGCTCACACAAGGAGCCGAGGGGAGATTGTGCTGCTGAAGAGCAGGGAAGTGTTTGCAGGGCGGTTGTATTGTCACCCGGAGACGATGCCGTGGCTGCGATGGTTGGGTGGCTACTTCCGTGACTTTGTCGGCCAAAGCAGCAAGTCTGGTAAGGTCCATAGTAGAGGCTGTCACCAGGACCGTCTGCACATTAGCCGGGAGTCGTTGCAAAAACAATTCGCGCAACAGCACGTCATCGATGGGTCTCGCGTTGTTTCCCAGCAGCTGCCTCATTCGGCGAAGAAGTTGACTAGGGCGTCGGTCGCCAAGTCCTTCAGTGGACAGAAGCTGCTAAATGTGAGAACGCTGTGAAGCTGCTGTGCGCTGTAGCAAGGCTGCCTTGAGATCGTCTTAGGCAGCGGTAGACAATGGGGAGTTCAACAAATCCGCTACTTTGTCAATAGCAGCGGGCGAGAGCGCTGCAACGGCGTAATGAAACTTTGAGGCTTGAGAGCGGATACCAGTGACATGAAATTGTGATTCGGCCTGAAGAAACCATGCCGAAGGATGCTGGTCCCAGTACTGTGGGAGGCGGACAGCGATGGCCGAACAGGAGGGCTCACGGCGTTCCCTGGAAGCATTCTGGCCTTGAGCTCTCGTAGCTTTGGTCTGGTCCATGGTCGTCCCTACCGCAGGAGCATATGGCAGTATCACGGCCGCGGTCACCAAACTGTGGCAACGAGCGACCACGTAGACCGGTAAAGTTTTGGGCTCTTGTGGGAGAGGAAAAACTGACGCTCCTTCTCTTAGCATAGCATCCTTTTTAATAATGCTATTCGGAACGCTAGCCTGGGTTGGAGCGTGCCAGCCGCTCGTGCCTTTACGTAATTTACGTAATTTACTCGAGCATTTACGTAATTCTCATGCGACACTGATGCTGCCGCCGCTACAAGTTCATTGCAGTTACGCTGAATATACAAAGTTCTAACACAGCTCTCTGCTGAGGCTTGAAGAAATTTGCACTGTGCTTGTTTTTGAATGTGATACATAGCGCTCAATCTATTATGCCATCACATGCAGCTCCACACATCAATGTGCTCACCACCATGATAAGGCTCGATAGATGGCCTGTGGGTTGTGGCCAGGATAGCGAGGGGGTATTCTCTGACTGGTGTCAACCAAGCACCCAATGGTGAATGAGCAGAATTGAAGCTTGTTTTTCTTTGGGAACCCTGGCCGTACTTCATTCACCAGCGGTTTATGAGAGCCAAGCCCACTGCAACGTATATTCCAAATTTAGTGGTTATGTAATGAGATAAATGCACAGTGAATGATGGAACGAAAAATTTTAGGGGTAGCGTTAAGAAACAGGAAGATAGCAGTGTGAATTAGAGAGCAAACAAGAGTAGCCAATATTCTTGTGGAAAAAATCTGTGGATCCCAAGGGCTGTGGGAATCAGTTTAAGCGACATTTTCATTGGTGTTTGTGAAGAATGCTGTTGCTGTTTAGCAATCATTTGCAAGTAGAGACGACACAATACAGATGACAATCATTTCCACTGGAAACGGCCTCGCTGAACAGAAACTCTTTGCACTCGCTCATGCCTTTGACACATGATGACTAAGGAATAACAAAGATGGAACGGCCATGACGACATGAAGATGACAGTGTGAATGGCGAGGAAGGCAGGATAACAATGGCGTGACGACACTGGGATCACTACAGCAGCATGATGGAACCACCAGAACAGCATGACGACTACATGATGACCATGGGATCACGCTGCTGGAGTAAGGATGATGGCATGACGACGACGGGTTGCTGACCATGGGATGGCGACACTGGTGTGACAATGATGATGGGATGATGACTGCATGACAACCATGGCGTGACAATGACTGCCTGATGACCATGGGATGACGATGCTGAAGTGACGACAAAACGGCAGCCCTGTGATGAAGACAATGGCATGATGATATGACAACGAAGAAATTATTACAGTGGGCATGAAGGCGATGAAATGACGGTGTGTCGATGTTGGAGCTCACATGCATCACTTGCTGCTGTGGGCCGCATAATTCGCTCTATATCCGGTGTTTCTTTGCACTGTGTTCAGTACCATGGGCCGCCATGCTTTGCATTATATTCACTGTTTGCTTGCAATATGTCTGGTATCGTGGCACTACATCCAGTGTTTGCTTGCACTGTGTCCTGCACCGGCCAATCGGGCTGCCTTAATTTGCTCTGCATCCGGTGTTTATTTTCACTATGTTTGGCACCGACCAATTGTGCAAGACTAGCCAGCAGTTAGCAAGGATGGCAATGGTACGATGACGATGACATTACATTTAGCATGACGCATGCATTTGGCAAGACAGCCTTCACCAGCAGAAGCAGCAAGGATGTCAATGGAAGAGGCAAAAAAAGCGTTGCTTTAATATGAAGCTGGACAAGTCATGTAATGCATAGGAAAGATAACCGGTGCTATATTAGAGTTACAGAATGGATACCAAGAGAAGAAAAGGGCATTTGAGGACGGCGATGAATTAGGTAGTGTGATGAAGTTGCGAAATTTGCAGGCATAACTTGGAATCAGCTAGCACAAGACAGGTGTAATTGGAGATTCCTGAGAGAGGCCTTTGCCCTGCAGTGGACATAATAATAGGCTGATGATTATGATCAATGAGAGGAACAGTTACTAAGCTAAATAAGAGTAGCTAGTCCATGCTAAGGTGATAATCAAGAATAGCATCCCTACCACCAACAACACTGGAAGGGTCTTGCAAAATATGTAGTACTCAAGGCTCATGTGAAAGAAGCGAGTGCATTAAAGGGCCCTAAAACCACCTTTGAGATTCTTTAACACATTTCAAATAAACATGCACATTGTGTATAGAATTGTGTACATCACAAACATGACAGTACTGTGTGCCGCAGGGAAGCTACAAATCCAAAAAACAATTGTGCTCTCCCCTCTGGGCTTTTCTGGTCCATTCTTCACGCATTGTGACGCCAGCAGGGTCATGCATGGGACATCACCAGGGTAATAGCTGTTGATTGGTGCAGCTTTGAGGAATGTCAGTTCTGATCCATCTGCCAGCATGCGTCTGCCATGAATTTGCACACCCGCTCTTTCTTGTCGTGTTGCTTGCTTCTCATGCGCAGTCAACTGCTTTCACGTCGTGTAGCATGTTGTGTACAGCAGAAATTGTGTGTAGCCAAGAAGCGTGGAGTTCTGGTAAACAAAAGCTGATGGCGTTTTCAAACATGGAAGGAACACCAACGTAACTATCAGGATTGACGTGGTGTCCCCATGCTTCTTAGATAAGTACACTGGAAAAGTAGCAAGGACAAGAGCTCAGTGGGTTAGCAGCCCTTCATGTCTGTGGCACAATTCGCCAGAGTGTTGTAGAGTGTAACACTATCTTTTCCTTTTGTTGACTCCAGCCCCAACAGAGCCGGTGTTCATGTTTTCACTTCATGAGCGCATACGCAACACGGAACTCGTGGGCTACATCACAGACCCAGGCCTCAAGTGGCTGGCGGTCACTGGACTCTTCCAAGAGGTGGGTCCAAAACACGTGCTGTTTTCTTTTCTTCTTCTTTCTTTTTTGTGTTTTCTGGTAGTATAACTCGCATAAAACTTGCATTTTTAAAATTTAGCAGTAAAGCCGAGGTGCAGGTTCTATGCGAATTTCACCCTGAAATGTTACTTCACGGCAGTGCAGCCATGAAGCCACACCTTAAGGCAAAGTTCTTCACATCCAAAGGGAAAGCTAGCGAGAGTGTCGTCTGTCTGTCCCGGCTCCTTCCCTGGGCCGTGCAGGAGCAGGTGGTCTCTGGCCTGGTCCAGCTGTACAGCGTGGACCGGCGAGTGAGCCAGCTGCTGCCCGGCCAGTGTGCGCAGCTGTGCAGGCACCAGTTCCAGGGCCAGGCACACGCTTCGCAGCTGCTGCTGCTGGCCGACAGGGGACCCGCTGGACAGCGGCCCGAGGGCCGGCTCCACCTGTCCGAGCTGGGCCCGCCTGCCAGCACGGGTGGCGCCCTACGCGGGCCCATCGCCGAGACGCTGGAGTTCTTCGACCCCCTCGACAAGTTCGACTTCCCTGTGTGTCTGCAGGTCAGCTGGGGTTTTTGTTTTGCTCATTTTAATGAGCTTTCTTTAGAGGGATGCCACATAGGGGTAATAATTTAAAGGGTCCCTAAACTACCTCTTGCATTTTACTCATTTTAAATTAAATTCATGCATCATGTACAGGGCCGGTATTTTGTAGCGATGCCTTTGCCGATTCTATGCCTATTCAGGTTTTTCGCGCTTGGCCAGTGGTCAGAGCGACGGTCTGCCCACATTATCAACGGGATCAGACGGCTGTGTGTGGCGGATGATAAGAATAGCATAGAATAGGGCATAAGGCATCGCTACAAAATAGCGGCCCAGAATACTGTAATGATTATCTTTGGCAAATATGGCAAACAGAAATGACAGGAACAAAGGAACGACAACACAGTAGTGCAAACAATCACAAGGGCATTTATTGCACCTTTCATAGATCAATGCCTGTTAGCAGAGTTGCTATCCCCAAAACGTGCCGATAGGCGCGCGACAAATTTAGGAAGTCCGACTCACCGCGACCGGATAGTGAGCGAATATGTTCGCCCCATGCTGGATCCCAACGCCTGGTCGTTCGCGCGTACGGTCACGCGAACAGTGGCGCGTTCCAACGAGGCCTCGCTAGACGGTCTCGCAGAAGCATGGATCGGTGCACTCACGGAACGTCCGTGCAACCTGCCAATCCCGAACCAAAGAGGAAGCGCCGTCTCCTTTCCGCGCCCAAGTAACCCCGCCGTGAGGCGGCGTTAGCAGCGCAACACTCGCGCCATCTCTCGTACTGCGCTTCAGCCACACCGACCGCCGCGGGCCCCAGGCCACGCGGCGAAGCCGGATTACAGGAGATGGGAGCTATGCGGGAAAACAACGTATCAGGGGATGCGTGAGAATCGTGCATCCCCACAACCGACTTTGTTCTGCACCAGCTTGACCGACGGATAGTAGCCATATCGACCTTGCACATTTTGAAGCGCTGTCAATAGCTCAATACGAAGCCATGTCTGCCAAGGCATCTAGCCAGGAGTGACTAGGAGTGAGCATGCGCTGGCAAGTGTATGTGTGGTCTGACTTTAAGTTTTACATGTTTTGAGACTAGTTGAGTGTTTAAAACTATTAAAAATTAACTGAACAAGTAATTTAGCACAATAAAAACCACAGAAGTCATGAAAGGTAGACAAGGAGAAGTGCATGCTTCTCTTTGTCCACCTCTCTTGTGTTCTCTGGTGTTTATTGCGCTAAGTTACTTGTTCAGTTATAACCTGCCATGGTTGCTCAGTGGTTATGGTGTTGGGCTGCTGAGCATGAGGTCACGGGATCGAATCCTGGCCACGGCGGCTGCATTTCGATGGGGGCGAAATGTGAAAACACCTGTGTACTTAGATGTAGGTGCACGTTAAAGAACCCCAGGTGGTTGAAATTTCCGTAGTCCTCCACTACGGCGTGCCTCATAATCAAAGGTGGTTTTGGCACATAAAACCCCATAATTTAATTTTTTGTTCAGCTATAGAAAACCAACTATCCCAACAATCGAATCCCGACTCTTCTAGTACAAGTTAACTAGACCCAATGGCGACGACACTGATAAGCAGGGTGGCCAAAGTTTAATTTGTATGCAGGCAGCTGCGGCCGAGTGTGAGCAGACGATAGTCGGCTTCTTCCAGAAGTATGTAATTGCAATTGAAATTCAAAAGCGGATTTTTGGTTACTGCAGCCTGTTTATTAAACTGTGTTAATAACAATAACAGTAGAAAAGAGTAACAACAGTAACAGTAGGAAGAAGCGGACTGATCCAAACACCCTTCTTGATTGATGTCAGCTATTGACCAATAGCAGCTGTGTATGGGAATCTGCTATATGATGAAACATAGTAGCCAGAAAAAAATGAGGAGAAGCCTTCTGTTGAAAATAGAATGTGAGAAAAAGGTGACTCACCCCTCCGCTTGCGAGCTCCATGCGCCATGCCTGACTGCAAAATTGGTCCAACGTGTTCACAGCAGTGTATGCTATCTGCCGACTGTGTTTTTTCACCAAGCCCAAGGGGCAGTTCAGGGCCCCATTAACAACAATGCCATGCTCCCCTCCGGGCTTCCCTGGTATCTTCTTCATGCATTGTGATGCCAGCCGGGTCGTATGCGTGATGTCACCTGGGTAAAAGGTGTCGATTGGTCAGTCGGCAAGAGAAGAAATTGCCAAATTTGTCGACAGCTGGCCATGTGTCCTGAAAAGAAGGGGGGCTCGCCCATTATGTGCCACTTATCCTTCTGTGACGCTACTGTGCAGGTGGCGTAGTGAAGAGGGCAATGAGAGGAGCCCTTCTGGTTCTGCGACGCTGCACATAGCTTTTGCTGCACTGCACGGAACTAGTGAGTAAGCAGGAGGGTGTGCCTGCGGAGATGGTTGCGAAGGAGAGTGAGAAACAGAGCAGCCACGTAGTCGTTCATCGAATGCTTGTGACCTCGTTATTACATCATTCTGAAAAATTTTTGCAGCTCTGTGTTCACTATAGAGTGGCACACAGCTGCTACAATAAAAAGGATTTTCCAGCTTAAGGGGGTTAATGGGTCCTCTAACTTCTAATTAGTAAATTACGCTTTTGCAATAGCAAGAAGGTTTCTCTTGTAGCGAGAGGAGGCTTAGTGGTCAAGGAAGGATGCAAGAAACTAGGGGTGGGTGGTAAAATGCTGCGCTGAATTTTGCCACACCAGCCCACTGTGATGCCATAGATATTGACAGCTTATACTCGGCTTTAGTTAATTGTGTGTCTGTGAAAACGGATGGCACTGCACGCTAAAGGAAGCAAAGGCTCTACCTAGCAAGTTCCCAGAACTTTCTGTGCACAAGAACGACTCAAATACTAGAAAATGCTTTGAAATCCGCAATGTTACACTGATGTAACTGAGCTGTTGTTCTGCCACAAGATTCATTCAAGGCACATTTGGCCCTTAATTTTCTCCAACAAAAATTAACCTGTCTTCATCAAGCGAATGAAAATAAATCTTGTAAAGAATAAAAAATCGCCTTGCATTACCATATGTACAATTTTACAATTTATGTTGCCGAGTACACCAAAGCATCAATGTTGTGTTGTTTTGTTGTAAAATTGTCAAATCGGATGAACAGTTGAAGTTTTTGAGATGGTGCTTGTCATTGTTGGTAGAAGAATTGCAATGGAAATGTGTAGCAATGCCTAGAATAACTTTCGATCAAATTGATCGATTTCTCTAGGTGCGGTAACGAAAGAGTTGACCCCTTGTCCATGGACAGCCACATAGAACTCGCCATGTGATGCAAATGAGTTCCAAGGCAATAGCCATTGTTTTGGCGCATTCTTTCCCAGCCATTTACGGTGCATGCTTATGTCTGCAGTGTTACTTTTGCTAACGTAACGTGCATAAAGCCCCTAATTATGGGTGTGTAAGTATTCAGAACTTTTAGATAACAAATTGAATGTTGTCTGTATTTGATTCGGGTCCTCAGATGGAATAGTCACTATCCACAAATGTGAACATTCTTTAAATAGTTGTCAACTACTTCACATTGCCAGCTGTGCACGATTAAACATGAAACTTAAGCAAAAATGAAGCACATTTCACCTCTGCCATAGTGGATATAAGGAACTAGAAGTTAAGTAGCGTGCTGTGTCGCTGAGCTGGCCAGGTTATTCCAGCTAAATTACAATCATTCATACTCAAGCTTCAGTCAGACATGACTTTGGCAATAGGTATTGCTCGTTGCTATTTATCAATGCCGGAACTGTGTTCTCGCAGGGTTAAATCTAAATATGGTCGATTGCAACCATTTCGATATCACACAGGAACCATTTACAGCGATCGAGAAATAGTGCTTTCTCTGTTCTGCCATTGCTGCAGTCAACCGCGAATTTTCACTGTATTCTCGAAGATATACACAGATGCTAATGGGCTGTCGAGATTGCTTTTTGAACGTTCATTCTGCTAATTCAAAACCATGGATCCTCTGAAGAATCCTGCTTATCTGTTTATACCATTCCATTCAGGCTTTTGATAAACAGTACTTCATAACGGGCAGTACAATGACACAAACTTGCTAATGTAACAAATACTTGGATGTCAATACTGATTTATATTAATGCTTAAAAAGGCTGTCAATTATTCAAACACTATAAGAAAAAATTTTATATTCAATTGGTTCACTTTCAGCACTATTTTTGTTTCTTATTAGATTCAGTCTCAAAAATTACTATTTGCACAACCCTACACCTAATTAGATGGATGCTAAAAAGGAAATTAAGTTTAGTGCAACAGTTAATGACTTTTCAAAAAATACCAAAAGAGCCACGCTTGCCATGAAAGGTATCTTTATAAGCCAGAAAACGGCTAAAATTAAATGTAAGTGCTCAGGCTTTGTTGATTTTCATCACGTAAGATGGACTATATATTGCATTCTAAAAGAGCAAAAGATTAAACTCTCCAAGTTTCGCACACTTTTGCTGCACAAGGGGGCCAATATGTGAGAAGACACATTGAAATCTGTGACGTCACACTTGAGCGCCATTGATGAAGTTTCAGTGCGAAATTCAAGAAACTATAGTTTGGCCATCATCTTCTATTCTAGTAATCAACCTTTTACCGTGAAATTAATGAAAATAGCTTTCAAATGGTACTTTTTTAGTCTCTAAACTGAGTTAGTGTTTCCTTTTAGTGTCCCTCTAATCATCGGTGTGTGGCATGTGATCATGTGGCAATGGTGGGCTTTCTGTTCAGGTGTCCAGCAGCCAGGGCCTGGTGTACGTGCTGACCAAGTGCGGGGTCGTTCACCTGTGCGACCTGGAGACGGTGACGCCACTCTGTCTGCACGTCGTGTGTCCCGACATCACGTTCACTGCCTCGATCACACCCACTTGCGGGCTCATGGTTGTCTCGCGCAATGGCCAGGTGAGCTTCGGAACTTGATGTCAGTTGAAGAAAGATACAAGAAAAACCTGTTGGAAATGGAAAAGCAGTTCTTTAAAACAGTAATCGAAGTTAGTAGTGCTCTGTAATCTTGCTTTTAGAGAAACACTAAAGAGAAAAACAAATTATGTCAAAATCCATCTTACAATAAATGGTGACGTTAAAGGGGCCCTGAACCACCCCTCGGGCTTGGTAAAATAACATAGTCCGCGGGTAGCATACGCTGTTGTGAACATCTGAGCCAAGTTCTGCTGTCATACGTGGTCTGTGGAGCTCGCAAGCGGAGCGCGAAGTCACTTTTCTTTAAAAACGCTCTCGTTTCAAAAACCCCATGATCCTTGCTCTTTTCTGTATGCTCTATTTCGTCATAAAGCACACTCAAATATGCGATTGCTATTGGTTACTGCGCTCGGCTACACTGCGGCTGCCGCGAGGTGCCACCACGAGTGCTGCCACAGCGCACTGCGGCTGTCTGAGGACAGCCGCGTTTGGCTTACGTTTAGCGCGGCATAGGCACCAAATCGGAAATTTGAACTGCGCGCCACGGTGACGTCTCCACCGTAGCCTTCGCAGTGCAAGGCATTGGAGCAATAAGGGGAGCACAGCTGAGGCCGTGTTTGATTGCCGATAACTCCGCTTCTGCTGAATGCATTGAAGTACTTTTTGCAGCAAGGTGGTTCTGAAATAGCCTATCTTCACTTCAAATGTCTTTCTGCACTGTGATAAAAAGTGGTTCAGGGACCCTTTAATGCACTTAGCATTGTAACAATGTAGCGACATGACACATTTGCATCGCCAAAACGTGCCGTGGACAAGGCGTGTATGGAGCTGGGCTCTTCTTACGCGCTTCGCTCTTAAAGCTCCTCTATCTACAAAAGTAGCGCCAACCACTATCCTCCTCCTCCGCTCCACTCCCACGCTCGGCGTGGCCTCGACAGTGGTGACGCCTATGCTGGCCCTGCCGTAGCAGACGACGGCTAACATGCTACCGGAGGAAATCCGTGGAAAAGTTAGTTCGAGCCCCGTGGAGCAGTTTTTTGAGGTGGCGTTTTCCTTTGTCAGTCGGTAAATGGCCTTAATAATGTCGTATTGGAATTGCGTAAGAAAATAAAGAAAAGGACCATTATTTAAGGCGTGAAGTGCCCGCACGTTGAGAATTCGTGTTGTTGAAATATGACGCATGCACTCGGTGTGCTCAAACACGCACGTAATTACCTCAGTTTCAGGCTTTCACTATGTGAAAGTATGTGTACATGGTTTCGTAGGTTCATTTACGTACCTGCAGGATACTTTTGTTTGGCCGGCTTGGAGAGATTCCAACTGTCTGGCGCCAGCAGTGCCTGGCAACGCTTCTGCTCCGCACCTTTTACAGATGTGTGTAGCTCATGCACGGGTTGTGGCGGCCAGGAGCAACGTTGTCACACGTAGACAGTAATGATAACTTGAACAACATACCAGCACATGGAATCGTTATTTATTTTATTACAGTGCAAGTGGTTGGAATTTGATAGCAAGAACTAACTTGATGGCATAACTGAACAGAGGTTCCGAAAATAATTATCCCGCCTCCCCCTCATTAGCACTTTTGTTGAAGTGCTCATTTTATATCTGTATATACGTGCGTCTGTATCCTTTTGCGTTGTAAGTTTTTGCAGTGAAGCAGTGTTGCTTCAACTGGAACACTCAACGTACACAAGACACAGAAAAAAAAAGAAAATTGATTCTTGGTTTTTATGTGCCAGAACTACGATATTATTATAGGCATGCTGTAATGGGGGACTCCAAATTAATTTTGGCCAGCTGGGGTTCTTTAACGTGCCCTAAATGGATGGGACACTGGCGTCTTTGCATATCGCCTCCATCAAAATGCGGCCACCGCGGCCGTGATTTGATCCCGCGACCTCCCGTGATCAATCAATCTGCGCATACTTTCGTAGTACTGAGCAGCAATGGCAGTTGGAGCATGCAAAAAAATATACCAAAGCGTGACGCGTGCTTTCACATGACACAGATCAGCCAATGGGGGAGAGGAGGAGGCTGGGGCGACAGGAGGGATGGAGGAGGAAACGCCAGGGCGAGCGGGGTTGCTGAAAGATCTAAGAATGGCACTACTTCTGGAAAATTGAGGGGCTTTATTTGCTCTAGCCATGCTACGCCATCGAGTGGCGCTGCCACGAAGCCTGCATTTACCATGGGTGCAGATGTATCAGGTATGCAAGGTATTTGAGGACGTAATGACCACTTCAGGAATAGCATTGATATTTCAGACACGATTCTGTACACTCGTTCGAAAGTGCTTCTTTTGCTGCTTTTTTATAAGACAGTTAAATACGACCATCTCCAGCCTCAATTTATGACAGCCTCAATTAGTGACTGAGTTAGGATTCAACAATGTCTATATATTCGGTCTAGATAGTGCGTGTTGATGTTGTGCAGTGCTTCCAAATAACAAGTTTTAGAGAGTTTTTGTCGTTGTATGGCTGTTTGTTTGTCTTTCTCTCAGTGACGCCTGCCATACATAGCAGCTCACGGGTTTAGATATTCGGAACTAGGATGCCATAATGAGGGTGATGTGGCTGCAGAAGTTCGCAGCCAGACGTCCTTGGGTGACACGGGTGTGGGTGCAAGCTAATCTGTAACTTGGAAGTGGTGCCTAACGAAATCATGCACAGGAAGCTTGATTTTTTAACCCTTTAACCCCCAATCCCAAGCTGTACTCCTCACGGTAAGTTGTACCAATATCACCAATGATGAGTGAAATTCGTTCAGCCCAGTGCGCTGCTCCATCCACCAAAGATGAGTTACAGTCGACATTGATGGAAAACCGCCTTTAAGTATGTTTTTCTGGAATTAATTCTGGGTTTAAAAGGTTAATCTGCCACTTGAAGCTGATTGTCAGTGGCGATAATCAGGCTTTTCAGGGTTCTCTTATCATGACCTCCATTTTCTGGAGAAATTCAACCTTCTTAGTGGCATCTGACCACTGGTAGTGCCCAATCGTAACTTTGTCACAGGTCTTGATTGGCCACGAACTCTTGTCTCAGCCAGAACACAAACCATTTTGTACATTCAAGAAGGTAGTGATCTCCAAGCACAGCTTCGTCTCCAGCACCAGACTGAGACCATGGTTTAAATTTGCTCGACAGGTGACAGAGGGGTTGGCATGGACGATGTTAAGTGCTTAGGCAGATGGAACGAGAATGTCAATACCTATGGCAATTCTAAGCCGCGTCCTCAAATGCCTCGCGCACCCGATATAATCAGACAAGATTATGTGAATATACTACGTAATGCGGGTTCAATTCCTCCCAGCAGTGGAGAAATTTTAGAAGGTTATTTTGTCACTTGAAGAGTGGCACAAACCCAGTAAACCCAGTGGGTCTAATGGTTGGTTTTTAACCTGGTTTCCTCAGAACATCAGCCATGATGCTCTGCCCATGAGACCATGAATCACCCAGTGATGCAAGTTGGCAGGAAAACAGAGACACAGACAGACAGACAGATACACAAATAGGTAGTCATTCAGACACCGGAAAGTGCATGAAGTTGAAGCATTGAATTTGGGAGTCTGCGACAAAAGACAGTTTCATGCCGTGTCGATGATATCTTCACAACAACGGCACGAAGCAAAGCTAGGCATGCCTTCGGTTCCACTCACCCTCGCAGCTGATAGCATTGCCTGCAGTGGGACAACGCTATCGTGAAAAGCTTGCTTCAACGAGTCTCTGAAGGTTGAGGTTACGCCTCCAGTTCTAAACGCTACACCATCTCGGCCTGCCTGCTCTTTGCACACAAGGCAGCTTACCTTTAAAACACAGTGCACAGGCTGTATGTGCTGCCGTTCCCTCCCCCCCCTCCTCACGCACGCTTGAGTGTGTTACTGCAAGCTTGCTCCCCTCCTCCATTGCTCGCGTGGGAAGACGGCGCAGATCAAGGCACCATCCTTCTTGGCTCACTCTCGCAAGCTTTCATTCACACCAAAGCATACAGCGTGTGAGGCACGATAAAAGCTTATCGCCTTTACTTAATATGAAACATGACACCGCTCCACTTTGATGTTTGCTCCTGGTCGTGCAATATGCTTGAGTAGTGCGTTTGCCAGCAGCCGCTTGTAATTTAACTAATTTACCATCTGCGTCCGCAGCTGTTTCCATTTATTGTCTATGTATTGTTTCGCGGCGGCAATGAAATTTCATAATATTGATATTGTATATAAGTACACTTTGTTATATTGGAGATCTAAATGCGATGTGTTCTATGTACAAGGAGTTTTAAAAAGTTAAATAAAGTACAGTTGAACCCGGCCATATCGAACTCGCAGAAAAACGCCTATCAGTTCGATATATAGCATAATTCGACATAAGCCTACTAAATAATAGGGTGTCATAAAAGCACATACCATTTATAAAATCACTTTATTGATGAAACTAGGTTACTTTCACATGAAATAGTCCTGCATTTTATTCTGCTTGGGCAATTCCGCTGCCTCCGACGCACGCACGCACTTCTCCGCATTGTCTAAGGAGTTGGAGAAGCTAAGGCCGCAACCTTCCGCATTCGTGCAGAATCAACGAACTAGTGTGAACGCACCATTCACTTCGGAAGATGTAGGCAAAGGTCCATCGTTGCTTTTCTCATTGTGCCCACTTTCACTTGTGCTCGGTACGATGTCGGCAATGTAGTCTGTTTTTTGGCTCTCCTGTGGTTGAGACACTATCATTTGCACTCACAAACTCGTCCACCGTTGATTTTTCAACAGCTTCCGGAAATTCTGACAGCTCACTCCAAACCTCGGCAACATCGGCAACGGCTTTGTCGCATTCATCAGAATTTACAGTCATCACCGAGCACGCGGAAGCCAGCACGGCTGAACCACTCGTACATGGCCGTGCGTACGCGTCAGGTGCCACGGGCACCAGGTCGCAAGCTTGGCCGCTTTAGCCCTAATCTCCTCCTTATTCTTCAAGATCGTGCTGACAATGCTCCTCGGAATCTTGCATGCTGCGGGGGCATCCGACTTCTGACCACTTTCGACCCGATTTATGATTTCAAGCTTCATGATGAAAGGCGAATTCTGCCGCTCCATCATGGCAACACTGTGGGTATTCCGTGACTTCGGGAGAAGGTCCACAAGGCACTCACCCAATGATCCAGAAAAGCAGCGAGACAACTTGCACTTTCACCATCTTGCATGACGAGGGCACAAGAGCCTCTGATTGGCTGTCTGAGCAAGCGTTGCGGGTGGGCCAGGATCATTTCTTGCAGGGGGGTTATCGACAGCTCGCTCAACGCAGCGCGGTCACGCTAGGGAGAGCGGTTGGATGGAGCCATGCCGCCGGGTTTGCCCGCCACTGCGAGGGAAAGCCAACTTCTGGGGTCACTTTTCTGCCGCTTGACGTTCAATATATCGGGAGTCGCTGCTATTTTTGTTCAATGCAGGCGTAATTTTTGCTGTATATACTCATTCTAACTATACCTTGTCCAGAAATTGTCGATAGGTGACCGGTAGTGGGGAGGTCATGGAATTCGTGGAGAACTGCCAAGCGAAGGTGTTTAGAGATCACAAGGGGTAATGCAGGGCCGTCGGGGTGAACGTTGTGGCGGTATAGTAAGCCATCTTGAAGTGTGAATAAGCAAAAGGAAGTGTTGGTAAGTGACGATTCCAAGCGGTCAATGATGATAAGCAAGGACGGGTCATGGCACTGCTCATCGGCAACATGGAGCAGTGGAAAAACAGAACACAGGCGTCGGTGTCAGTATCAGACGTAGAGGTCGCGTCTTCGACTGGGTAACGAGAGAGGCAATCTGTGTCCTGGTGTTGGCATCCCGACTTGTAGGTCACTGTGTAGGGATATTCTTGTCGGAGGGCCCAACGACCAAGCCGGCCAGTAGGATCCTTGAGCGACGAAAGCCAACAGAGTGCATGATGGTCTGTGATTCCTGAGAAGGGCTTGCCATATAAATATGGGCGGAACTTTGAAACAGCCCAGACGAGAGCAATGTAGTTGCACTCAGTAATCGAATAGTTGTGCTCTGCAGTTGTCAGGAGCTGGCTAGCATAGGCTGTAATGCGATCGTGTCCGTGTTGGCATTGCGATAAGGCGGCGCTGATCCCACAACCACTGGCATCGGTTTGGACCTCTATAGGTGTGGAGGGGTCAAAGTGGGCCAAGACCGGTGGATTGGTGAGAATTGTGATAAGGCATGAAAATGGGGCAGCCTGAGGGGAACCCCACGTAAAAGGACGTCTTTCTTCAGAAGTTCAGTAAGGGGTCGAGTGATTGCTGTGAAATCTTTCACAAACCGTCAGAAATAAGAACGGAGCCCCACAAAACTCCGGATGTCTTTGGCAGACTGAGGTACAGGAAAAGCCATTACTGCTCGAACCTTCTCCGGGTTGGGTTGTACTCCGGAAGCACAGACGAGATGGCCTAGCACTGTAATCTGTCGGTGCCCGAAGTGGCACTTCGATGAGTTCAATTGGCGCCCAGCCTTGCGGAAGACTTCAAGGATAGCTGCGATGCGCTCAAGGTGCATCTCAAATGTAGGAGAAAACACAAGGACGTCGCTGAGGTAACAAAGGCAAGTTCACCATTTGAAACCTTGAAGCAGAGAGTCAATCATCCGTTCGAACGTGGCAGGGGCATTGCATAAACTGAACGGCATAACCTTGAATTGGTAGAGGCCATCTGGAGTGATGAAAGCAGTCTTTTCTTGGTCTTGCTCATCGACGAAAATCTGTCAATAAGCAGATCAAAGGTCGATGGATGAAAAGTATTTGGCACTGTGAAGACAATCAAGAGCGTCGTCGATGGTAATGGGTAAACGTCCTTTTTAATAATTCGGTTTAGGCAGCGGAAATCAACGCAGAAATGCCACATGCCATCTTTCTTTTTGACGAGCACAATCAGCGACGCCCAAGGACTCGACGAAGGCAAGCATCTTGTTTACTTCCTGCTGAATAACTTGCCGCTCTGCCATGGACATGCAATACGGTTGGCGGTGAATGGAAACAGCATCGCCAGTGTTTATCCGATGCTTAACAAGGGATGTCTGACCAAGTGGTCGATTGTCGGTGTCAAATATGTCACAGTAGGAAAGCAAAAGGCGATATAGGGCGGCTGCTTGGTCAGGTGCGAGGTCCAGAGTGACCATGGGACGCAAAGGGGCGTCAAGGTTCAAGGCGTCCTGCGGGTAATTAGGAGGATCTGGAGACGCGTCGGCTGCAAAAACAGTTACGTGGTTGTCTGTCACTGACCGGAGCGTGGCCACCGCTATGCCTTCAGGTAACACTTGCTTCGTCAAGCCAAAATTGATAACAGGGGGACATCCGATTAGCGGCCAGGGTTACGACAGAGTATGGCACAGAGATGTCGCACACCAGGAGGACATCATGAATAGGTGCTACGACATAGTCGCCATCAGGCACAGTTGTCGTTGAGGCCGATTCGGTGAAGCTTAGAGCTTTTGGAGGTAAGCGAACAAATGCTGTAGTGCAGAGGGTGTTCGGTTATTCAGGGTGAACGTCTGAAAGAAGAGGAAGCTCGAGGCACAGTGTAGCGGTGGAACAGTCGATGAGGGCAGAATGCGTCGTTAGAAAGTCGAGCCCGAAGGTTAGGTCATGAGGGCAACTGGTCAGCACGGTGAACAGGACTGGAACTTGGCGGCCAGCAATTCCTATGCAAGCAGTGCACATACCCTGACGGCAACAGTGCCGCCATTGGCGACACGTACGGCTCAATTGATGACAGGTGTAAGAACTTTTTTGAGGTGACGACATAGGTTAGCGCTCATTGTGAACACTTGGGCTCCAGTATCAATTAATGCCATCAACGGAACACCATCTACGTCTACTTCAATTAGGTTCATGTTGGTGAGGAGTATCAATGGAGGATTTGGACAGGACGAACATGACATGATGCAGCACTACCTCCAAGAGCTGCATGGCCTAGTTTTCCGTCCTTCGGTTTGGTGAGGAAAAGCGGCGAGGTTGGGGTGATGGGGAGCGACGGCGTTGAGGTGACGGCAATCGCACGGAGGAGCGGCTGTCAGGGGCATCAGAAGTAGGGTACAGACGGCGAAGTGAATAACGGCGAGCGTCGGCGTTATTCACCTTCGGCGTTATTCACGTTGTTCAGGAGCAGGGAATGAGCTCCACTACGGCAGCATCCAGGTGATGCGGCAGTGGCGGGATACATGACTAACGCGGTGGCAGCGGAAGCAGATCGGCTTGTTGTCTGGGGTTTGCCATTCAGCAGGATGCCATAGTCTGGGAGCGAAATACTGGTCATTACAGGTTGTAAACATGGGAATGGGTGCCAAATCAGGTCGGGAGACGGAGCAGGCGGTAGGGATGCCAAGGTTTGCAATTTCTTGCAGCACAACTGCT
The DNA here is from genome assembly GCF_050947875.1 of Dermacentor variabilis. Classification (NCBI taxonomy): domain Eukaryota; kingdom Metazoa; phylum Arthropoda; class Arachnida; order Ixodida; family Ixodidae; genus Dermacentor; species Dermacentor variabilis. Next base: position 157,018,536 of record NC_134570.1, on the reverse strand, counting down.
TGAATAACAGAAATAGTGGGGGCCGCTTGGTCAAAGGTACCGTCAGGGGGTCGTGGATGAAGGAGGGTTGAACTCGCCGCTTCAATCTCACGGCGAACGATACGTGTGGCGTTCTCTTGAAATGGCCCTGTGACGGTAGGAGCAGAGCAAGAAGACGGGGCAGGGGTGTTTGGGAGCCAGGAAAACTGTGGGACGACGCGGCGGGTTTTGGCTACCTCGAAGCAGCGGCATTCTTTGACGATGGCGTCGACGGTAGAAACGTCATTATAGATGAGCAAATTTAAAGCGTCGTCTGCGATGCCTTTTAGGATATGGCCCACCTTGTCAACCTCGGTCATGTGCTCGTCGACTTTCCGGCAAAGCGCGAGCTCTTCCTGTATGTAGGAGACATACAATTCGGTCGACGACTGGACACGGGTGGCAAGCTCTTTTTGTGCAGCCTGTTGGCAACCGGACGGGTTGCCAAATAGGCCACGAAGCTGCACTTTGAAAATGTCCCAGCTGGAGAGCTCTATCTCATGGGTGCGAAACCAGACACACGGTATCCCGTCCAGATAAAAAATCAAATTGGCAAGCATGATGGTAGGGTTCCAGTGGTGGCTTTGGCTAACGCGCTTATAGAACATGCTCAGCCAGTCGTCGACGTCAACGTCATTTTGAACAGAGAATGTCCCAGGATCACGGAGACTAGGGACCGTAACATACATTGTGGTTGGCGCCGCAGGTGTAGGTGGCGACGGGGTGGTTCCATGGGAAGCCATGGCTGAGAAGACGACGGTGTGGCCGCTTCGGAGCTCCGTGGCGAGGACCGAGAACGTTCCACCTCCACCACAATGTTACGCAAAGTACAAGTCAGTAAGACGAGCAACTATTTACAGGTTATATTTACAACAGCGGTTGCAGTGCTGACCGGTTAGATTCACCGCGCGAGCCCAGTTCGTTCTTCCTCCTCTTTTCTCGAGTGACGGCGCCCACGTGCCTCGTTCAGACAGTCAAATACCACATGCGTGTAGCAATATTTTTAACGCGGATGAGACCACATGTTTTTATCAGCTCCTGCCAGACTGGTCGATGCACTTGAAAGGGAAGCAGTGCAAAGGAGTGAAGAAGTTGCATCTTTGTGTGACAGTCCTGCTCTGCTGCAATGCAACAGGCATGAAGAAAATTAAATAGCTCGTCATCGGCAAGAACGCGAGGCCTCACTGCATGAAAAGCGTCACCTCCATGCCAACAAACATGCTCTGCATGCTTACTGCTTGTACCGTGCCAACAAACGAGCCTGGATGACCAGAGAACTCTTTTCCGAATGGCTCATCAAACTCCTCGACCAAATGAGGAGGGATGACCAAAGAATTCTACTGGTTGTCTAGGATGTCCGTGAAGCGACAAAAAAATATTTTGCGTTGGTATATATGTACTGTTTATTCATGAATAACAACAATAAAAAGGAAATAAACTTATAAGAATGAAAAATTTGATGCATTGTTATACACATAAGGCTTAGAAAATGCGCACACGAGAATATATCACCAGTGTCAAATGTTCCTGCTCTTACACTAATATTTACGTCTGTAGCATAATCGAACTGCGTAGGTGAGCACACTCAGGAAAACGGTGGTTGTGTGCCCGTCAAAAAAGCAAAACATGTGACAAACTTGCGCTAATCTTCATCTCATCGCCAACTAGAGGCAATTAGTTATCGCCATTCTCCAAAAAAAGAAAACAAAAGGAAACGCGTGCACGGCGGCATCCTTCCTATGCGCACCCCTGTGAGCATTAAACGAGCAAGAAACAGGTGGTTGCCCTTTGAGCGATTAGTAATGAGATAGCCATCAGTTTTGCGAGTGCAAGAAGCTTAAACCACCCATGGAACAAAACCCAAACTGCCGCCTGCCCGCGCGCGAATGGTAGTATATAGACGCGCTGGAGCAAACTAGCTCTAAAACAAACAATTCAACGAAAACTTAGGAAGGGAGGCACAAGAAAAAAATTCCCTGTATATTCCCACAAAGTGGCAGCACATGCCAGAAAAATAAAGTTAGGAACTCGGCACGCGTTTTAAGTGTACAGACGGTGCCATAAATATACGGCATCGACCATTTTGGACTTTTTCGCAGCGCCATATATTTACATCATTGACGCTCAAAGGGTTAACTGTATTGCAAAAATTAAGGCATCTTCAAAGATGGTTGTCCAAGAATACGGCCCAAGTTTACCGATGCTTTGCTTCACGCACACATGCTTGCTTTGGCCTAGACATTTCATGGCTCTGATTTTCTATCAATGCCTTTTGTGCTATTCTGTTTCATGCTTTATACACTTCGTCAGTAGTCAGAGCAACGATTTGCATACATTACCAGTGGAACCGGCTGGCCATGAACGGCAGATGATAAGAGTGGCATAGAATGGAGTGGAAGGCTGGGCTACAAAAGCACGGCTCGTATCTTGACAATTGTCATGCTGTCGCTACAGATAGATGAAAGTACAGTGAATGCATGCATTATATTCTCATCGGCGGCTACTACATTTACTAGACTTCGCTAGTGTTGGTTTCAAGGCGCCAGCGACATGGCGAACGGCCATGCTGGTGGCATGTGAAAATGAAGATGTTGCTATTTCTGCTCAACTCAGTGACCAAATTAGCAATGGCCATGCCATCAAAGTCTGAATTATCGCATGGCACGCTGTAAGCTGTCCGAAATTTCTGTCGTCCTTATACATTAAGTCGTTAGGGCTGTAAGGCAGTGCCATAGAGCTTTCTGAATAATCAAGCACGTCTGTCTTATTGGTCAGCGACCATATTAAAAGTGCCACTCTTGCCACAAGAAGACAAGAGGCTTACTAAGCCAGAAAAGGCAGAAAAAATGAACTATTACTGGTGGCAATGCCACGTTAAATTTCTCTGTCATGGATTTTGGTGAGTTCATTTTTTCTGCTGTAAAGATGGACTGTATTGTGTGCCGAAGGAGTGAAAAGCTGAACTTAACAAGTTTGAGAACTTTAACTGGACCGAGATGACCAAAATACAAAAACATACTTTGTAATCAGCAATGTCACACTGATATACGGGAGCTGGGGTTTCGGTACAAAATATTTAGGAATGGTACTTTGACAATCATTCTTTCTTCAGATAACCAGCCTATTACCGCAGAGGTAATGAAAATGTAGTTTTGAAAGCAAACTTTGTTGATCACTCTTAAGTTGATTTAGCTGTTCTGTTTTGTATTGCTTTAACTTAGGGGTGATCCTTGCTCTAGCGCTCAAAGAGGAAAGGAAGTGTGACATACTTAAGCCAGCATTTGGTGCTCTCTGCTCAGAAAGGGAATGAACTTTTGCCAGCTCCCAGCATTTCTGTGCTCAGGTGGGCTGCTGCGAGCCTTGATATGTTTTATTGGATCTTGCCGTTGAGTGCGGGAGTTGGCCGATATTGAGGGGGACTTGGAGAAATTAAGGTTTATTTACATTATGTACAGAATTATAAACAGGTAAAATAACAGTAAAAATTCATCAGCAGCCGGAAGCAAAATGTATGCTCTGGCCCGTGGCAAGAACGTCTCTCCCTTTCCGACGGTTCTCTGGCTTATAACCCTCTTCAGTTCGTCATTTTCTGTCATTTTCAGCCAATCGTCGAGCCCGTGCAGGTGTCGTTATTTTCATCCAATTGTAGGGTCCATTCAAAGTGGCCCCATGTTCGGACAATGGGGACACTCCCTGGACTCTATTTTCTGATGGCCGCATCCGTCCAGCGTTGCCTCCTTGCCTGGTCGTCCTTGGAACGACTTTCCAGTGCTGCAAAGCAGCTTTTCTCGGGACTAAGGTCAACTACCTTAAACCGTGCTGAACTCTAGGTACACTTTCGGGAAACGTCGCACAGGGGGGGGGGGGGGGGGAGACAAAAGCTACACGTGCGACACACGAGGGAGGAATAGCCAGCCTGTCTGGCGGGTCCAGTAGCATGGTCGATGTGCACTGGTGTACCATAATTAGAATGCGACGGCAAGTGATTGTGCCCAAAGAACTTGACCAATGCTAATCAGTGGTCTGTATCTTAACAGTGTCGTGAAAACAGCTCCACACAATGGAAACAGAGAACCTAAATGTAACAGTTTGCAAAGACTGGACAGAATAAAGAGACAAATGCTAGAGACAGCTGAAGTGCTTTGTTGTGTCATCCCAATTGTGGGCGTACGCTCTGCGTGAGACTAGGGCTGAAGGCGAGCTCCGGATCTAGCCACACGCAGTTATTCCATAGTACTTCCCGATCTGTAGCGCTTGTAATTTCAGCTACGTTAGGTTTGGGTGAATAAGACAACCAGCGGTGTTTATTTAACATTTTTTGTTACGAGCAGTAAGGAACACTTTCAGAGGGAATTCCACTCTGTAGTAAGTAACAAATAGGCTTGCCTCGTTGTGCATTATAGTCAGGCAAAGAGGTCACTAACGGGTTGCGGCAAGTATCCGTAACTGATAGGTTCAAGGTCGAGGCACCAGGGAGCGAGTCTCCCCCGGTGACGCTATTTTATGCCTTTTTACCTTTGTGAGAGGAATGTCCTCCTCACACGTTCGGTACCATTCCTTTTCTCACGAGTCGGGGGGTAGGGGCGGAAGGGTGCATGTCGCGAGAGCGAGGGAGGACTGGGAGAGGGCGTAGTGGGTCTCTCCCGTGTCTACACCAGCTCTCGACGCATTCGCAACATGCGAACGCGACGATGCAAATACATGGGAGGAAATGGGTGTGCATGCTTCCCACTCAATCAACACAAAGGAAATATGAAGGAAGCCCTAAAGGCACGATGACAGACATGTGTCTGTCAGTTTAAAAGTCATTCTGTTATATGGAGAAAAGACGGGGAATGCGGGAGATGGAAATTTAAGATGATGAGCAAAACGTGAACAATGTGAATGCAGGAGCCAACGTTTCGACAAGTGGACTTGTCTTCTTCAAGGCGACGTATGCTTTCCTCGCCACGGTATATATAGGTGGGGTTCTTCTAAAGGGGAGAGGGTGTGAGGCAGGAGGATGCGGAAACTAGGGAAAATGTGTTAGCGTGTCGAATTGTGAGTAAAGGGACGCTGTGTACCAGGTCAAAGCCAGGGCACAACCCTCCCCCACCCCCACCCCGGTCTGTCAACGCACACGCATTAGCCGGCGTGTCAAGGGCGTCTGACACGCCAGCTGACAAAAAAAAAGGAAAGAAAAGGAAAGGAAAACATAAAGAAAGGGGAGGGGGGGATACGCCAAGAAATCAAACTAAGTGTTGTTGCCTATAGCTTGAAGTTTAGCATAGCGAATAGATTCTAAAGCTCCCTTTGAAACGTTTATGCCTATTGGTTGCAATGTCGTGAACTTATGAATAAGGTATGATTCTCTGTATTTTCTTTCTCGTTCAGAACGGAAATTTGACTGTCAGATGTAGAGTTTAAGTTCATCAAAGTTATGACATGGTTGGTTGAAATGCTCGGCGATGGCTTTGGGAAGCTTTTTAGCTGTGTCCGCGCGATGTCCGTTTAATCTGACGTTTATTGATTGTCCTCTTTCACCGACATATTGTTTCTTACAGAATAATAATATATCGGTGAAACAGGACAATCGATGAACGTCAGATTGAACGGACATCGCGCGGACACAGCTAAATAGCTTCCCAAAGCCGTCGCCGAGCATTTAAACCAACCAGGTCATAACTTTGATGAACTTAACAGTCATATTTCCGATCTGAACGACAAAGAAAATACAGAGAATCATACCTTATCCACAAGTTCAAGACATTGCAACCAATAGGCATAAACGTTTCAAAAGGAGCTTTAGAATCTATTCGCTATGCTAAACTTCATGCTATAGGCAACAACACTTAGTCTGATTTCATGGCGTATCCCCCCCTCCCCTTTCTTTTTTCCACTTTCCTTTCCTTTTTTTTTTTTTTTTTTGTCAGCCGGCCTGTCAGACGCCCGTGACACGGCGGGTAACGCGCGTGCGTTTACAGACCGGGGTGAAAGGGGGGGGGGGGGGTTGTGCCCTGGCTTTGAGACCTTGTACACAGCCTCCCTTTACTCTCAATTCGACACGCTAACACATTTTTCCTCATTTCCGCATCCTCCCGCCTCACACCCTCTCCCCTTTAGAAGAACCCCACCTATATATACTGTGGCCAGGAAAGCATACGTCGCCTTGAAGAAGACAAGTCCACTTGGCGAAACGTTGGCTCCTGCATTCGCCTTGTTCATGTTTTGCTCATTCCCTTATATGGTCATTTAGCTTCATTTCTAAATTTGCATTCCAGCACATGACTATGACTCTGCTGAACTATAGTTTTACAGTGAACATTCATCTTTGTCGCACACAGCACCAATCCTGCCTTTTTTTCTATCAGGGCAATGAAAACCCCTTCCTCTCTTCGCACTTTGCCTTCTTAAGTAAGCTCACTTCAGCCCTTGCTGTGATGTGCCTCAGTGAACAGGCAGTTATTCGCCTGACGCAAGGCGAACGGGTTTGGGCGATTCATACTGCTGTTCGCCGTGCATGTGAAATCTGTAGCTGCTAAGTGCTGCAGAAATGGATGCAAGCTCACCGAAACCTCGCTTCATGTGTTCTTGGTGGGGATGCGCAGGTTCTCTTGGTGGAGATCAAAAAGGCTGCGCTTCTGCGGCGCATCATAGAGGTGGTGAACAGACCGGCCATCGCCACTCGACTGCGCCAGACCTTGCCCTGAGTGTGCTCCCTGACTGCCCCGGCACTGGTCAGAGGCAGTGCAAGTGCTACACTGGGTCAAAGTAATGCTCTTGTGTTTTGTCTAGTCATCGGGACTGAGTGTGATGGTCCACCAGGGTGCTGTGAAGTGTTTAATGTGTACTTACTCTTTGTGCCACTTGCTTTCCTAGTGCGTATAAGGTGCAGAGTCTGCCTTAGGTCACGGGCATGCTCTATTCTGTTTGTGTACATATAACCAGCACTGCATGCAACTTGTGTGTCCAGTTCAACTTCAAATGAGAGAGCAAACAAAAACTCTATCTTTGCGACTAGCACAGGTTGCACAGTGTTAAATTTTTGAAAAAGGTGATCTTCAAAATCAATGTTGTCTGGCATGTTTGGTCTTTGTTGCTGCTACTTGTGCTAGCTGTTAAAACGTGGCGTGGCTTCTGTACAGTGGAAGACGAATTTGTGTGCAAACCTTGCATTCTAATACAGTTGCATGACAGAGAGAATTTCGCCGTTAAATGCAGCTACATGGCAATGTGTATGGCATTGCCTTGGAAGCCATGTGTAAGGGGGAAACAATTCTAGTGTAACCTGCACTTCTGCTTTTTACTTAAATTTGTTTAAATTTTAGTGCTCATTATGCACGCAAAAGTATTTTGAGGGGCCTTGATTTTGTTGCATAGGATTACTGCGATAAAATGTTTTTCACAGGGATTTTGTTTCATATTCACGATGTAAGGGCATTGTAAGGGGACCGTTAACTACACTGAACAATGTGGTGACTCAGTTAAATAGGATTGAGCTGCGATTAACATTTGAATGCATTAATCACATAAGTGGGCTGTAGGGAGTGCACGAAACATTGCAAGTACGTTGCCGAGGCTTTTCAAAAAACAGCAGTGATTGAATGGCTGCGCTGCTTTCAATGGCAGCCCTGGCACTGCCCAGCATTCTGGCTGCTGCTTAAGCCAGACTGCTGGCTATGCATCTTCTCACATATAAAGCAGGAGGGCTGTCTAAAAGCAAGGACCAAAGTTTTCGTTTCATCCTTGTTCAGTATATATGGCTGGCTCTCAGTTCTCTGCCCGTGCTTTCCCTTTAAAAACTGCAGCACTTTCTTAAGTCGTGCAGGGTCTGTTTACTAGTATAGGGCTTTGCGTGCAAGGTGTGTACTGGCATAGGAGATGTAGTTAACCAAAACTCCATGGGCCTGCCCTGAACACAGAAGTCTTTCTTTGCAAGAAGGCAAACTTTTCGCATGTTCAATGAGTTTGTCAAACATTGATGTGTCTGCTTTATATATATATATATATATATATATATATATATATATATATATATATATATATATATATGTACATTGTTTGTGTTTCGTGCTGTGTTTCAGGCTGAGGATTTCATGCTGCGACACTGTGCGAATGTGTTGTGTTATAAATGCTTCCAGAATTGTTTTCACTGGAGCTGCATTGCAGCATGCTTGGGAAGTTACATGTTTTCAAGACTGAAGCAAAATGATCGTCCTTTCATTGTTGTACTTACTTTGATCCATTGCATTTGTACTACAGGGGGGGTATTCTGTAGCATTCCACCTAGTGGACTGTCCATTTCAGCCGCTGCTGATTGGCTGGGGCCACTCGTCTCCTCCTCGCTTGTACAGCTACATCCAGTCAGCAGTGGCCGAAATGGACAGTCGACTAGGTGGACTCCCACAGAATACCGCCCCAATATATTTTTAGGCTGCTCTATGAAAATGTTGTGCAGATAAGGAAGCAGGATGTAAACAGCTCTTCCGGCGAAACCACTGGCCTCTTGACGCTAAAAGTTCACGCAAAGTCAATATTTTATGGTGCATTTTGTTTACTAATATGTTTGGGTGCAGCTCCTTGCCTGTTTCATGGTGGATGAAGTGCAACTTCGTGTCGCCTTTGGCGATGTAGAAAAAAATAAAAGTTATCGGGGAGAACAATGGTGGCGCCATCTGTGGCTGATACAGCAAAATGCAGTGTGTGCCCTGCCTTGCTGTAGCAGTGGCAGATAGAGGCGCCATTGCATAGCTGGGAAAACCTGTGCTTCCTCTCTAGCACGGCCACAGATGAAGTGTGCTTCCAAATGATTCTGAATAAAAATTCCAAGTACTGCACCCAAGCATGCTATTATGCAGAATGCAGCTCGGAGTGTTTGCCTTTGGTGTGAAATTTGACTGCGAACAAGCCGGCGGTGCAGCTTGAGGGAGTGCTTATATACTTATCTCCCTTGTTTATGCAACATGCTGTAGACGCGTTAAAACAGCTGCACTTTTTTTCCTCCCTTGTTTTGGAATCAAGTAACTTTTCTCTCTCTACGTTAGTATATTTACCTTGATTTACTTTTCTTATATATATTTGTACTATATATATTGTTTTATGCCACCCTATGTTTAAATATGTGAGCATGCAAGTTCTGGTTGAGAGGTCATTGCCTTTTCTAGAATTATTGATCACCTAGGTGTTGCCCTCAACATCCGTTACTTGTAGGCACCGCTGAAGCTTATGATGTTGTCAGAGTCAGCTGTTGCGGTCCTTAAACCAGCAATTTCATTTTTTCTGTGCTTGAGTTAACTTGGAATGTGAAGTGACAGTGAAAAAGCTCGGCAGTGTTAATTCTGTTTTATTCTGCCATGCTTTACCAATTACTAGAGGCAGAGATGCTACATCAGAAAGGCTGCAAGTGTACGTTTCATTAAGTTTTCTTTAAGGTGACTGCTTTTTTTTAAACACACGACTTCCGTGTTTTTTAGGGCGATGCAAGCAGGAATGTTTGTCTAACACTTGGCTCCGCAAACTGCACGTCGAGTTAGCAATACCTGCAGTTCTTTTTCAGCTTTGAGCATTTTACAGCGAGTACGTAACACGTCTTTAGTAGCAATTTCCTTTTACGAACACGTCGCGGCATATGGTGCTTGTGTGCCTCTTGGAGGGGGCTCGGATGTAAGCAGGCACATCTTTTGCCGTGCCGAACTTTGAGTCATGTGAGTGCCACACTTTTGCCTTTAATGAAATCGAATTAACTGTGAGCCTGTTGCGAGGAGCTGCAACCACACTGTGGGTGCCAAGTATTGCTGATTTAACTGTACTTAATGTGTGCTAATTTAGTTATCACTGGGTAATTATTAGCTGATACCATTTCAGAGCGGTTGTGTGGCTTGTGATGTTTCATACACTCTCCACTGGCTCACTTGTTCGATTGCTTGTAAGTGACAGTTCTTTTTTGTGTGTGTGCGCGCAGTGTCCCACATACTGTATTTCCTTGCATTTAATCTCCAACCCCATTTTTGTTGCCTTGCTGATTACGACGAAAGTGGGGCGACTGTTTAGAATTAGGTGTAACTGAAAGACTGTTACTAAGTCCCAGTAACCCGCAGGCAGATTTTAAAAAGAACAGCATTTTTTTAACAGCTTTTGTTGCTTTTGTTGCAAGGTGTCCTGTCTTGTCTGACGATTTTGTCTTTCACTTTTGATGAGCAGTTCATGGGTCAGTGCTGTGCATCTTGTTGGCGGTTCAGTTGCTTTGTGTGCTTTGTTTAGTTTTCACCATGTTGCCCTTTGTTCATTTACTGGTTGCTTAGCCCTTCAGTGTTGAAGCTTGCTGTAGTGCTGAACGTTATCATCTCTCTCACTGTAGGCAGGCTTGACTCGGTAAGTTGAGACTGGATGAAGGGAACACTGTGGGTTGGCTGTGAAGACAACAGGTAATGCGTCGCATAGTTTGGCATTTGCGAGTCAGTCACTTAATAGTGGGTGACCTGGCATCTTAAAGCTACACTAAAAGCAAATACTAAGTTGACATGGACTGTTGAAATACCATTAGAGAAACCTTGCAGCACTTGTTTCGGGCCAAGAAAAGACTTAGCTTACAATAAAATTGCATCTGAAGGGTTCGAATACCTTTTTAAAAATTAAATCACCCGCTACCCAACCCGCGCAACTGGGGAAGTTGGGTGGCGGGAGGTGACGTGGCAAACGCCATCACCACTCTTTGCTGCCGTTGGTGAGTAAAATGGTGGCTGACAGACGGAGGTACAGAGCCAAGATTTTCTGCTGCAGCTGATTTTTGGTCAAGTGGCGTAGACCATTTGAGCACTCCGTGACATCACATAGAAGTTGAATACTCTGCTACTTGCAGTTTGAGCGAGTTTCGCGAGCCAGCAAAACAAGCGCAGCACTAAGCGATAACGAAACTACTAAAACGTGAAAGCGAAAACAAAACCTTTCGACCGCCTGTGTCGTCAAGGGTAACTACAATGAGTTCTTTTTTCTAAATATGAAATAGAACTGGACAAGTAGCATTCTATTTTGTCTTATTATACAATACAAGGGTGCTTCTTGCAATGAGTGGTTAAATACTAGGGACAGAATTTAACTGAGGAGTGCTTTCATCATCGGGCACATACTTGAATGCCCTGGGGGAGTTTATAATTATGTCCTGCATTTACCTCAATTTCATGATTATTATTAAGGCTCTGTTCGTGATAATATTGACACCTTAGAGATTCTCGAGCAATAATCTATCGCTTTAGCTTGACTTAATATTTGCCTTAAGTGTCCCTTCAAGCAAGTCTGGGTCCATTGCATTAAAACACATAGGTGCCAGAATGCAAAGAGTTTGGAAAAGAAAAGTGCTTTCATCATGCTTTCTTTTGCCTTATGGTTGTCTCAGATGTGCTGTAACTTTTGATCAGGTTCTTGTGGAGGGAAGCGGTAGGTATCAGTTAAATGAGAATTTTGAGCTAGCTGATGATTTACAGCATGTCATCATGATTTATCGGTGTTAGATGCAAGTTTCATGTTGCAGATTTGCTTTTAAGTAATATATCAGCTGTGCTTAGTTAATTATGGTGCAGCAAGTACCCTACTGGAGAGCAATGGGTATAGATTAAAGACTCCAGAATGAGGGTGTCAGAGACAAGCAAGCAGTGTCATCACACCCACTTTGCTTGGTGCATTTTTTATGATATGCTGGTTTCGCTGACTGGCCTTTCACTGCCAATTTAGTCCACGAGTCTACATTTGTATGAGAATTTATTTCACTGTGCTAGTAGCTTATGATTTAGTCATTCCTGGAACCAGGTGGGCTCTATCACCTATCGACATCCTGGTACCAGGCAGACTGTATTGTCGTTCATTTTCGTTGTTATTTATTCCCTTGTGTTCACCTCTTATCACTTTTTGTATTTTTGACACTGTTCATGTCGATGGCGCTCCTTGTGTTCCTGTATTTAATGTGTAAACAATTTTCACACCAAATAAGCTGGAGAGCTGTTGGTGGACCCCTTCATCTTTGTCAAAGGGGCTAATTCATACTGCGCGTCTTATTGCGCCAGTACTTCCATAGCTCTCTCAGAAGTGCGTTGAACTTTTAGCGTACACACAATGGTCTTGTGCTACGCTACACCACGTTATGTTTGAGTGGGGCACATTATTGACTACACTGTACTTGGGAGAAGCTGTCACTGAGCGCGTGGTTTCTGACATACCAAGATAACAACGTCAATCCTTTGGCGGCACTTTCGCCACTTTTGCAACATGTAACACTCAGCTCGGTCCCTGTGTCTGGTGGGGCTATTGTAACCTGTTGTTGGGGTCATTTCTATCATCAATCCTTTCAAATAACTTGCCAGTGCATTGTCATCACGGTCTGCAGCCTCTTTAAGTCGACCTGCACGACAAAGGTCTTACCCGGAGTTCCACCATCACCCTCGTCACGCATGAACCCAACCCAACCTGCATATTTCGAAGCTTTATCACTCCGTCTAATTATGGTATGTCATCAGCTGCATTTTTCATCCCTTTGCGGCTCCAGTCCATTACCCTAGCAAGCCACACTTGTCTGCTTTTGACATTGCAGCGGCCTGCTAAGCTCAGTCTTTTGTTTAACATCCATAATGATTGTGCAGTTTTCTTGTCAAGGATACCGGTAAAATTTCAGTATTCTTTCAATTTCTTGGCCTTGATCCGAATTCCCTGTGACTACTAATTGGCCATTCATGCATTCGTGACTGACGCCATTCAGTAAACAGTAATTAGTGAAATTCGAGTTCATTAGGTGGCTTACTAGCAATCATCACCCAGTTTTCTTATTTGTACCATTTACTTGAATTTCATTCTGCAAAAATAATTGCTTTGTGTCAACTTTGCTATTTTTAATGATTGGAGGTATTTGTTGCTTGAACGTCCTGTATATCTACGTTTAGGGCTCACGAACGCACCCATTTCTTGCTGAGGTCGCAGTCCGTGCTGAACCACTACACGTATAGGGTGCTTAAAGACTGGTTGGCTGTACTTAACAAGCTGCTTTATTTTCGCAACCTGCTTCCATGGTAGAGATCAGGTATATTTACTTTGCAGATTGAAAATGTAGTGCATGCTAATTTCTACACACTCAAAAACACACACACACAAAATAATAATAACAATAATAATAATGAAAAAGAAAGGAAAAAAACATTACCTGCCTGAGCAAATCTCTGTTGTTAAACTGCAACTGCGCGGAATTTTTATTTAATCACAAAAAAAGCCAGAAAAAAAACACGGCCCAGCATTCTTATTGATACCTGAGGCACAGACAGTATTTGCTTTCTGCTAATCTGGTTGCAGACCACTGTACTGCTTCACAGCCTCCGGAGAGTCTAAATTCATTTTTATAATTCCTTTTGTGCAAGAGACTTCTTTTTTTTTTGCAATATGATTTCTTGCTGGAAAGGTACTGTAAATTGCTTACACAATTGTCTTATGGAGATTGTAATTTTCATGTTGTTCACACATAGCCTGAATTTGTGGGAATGCAGAGATGCGATTGGGGACCTTAGCCGGAAAGGAAACAAAGCCGCTAACCACATAAAAGCCAGTTTCTTATGCTCTGGAATAGCATGCTTGAAACTCGCTTCGTGCAGAAAGCTGTTGTATCTCAGCATTGTTCTAGAACTTTTCTCTGTAAGAAAAAATCTAAATTAAATACTGTAACTAGCTGGGCCAGTTGGTCTTGCACCATTTTTGTGTCAAGTGCGAACGTTTAACGGAAGCACACTCGTGTCTTCTTGTTTCTGTGTTCCTGAAGAACTTTCGTTAAACTTCAAGCATGCATTGTACTTCCTGTTTGCTGCTACTGTTTCGCCCACTATTTGCACTTGTCAGAGCTCCCTGCGGGCTAACGGCTCCTCATAGATGTAGATAAAAGTTGTGTATTCACAGACTATTCGATGGCTGCCAACTCTTTTGATACCCTGTCTCTGCTTTGGAACATGTGCGTTCAATTAGAAAGCAGTCACTCAATGAATGTCTGCTGTTCTGCCTAGCAGTTTATCAGTAGTTCACCCTGTGTCGAGCTACCTCATGTGGACCACACTGCTTTTAAAGGGCCCCTAAGCCACCCTTGCCATTTTGAATATGTTGTAAACAAGCATGCACATTGTGCAAGGAATGCCACGGTGATCATTTGATGAACATGGAAGCACTGTACGCTGTGGGGAATCGACAAACTATGTAAAAAGAACAATCCTGTGCTCTTCAGGCTTTTATGGTCCCTTCACCCGTTGTTATGCCAGTAGGTCCACACGCGCGATGGCACCAGGGTAAATGCTCTTGATTAGTCGGTCAACAAGGGACAAGAGCACCAGTGTGCCCAGAAATGGCCTGGTGTTCTTAGAAGGAAAGGGGTGGGGGGTTGCCCATTGCGCGCCGCTGATCTTTCCGTGAAGCCTCCGCGCAGTATGTGTCGTGCGGAGGGTGATGGAGGCATACTATGAAGGAGCCCTTCTTCTGGTTATGTGTTCTGGTTGGCTGATGCAACCGCTAGCTTTCACTGCACTGAGCAGAGTTGGTGAGACAGACTATAGAGAGTGCCCGTGGGGAGGGTAGCAAAGGCGAGCGTGAAACCATAGTGGCTGCGTAGTCATTCATCAGACACCTATAACTTTGCTATTGCGACACCATTTCAAGAACTCCTGCAGCTGTGTGGTAATTGTAGAATGGCACACAGCTGCAATCATACAACAAATTTTCAAGCTCAGAGTGGTTTAGGGGCCCTTCAAGGTACCCAGGATGACTAGGTGTATTCTGAGGTACCAAGAGTGGGAAGCAGCCGTCAGTGCTTTTAGGATGAAGCAGTATTTCTCAGTCTGAGGTTTGTTGTAGCTTTCTGAATCTGTGGACTGTACCTGATGCTTTTGATTTGCAGAAGTCGGGTGGTCCAACACAACATTGGAAACTGCATGTGACAAACGTGTGCTGGGGATGGAATTTCCAGTGTCAATCAAGGAGACTCGGAGAATTGAGTTTTCACGGGATACTAACAGCCTCTCTTTAAGCCACATTTTGCACGCTTTCATGACCCATACTGTACACAGCAGGTTATCTCATCAGTCTCGCTATATGTTTCTGTGCTTGCTTTGCAACACTAGATTGCTTTCGATTCTACTAGCCCCGGCAGCTTAAGAAACAAAGACTGCGTTTAGGAAGGTGCCTGTCGTTGCATTAAAACTGCTGTGCGCTGGCGGGTTGTACAATGTGACCAATAACCAGCATTTGCAAGGAAAGTTTTCTGGAGAAGCAAAAACTGTAAAAGCTTTAAGATGCATAAATCTCCAAATGAGCAAGTGCATGGTCATTGCACATGATAAAGCCTAGTGCATCCTGGCAGCATGCTTTCATTGGCGCCTTCCAAAGTCAGTTTCCAGAACTACAATGAACTTATTGCAGATGGTGATGCTAAGCTTGTAGCAGTCTCTTGGACTGGAAAGAGCTATAGCCCCTAAATGGACCACAATGTTACATTACATCTAGTCAGGAAGCACACCTTTTCGTTTGCTAGGCCAGGCATGTGTCTTTGCCCAGCTTTACATGCATTTCCACCACTGTCTAAGCTTGGGCCTATGTTCAAGGCAGCCATGGTGTGGGGCAAGATTTTATGCATAATGACGTTGAGAATTGAGACAGGTGAAGATGTGTTGTAACATATGCTTGTCATATGTGAGGTGTCCCAACTGATATGCAGCAAGATTTAAAAAAAGAAGTGAAACCTTCTGCGTGGATGACACTAACCGTATGTTAGCAACCACTTGAAGAAGTTTCGTGCTCTTATTGAGCAATTAGCACTGATTAATAATGTAAGTCTTTGGTTATTAATTTCATGGCCACAGTGTCAATATGTGGCTTGTGAGGCACACTTAAGAATGCCACTTGTTTACGGTGTGTTACCTTTTGCATAGCTCTTTCTTTTGCAATTGAAAGAATGATGTTGCGATGTTCGAGTGGTGGGCTACACGTGCTTGTAGAGCGTTTTTTGGGCTGTCTTTCAGCTTCGAAAAGAAAGAGCTGTGCAAAAGGAAGCACATCATGAAGAACTGAAAATGGTGTTTTCAAATGTGCTTTACAAACTATACATTGACATTGTTGCCATAATGTTGATAATCAAAAACTTACTTTATTGATAGTTAATAAATACTTAGTGAGAACACCAAGCATACTGGAATCTTCTTCACGAGGTAGCTAAAACACAGTTGGTTTCATCCACACAAAAGGCTTCATTTCTCTTTAAAACTTACTCCATGTTAGCTGGGACACCCGGTACATGCTGTAAGTGACAGAGGACGACAAAGTAGCGTGGTCCCCTCCTCCTCAATATTAAGGTTTTTTCTCGGTGCCGTCCCGCTGGAATAACCTTATGCTATCTCGTCCATAACTGTGCCAAAATGGTTGTGCCTGCGAGTTGACGCGTCCGTGTTCATGTCCAGTAAGAGTAGGTTAAGTTTTGTAATATCCCCGACACTTGACTAAACTGTGGAAGACTATGACAGACACCGCATATGTTGTGTCTTCTTTCACTGTTTAATAATGCATCTAGCCTAAGAAGCTAACTATTGCGAGCGACCCTTGTTACGCAGGCTGTTCTGATCGTCGTTGAACTCCATCTGTATTGTAACTTTCCAAGTGCAATCAAAGCACAAGGAGGATCATAGCTTACTGCGATCAAGCTCAACAGTGCTTGAAAGCGACCATGTAGCAGTGCACCATGTGCATTGAGCTCCATACGCTTCTACTCGAGCATGCTCGAAAATGCGTCAAAAATGTGTGGCCAGGGCTAGATGCATGTTATAACTATCCAATAAGACTTAGTCAACCAGTGTGCTTGTAGCTATCCAATAGGACTTGGCTAACCAGTGTGCTGTTTGATGCTTTATCACCGAAGAAATTGCGAAAAAATGTGATGGTGTAAATATACCCCTTGTCGATTGACTACAGTTCAGTTGTAACACTTACAGTATTGCAATCGCAAACAAATGTGAACTGAAGTGCAGTGTGATCTGAATGGGAAACAAACACCAAAACTTCATGCACTGTGCACAAGTGGGTTGTGTACACAAATGGCTTGCCTATTAGTCTGGCAGTTGGCAATCACATCTCTTCTTGACTGAAGCAGTGACAACTTCCCTCTTCCTCTTTTATTTTTTTGGTCTTGGAAGTGTAGTGCTTCAGGCTTAATGTGTTTGTACTCATCTTTTGTGGCCTTCAAGAACTGCTCAGTGGGTGGATTGATAGAAAGTGTCAAACTATGACATATATGTTCAGTGTTTGCTGTTGTATGTATAAATGGTAAGAGAGCACCTAATATTTAGGCATGGCATTTATATGTGCTTCTTTTTGTTTTTTCTTCACTCGTTATTGAATGGACAGTGTTTGTGTGCATACATATATATACCTGTGCAGTCGCTTTGAAACTTCTGCCTTGAAGTATTGCAGCCTGCATTTGATACATCTGTGTACCGCCTTTGTAAAAGACATTTGATTTGTTAGCAGTCACCAAGCACCTTGACGTGAAATAAAGTGTTACCTGCATTAAGTAGCCTGCGAGTTTTATTGGGTGTAATTTAGGTGCATGAGTGTTGGACGTGCAAGTAGTATGTGTGGCCATAATTAAGTGGCAAGAATTCACTATTCTTGTTACCCTAGGGAAAACCATGAATAAATGTGCAGGAATGCTGTGTTTGTCACAGGGTAGAGTCAGAAACCAACATGCCGCTCATCATTTTTGATGTATACGATATCAAACACAATAAGACAAAAGTGCTAAGTTGATATTATTTGCTATCCACACGCATCTTGCTTTTGAAATGCCTGCAGTCATAGGTAATAACTGCTACTCGATGTAAACTAAATTTAATAAGTATAGTACCTTTGATGTGGTATGCTTGCACTTTTTTCGCTCTTTAGGGGGTGGGTGGGGGGGGGCTGAGATGGTGCAGAAGGCTGTATTTGAATGTGGCTTGGCATTTGAGCGTGTTTAACAAAAACAAGTGATTAACCCAACAGCTATAGAGTTCAGTCTCTTCAGGAAGAAATTTCATGGTTCAGCTGATGTGTTATTTGGGGAAGTAAGATTTATTGTGTACTCTACTACAGGCGTGCACAGAGATTTTAACCACTGGGTCCAAACTATGTCGCAATGCCTCTCCTCACAATCCACTTTCTTGCGTGCTGTCCACTGAGGGTCATTCGGCAGACACTCAACGACAAACGAAATGCAACTATAGAATATAATACTTATTCAGTATAATTGCTTGTCACACTTTTGCAATGTGCTAGTGCAATGGGTATTTTATTCACAGCTTTTGTCTAAATCACCTGCGACCATGCGCTATAGTACAACTGGTGCAAAAAAATTCTTTTTCTCCTTTTGTATGAAAAAACCTGCATGGCACTGATTGTCACGCAGTCTTAAATGTGTCATTTTCTTTTCGAAACTCACTTAGTACTGCAAGACTAAAAATTTACGTCTCCACAAAAATTTTGCGTCGTGCTTTTTAAGACAGTAAGCATTAACAACTAAGGATACAAACTAATGGGCAATTTGAGTGAAGGTTCAGGCGCTTGCACCTCATGTCTTCTCCCAATTAAAGCAAAAGCCCACACTCTTTTGACAAGCGAACGGATGACCGAAGCACCGTTATTAGATGGTGCATTACCTTGCTCAAACAAAAGGCAAAAGTGATGATCAAAGAGCAATCATGGGACACATTAACTGTATGGTGGCTGTGCACTCAATAATTGCGCCTTCTCCTAACCCCTAAGCAGGCCAGGAGTGGGTTTGTGGCTGCCCTGTACGCGTGCCTATCTACATGCACTACCGCCGCTGCTTCCACGCCTTTCAGTTAAAGCGTATGACGTCACTCGTAACCATAGGCGCCAACTACGCAGGGGGTATGACGCCTGAGCTCCCTCTGAAGTTTTCCGGGGGGCGGTGGGAGACAGAGCTAGCTTCCCCCCTTAAGTATTATTATCAGAGTTCTGTTACCCACATCATTTGAGGTTTCTTTTGAGTTGCCTCTACCTTTCCACTCACAGTTTTATTGTGGCTAAAAGCTTATTTCTGCATCATTGTCAGTGCGGACGTGCGCAGCCTTTAACTCATACTTTTGCTGTATTTCTGCAAATCCTGACAATAAAAGGACAAGCGCAATAGGAGCACCACCAGCAGCTGTCTCATCCATATTTCCTAACTTCAATTTTTTTTTAATATCCACTGTCAATATATTTAAATATACAGCGTGTCCCCCATAACTTTAGCCAAATTTTTAAAATGCGCAAATGCTACGTAGCTGGACAGAACAAAGGTAATGTTGTTTGCCGTCGCTTGGAGATGCTCAGATTAATGTTTTCATTATGCCTCCTTACATAATTAGTCTTAATTAATCACAACTTCTCAAATATAGTTCAATGAAAAGTGTCTAGTCACAAAATTGTAGAGGAACATGAAAAACTCCCGATATAGCTTTCTTTTGCTCAATGCGTGCTTACATAAGTTTTTCCATGCAATATTGCCGCGCGACTGGCCGCTCGAAGCGCGCTTACCCGGCACCTCCACCAAATGCAGTGAGGCTGTTCGCCTAGCAGCACTTGATCTGGTTTTGTGATATGTATATATAGCAGTTGCATTCGCTCGCCTCAAACGACGCCGGCGCGATGGCTCCGGCTTTCTGCACAAGTAATTAATAAACCCCCTTAGTAATTAAAGAAAAGCAAGCCCTCTGTGATGACTGTCGTCTGCTGTTGCGCCTGCAGGCGCCCCGCGAGGTCCCGAGGGCGCCTTTCTTTTATGTATGCGTGTACGTAGCGGCTGTAGCTATTTTGCCACCAATATGTCACCGATTTCTCTGCGCTGTCTAATAAACACAGGCGACAACGCGGGTGATTACTTGGCGATGAACACGCGAAGCCAGAACATGTGTTTTGTTTCGCTCAAATTTATCCCGCTGTAGCGCGCGCGCAGCGCTCTCCATTGTTTGCGAGGAATTGTGGGTAGACATCTGAGGTCGCCATCTTTTCTTTTTTTTGATCACGTGACCCCCCCGGTTGCGTAGTGAAGGCGAGGGAGGCTGGCAGGGAGGGCAAGGCGAGCTCGATCAAAAAGCTCGCCGCGGCCTTTAGTGGGTTTGTGCCGTGTTGTGTGACGCTGTGGTGGCCGCTGCACGAGAATGCTGTGATGTAAGCAACGAGATTGAGGATCGTTTGACCCGGGGACCGTGCTGCTAGCTCGCTCTGCTTCCTCTCCGTGTGTGTGTGTGCTGTGTTGTTGTTGGCCCCGCGCGCGGGGGTAGTATCCTCGCTTTTTATCACAGGGCGCTATGCGACTCCCGTGACCGTCGGAGACGCGGAGCATATCGTCGCCCGAGACGCTGGCCGAAGCGGTCCGCAGCGGAGGAGCTTTCGAGTTCACGCTCTGGCGACGCTGGTGCTCTAGCAGTCTGGGCTAACCCCCGCCGGGCAAGGCGGCGACGGCGGTGGAAACAGTACCGGTCCTGTGCGATCCGCGGCAGCAAACCGTTTCACGAAGGTGAAAGACCTTGGAGAGAGCTGCTCGTCGTGCCGTTTTGTTGTCGGGCAGCGCGGATTCGTCAGCGCTCTGCCGCTCAACACAAGGGTAGACGGCAACAGCGGCTGCAGGAAAGTGGCGCCCGCTGCTTGAAACTCGACTGCTCCTCCGATCGACCTTCTGTTACATTTTTTCTTGGTTCCGGGTCCATCTGCACAACGGTGCGGGCCGAACGGCCGCAACAAGCGTCGTCCGTTGCCGCGCCGCCGAGTTTCGTGTGTGCGATCGGTGTTGTGTGCATGTGCTGCGTGTGAGACCTGCTTGGATTCCCTGCGACGAGAACGGAAAGCGCGCTGGCCTCGCGGTGATGTCGGCGGGCGCAGCGGGGGGACAGCACCGGCGGAGACGCGAGTTTTGGCGGCGGACGCCGTCTACGGCCCTGTGATTGTGCTTCTCTCGAAGGGGGACCCCTGTGCCCCCCCAAGAAAGCATCCAAGCTGGCGTCGTTCAGTGCCCGAGAGAAGGCGGCCGTCATGTCCGAGTACCAATGGTGAGTTGCCGTTTTTAATCTCCCTTCCCCCCCGCACTCCAACCGGACCAGCGGCGTCTGCCACAGCTCGGTCGGTTGTCCCGAATGCGGCGAGATCAGTCTCTCGCGATTCCCTCCTTATAGTGACAATAACCGTGCCACGAGCTCGAGTTGCAGCCTGTCGCGGCGACGATCTCCCTGTTTGAACGCCTCGAGAACAAAGGCTCGCGTACGACTCGATGTTGCATGCAGCTGCTAAACACGGCGACCCGTAGGTTGTAATGGTTCGGCGTGTCTCAATTTATTTTCCCCTCTCTAGGCCTAATGCTGAGCCGAAACTGGCCCCGGCCGTGTGAACGGCGTCCCCCAAATGTGGGTCAGAGGCCGCGTACGTCAGACAGGTGTGAGTGGCCGCCGTGGCTGGCACTGTACCACACTCTACGGAAGCCGTATCCTGTGATGAAACGGGCCCATCGTACGAGCATCCTGGTCCTTGCGTTGTAGGTTTTGGTCATCCGCCTAGACACCCGGAGTCTGTCGGTATCGCGTTTTGTTTTGCTTGCGGAAATGGCATCGCCGGCGTCTAACATCTGCCCCGCGATGGGAAAGCGCGACGGAGAGGACTGCGCTGCTGAGAGGGGAAAGGGCCATCCTTTGAGCGGGTGCGCTCTATGAGAGGAAGTGCTGCTCCCTCTGGGTCTGTTTTTCTCACGGGTTCTTTTCACGTGAGAGCAGCGGAGCACCGTTTCCCAGATTGGATGCCTTATCTTGCATGCATGCGCCTCCATTGACTCCGGGCTCACCGCTGGATGCGGTCGATACCAGATTAGGAGGGCAACGCGTGAGACAGTAGACACAGTTGGGAGCTGACTGCTGAATCGGCGCGTGAAACGACTCGATTGTTCCTTTCTTGCATCCTTCGGAGGCACCTGGCGGCTTTGTTCTCATTGCCTGTTGATTGCGATCGTTTCACCCTTTGCGTGAGCGCGTCACACACGTCAAAACGGGTGGTTGAAACCACGTTTAAACATCTCGATGTTCCATGCACGCTTGCCAATTTTGTTGTTTGGTTGTCTTTAGCAGACGTTAACAAAAAAGGAAATAAATAAAACGTAAATTTCGTCGCTGGTCGATTCTGCTGCCCAAAAGAAAAAGTTAACAAAACGGTGTTATCGCATCCCGTCGACGATTGCGGATTACCTATCGTGGCTCGATCGTAGCAGCACTTTTGAACGGATGCCGCTTCAAGAGTGTGTCTGAGTTGGAGACGTGAGCGCCACGAGCGCTCCTCATCGTGTAGCTGAAAAAAGGAAGTGAACAGATACGTCGTTTGATGATTGAATCACCGCCGGTTGCGCTTCGTCGTACCACTGCGTGCCGCGCTCTCTCTCTCGCAAGGCAGTCCAGAGAACAGCCTGCCAGGCTAGTTGATTGTACTACTATACCTTTGTCATCTTTTAGTGCTTGACAAATAACCAACTGTCGACATACCGCCCATGATTTGTCAACCGTAGGCCATGTGGCAACATAAAGACGGCTGCGGGGCAGACAGCGTCGTCTGCTCGCTGCGGGCCGGGGGGAGTACGAAGGATATATAGTAATGAACCGAGGCCTTTCAGAAGGAGCGCGTGTGGTTAACGGGTGCCGTCAAAGAATAGCTCGAGCGTTTATCGCACAACCCATCGAGCGTCGTGGTCGCGCAAACCCGTCCTTTGTCAGGGCAGTTCGGTCAAGCCGGAAAGCAGCAGACGGCTCTCTCCATCGAGCGGCCTTCCCTTTGTTGTCGTTAACGAGCGCTGTCTCGCCCGGGTCAAGAACCCAAAGTAGCGGGACCGGTCGAACGTTTCGGCGTAGCCATTTCTCGTCAAAAAAATAAATAAAGACCGGGGACCACGCCGTCGCAGACGGTTTGCCGCGCGCCCGACCTGGCCCTTCGTGGAATCTGGGTTGCGGACGGATTCTGCGGAAGGAACCCCCTTTTCCCAAGTTCGAGTCACGGAACCGTGCCGCCTCTCCGCTTTTGCAACCCGCGTTGTCATCGCGAGATGTTGAATACGTGTGATTTTACACTGTATCGATAAGCATCGGCGGAACATAGCTGGCATGGCTTCTCCGCGCGGTTGTCTTGTTCGTAAGTATTGAGTTTTCTCGCCAAGCGTTGCGCAACACAGTGGACAGGCAGGCCGTACGTAAACGCGTACTTCTGTGAGTCTGGTTGCAATTCCAATAGAGTTCATTTGGGCTTGCCAGACCGATTATCGAAAGATGGCAGGCATCTACAAGACTGCAAGTCTCGCTGTCGCTCCGCAAGCCTTCTGGAAACGCCATTTGGTTTTTCGTATGCGTTAGATCCAGAATGCAGTTCGAACGATGAAGAAAATAGAGTATCACACATGCAACAGTGCAGCCACTGGCCTACTCGCTACGCTGACAATAATACCGCATTTTCGAAACTCGCTTGATCGTATTCTTCGTGACAGACCGCTACAATGGGCATCCTGTCCGCTCCCTTGTATTTTGCACTGAAATCGATATCCGTAAAAGTGATGGACCGATATTCAGAAGCATCCACACCATTCATAGCCGCTGAAATTAGAAGTACTGACATTTTTTCTTCTCTCTCTCTCTCTCGCGCGCGTTATGGCAAGTGTCAGACCGCCCTAATAATACCGGTGTCAGGCGGTGCATTTTCGATGGGGATCGACTTTCTCGACCGCAATCGGCCTCCCTTCCGCAGCATGCGAAAATGAGTCAATCACGATCGACCGGAAACGTGCCGCGTGACAGTAGTTTCGGTACCCTCTGGGTCGCGATCGGGGATCGTTGCTCGGAGCGCGCGTTGCTCGATCGCGTGTGTGCGTACTGACGTCATCACACATTATTGGCTCGCTCTTTTTGAGCGGATTTAGCGGGATTTCTAGGGGATTTTACCGCAGCCAAACCAAACTCGCCGGAGCGTTCTTATTTTCTTGCTTTCTCCTTCTTGTTGTGTGTAATGTCGTCACAACTAGCCCTACTGCTACGTATCGTCAGCCAGTTTCGCTATTAGTGACGACGTTGTGATGACGTCGCTGTCCGGGGATGTCGAGACCAACCTTTGCATCGAATTAAAATACGCGCTTGCCAACTTCCGCACCTGGAAAGCGTCGTCGTTCTATGCGCGAGAAATGTGCGGCAGAGATCCTACGAGTCCGCGTCAGTATACTCGTCTAATTAAAGCACTGAGCCCGCCCTCAGGACGGCAGAGAAAAATAAGGTTTTGTTGAACCTTGCGGATGAGCTGCGTTGGCAGCCGTGAGCCACACTCGGTACAACTGCTTCTGCTGGTGATCTGCGGAATATTCGAGATGGCGTATGCAAACGAATAAGCTTGTTACAGCGGTGTCTGCAAGGCGGGGTTTAAATTTTCGAACTGCGGCTTCGTTGAAGTAATGCGGCTAATACAGCGAGAGACGTTGGGCGAGTATACATGAACGGGAAGTAAGGAAACAGAGGGGCCCGACTTTTATTAGTCATATCATGACAAGCCAACAGACAAAGACACTAACCACAGCATTGGGGAAAATACTTGTACTTATTAATCTAATTAAAGAAACGATAAATTAATGTAAATGAAAAATCGATGAAAAAAACAACTGGCCGCAGCTGGCGCGTGAACCCACGTCTTCGCATTACGTGGGATAGAGCATCGCATGCGGAGACGTGTGTTCTTGCCCCACCTGCGGCCGGTTTTTTCATCCACTTTCCTTGCCATTAATTTATCATTCCTTTAATTAAGAGGAAGACGGGTGCTTCTGTCTAAGTACAGGTACAAGGAGAATTCGTTTTTCTCGGCAACCATTGCACCAAATTTGGCGGGGTTTGTTGCATTTAAAAGAAAAGCTTAAAATCTAGTGACTGTTAGTTTCGAATTTTCGATTTAGGTCGTAAATTTTTTATTAAAAAATGGCAAAAATCGAAAATTTTATGAAAACGAAACTATCATGTTTACAACTCTTGTAACTTAGCTATGAAAAATAGCACCACAATTCTGGGAATTGCATCTCATAGAACATCTAAAGCGGAGAAAATTGATATGCTATGCATGAATCTAAAAAAAAAATTTAGTATTATGGAAATACAGCTTTTGCAGAACCCTTGTACACGTCGTAACAAATTCACGTAAGATATAAAATGAGATATCAAATTTGTCCGCTTTCAATGACCTAGTGGATGTCGGTTACAGAACCGCGATATCTGTTTTTGATGCAGAGCTATAATTTGCAAACTTCGTGCTTCTATTTTTTTTTTCAAACCTACAAATTTTTGAAAATCCTTTTAACAAAATTGAGACCCTCAATCGAAATTCCGCTTCCAACAGTCACTAGAATTTAACTTTCTCTCTCACATGCAAGAAATTTACTTAAGATCGCTCGAGGTGTTATCTCAGAAAAATGTTCTTGCGTTTTACGCCGCGTAGGTGTTGGGCCCTAGCTAAAGCTTGCTCTTAAAATAATAAGTACAAGTATTTCCCCAATACTGTCCTTTTTGGCTTATTATGATATGAACATATATATATGTATTATATCGCCACAGCAAAGGAAGGGAGAAGGAAGACACACCGACAAATTAAATCAGCAAGTTCAACTGACCCAGGCGCGGTGACGCAACAACACCAATTTTACCACCGTCGCTTTCTTTCGCCGTCCGTGCGCTTCCGCGCAAAAAATAATGCCGTACCAACTACAGCCCACCAGTCTGCCCTTTTGAAGTTGTTGAATGTCACGGGCCAAAACCGCGATCTGATTATCGGGCGCGCGCCCCCGGTTGTGTAGCGTGCGCCCAGTGCGCGTTACACGGGACGTTTTTGGAGGGTTTACAGCGGTGATTCGCAGAGGAGAGAGAGAGAGAGAGAGAGAGAGAGAGAGAGAGAGAGAGAGAGAGAGAGAGAGAGAGAGAGAGAGAGCTCTTCGTTGAAAAGCAGTTTAGCCGGCGTATATTCATGCTACGACATGATACTCTGCAGAGAATGGGTCTAAGGGAAAGTAAGAAGGATACTCTACCCCATAGTCACACGGGGCACTTTCTGTCGCGGTCAAGCCCGATCGGAATCGAAATTTGTCGATTGCGATTGGCTCCCTTCCGCAACCTGCGCTGTAAGGAGCCAATTTTTAGTGAGATGCCGAATTTATTTAGTAGGGCGTGCGTGTTCAGCGGCAACCACACATACGTTGGCTAGCGCTCAGCCCTGCAATCCAAGCCTATAAGTGCAATGCGTTTCAGTGTCGGCGTCCTTGCAGTGCGGGTGTGTTTGTTGGCATAATTGTAACTGGGCTGCAAGAAAAATCGAAACCGTTTCGTGCCATACAGTGCGTTACGAAATGTATTATGTAAGGGTTACGCGTTTGGGCATACGCTGGCCAGCTAAATATGATCTGAACTGGCGCTCATTTCGTGGGGCAGTCGGGAAGGAAAGCTGCGCTGAATGAACGAGGCCGGTCAGTTTGGCCATTGCGTAGCTCATCAGTTTCGTTTTACATTTTAGCGCTCGATGTTGTGCCCTACTGTTACGTCTGCGTCGACTAACGGGCGGACGCCGTGCGTGGCGTTCGACGTCTATTTCTCGCGCGCACCGACGTATCCGGTCGCCGGGATAATTAATGGTTGGCGGCGAACGACCTGCTTGCTTCGGTGAAACTTCTTGGTCGCAAACAAATATCCAGCGGCAACCGCAGTCGTCACCCCAATTTGCACTCGGACATCACCGCATCCTGCACGGCCACACCACGCGAAATCGAGCCTTTTTTTTTTTTTTTTTGCCGCCGGCGAAAGTAAGCACGAGGATGTAAAGTTTCGTAATTAGTCAACCTTGTCGGCCAAATGGCGGTCCTAATGGAAATTTCGGCGAAACCGCGAACACCCCGTCGTTGTATTCGCGGCAGCGATGTGTCACGACGCGGCTTGCGCCGATTTGAGTCCGAAAATTTTAATAAACCGTCGTTAATATTGGCTGTCGTTCTTACATTGGCTTTATGGCGCCTGTGGCGTAACCGCGAATAAGCCCGAATGATCGAGCTCGTTCAGAATATTGATTGGCGAAGCAGGTCGGAAAGCCGTCGAACATTTTTATCCCTTTATTATTTTCGAAAATATCTTTGAGTGTTTTTTTTTTTTTTTTGTGGGCGAGCGATGTGATATACTGGCCAACATTCAGTCACCAGTATGTGACTTCACATTTATGCTGCGGTATTTTGCTATTTTAACTGAACGTCTCCAAGAATTAAAGCTTCATTACCAGAGGTATACGCTTCGCGAACGGCGCTCACATTACCTCTCTGGGTGTTCATTGTGGTCACTGCGGATATTTCTCGTTTCATTGTGCACAAATACGTTTAATTAGCTAAATCTATAGATTCACCGAGTCAACGAGATGTCAATGAAAAATTTGTGGATGATGTTGAGAAATGACCGACAATGTCACTTAAAGCTAACCTGCAGTTCGTAAAGATTTTTTTAGAGAAAAATAAAGCCTGTGACATAAATAAGAATAAATAAAAGACACCGATGTGACCGTGACGAGGCTTCTGCGCGCCAACGATTGTATCAATCTTTGCGCAAGCCTCGTCAAAAAGGGACACTTGGAAGGAGCGCCCGCGCATTTTGCTCGACGCGTCAGCAGTTTTTTGGCGCGTATCATCACCACCATAAAAACTTTATCTTCGGTCCTTATTAAGTCCTTGTCAAATGCGAGGTAGCGCGATCTTGTGACGGCTCGCTTTCCGAACCGTTGTAAAACCACGGCCCAGGATTGCACGTTCATAATATATACGCGATGTGCTAGATGACGACGTCAACCCCTGAAACCGCTTTTATGACTGGTGCAGCGAGGACGCATTGCCACGTTAATTTTTTTTTAAGATCTCGCAGCCTTTTTTTTATTTTCCTTTGCCTGTTCTTGTAGAAAGAAAGGACTACATAAGACCTAGGTTGCTGTATACGCTGCTATCGGTCATTCCTCGGCGTATTGCACAACCTTTGCATTGGAACCTTACTCAATAAGTAAGATTATAAATGTTACCTCATTAAACTTAAATATGTGTTGCTTGTTCACAATGAAAAAAAAAAAAGTGAGAAAACCTCAACTGAGCATTGACTCAAGCCCATAAAGGTAGACGTTGTTCACAGAAAGGCCTCGGTTATTTTTTTTTCTTTGCCACATTTAGTTAGCACATCCGCTACGTTAATGGTGGTTTCTGCCTATTGGGCTTCCTTTGTAGTTTCGTCCCACAGTCGGGTGTATGACGTCTTTTTCCCTGTCACGAATTTTTCTCGCCTAGCGGACTTCCGAAGAATAGATTTAGCGTCACTTGATAGTGTTCTGCAAAGTCAAGTAAACCACACATTTTCTTGATCTGCCGGTGCCTCACTTATATTGACATTTACCAAGTCGCGCCAAGACGCGTATTTGCTGCTCCACAACGGTCGCTTCGTGCTCCAAACCTGTTCCAAAGTGCCCACTTTGCTGCTCCAAAGCATCCTTGGCCGCTTCCACCCCTGCAATTGCGAATACCGATCCCAATTGGAAGTGTGGACCCTGTGACTGAGTGGTTGGAAGAAGGGCGCTGCGGCATTGTGTTGCAGTGGCCACAATAACGCTCGCCTGGTTAGATTTAGGTGCACGCTAAAAAAATAAAACAAATACCTCCACGTGGCCAAAGTTAATCCGGAGTCCCCCTACTGCTATATATATATATATATAAGAGACGACCCCTTGAAAAGCCAATTAACTATGTCTGCTGAAAATTCTCGCATCTTCAGGATCTTCAAAAGCGTACATCTGCAGAACGAATTAAGAATTTTAAGTTATTGAGCGAGGTTCGTGGAGTTTACGGAACGTGGACTCCATGCGAGAACTTCTCGACAGGGGGACACCGGACCCTCGTGAAGCTAACCTCCCTTCAGTGTCATGGACTGATAGACTGCCGAGAAATTTTCGTAAACATTCGTAATAGACGCGCGCCCCGGGTTTGGTTTAGAACTGCGTAAAAAAAGTTGCAGTGATCTGTCGTTCGGCCGGCACTGCAGAGCCCATAGCCTGTTCACGCTGAAAGGAGGAAAGCCCCGTGGCGTTGACTTATTCGTAGGCCGCGCAAGACACGCTCGACACAGAATGAAAGTCAGCGGGCTTGCATACTGTCAGTCTGGGTCATTCCGCGAACGGCCCACCCTCTAGCCGTTGCGTCGCCTTAGCAACCGTTTCTGTTCGCCTTCGGCGGTTTCGCAATTGCCGCCGTGTCTTCCACTGTATAGCCACCGGCACCCTTTGCAGGGGAAAAAATAAACGAAAGAAGCCGTTAGTGGTGGACCCACTGGGAACGCCAGCAGCCGTCTCTCGCCGGTCAGCGGGCAAGCGTGGCAACGATTATTATACGCGTCGTTTTGTGGCCCTCGAGGAAGTCGAGGAACTGCGTCGATAATGCGCGCGCCGGGTTTCCGAGAAGCATAACGGACCCCGAGGGTGTGCGGCGATCGCCCCACCCCCCCCCCCCCCCCCCCTGTCGCCCGACGCGCACGCACGCACCAACAAACCAACCCCGAATCGTGGCGTTATTTCCCGCTGTACGGAATTTGGGGCTGCGGGATAGCGCGTGCCGGAACGACCCCGCGATCAGCCCTGTTTTCTTCATCTTTTTTTTTTCTTCCTCGCCGCATAAACCATATTTGGGCTTCCAGACACCTCGAAGGCGTCGGGAATGTGAACCATCCGTCGACTGTGGCGAGTGCATCGGAGACATCATCGCGCGACGCCGTCTTAAGCGCCATTCCGGCACAATTCGTTGTTCTGGCTCGAGGGAAGGAAACGGGCCGCGATGGTGGAAGCACGACGTCAGGCAGCCTCCCGCGCAAGGCAGCTTCCTCCGACGACGCCCTTCCCACTCCTCTCTTCGGGCCCTGTCGTGCGCGTTTTACCCGCCGTGGCGGCGCACTCTCTATGACATTGCGCTACTACTAAAAGCCCAAGGGCGCGGGATTGAATCCCAGCCGCGGCGGCCGCATTTCGATGCGGGGGGGGGGGGGGTGAAATGCGAAACACGCCCGCGCGTTGTTGTGTGCACGTTAAAGAAACCCAGGTGCTCAAAAAATAATACGGAGTCCCTCACTCCGTCGTGCCGCGTAATCAAGTCGTGGTTCTGGCTCGTAAAACCCCGGTATTTTATTTATTTATTTATTGTCTGCCCGAGGTCTTGTCAGCCGGGTGGTGGGAGGCCTCGACCTAGGTTCAGAGGGGGATTGCTACGCACTACCGCGAAGGTAGACAAAAAAGAAAAAGACCATCCACATAGGTCGCAGGGTAAACTGCAAGAGACTACCGGCACGGCCGCTCGATCCAAAAGCACAAGGTGCATTGCATCGAGCGGCCGTGCTACCGGGACACAGTTGCGGACTGGCTCATTTGCGAACCCATACAAGTATTCACTCATACATCCGGGCTGCTTCTCACCTGAATGCGAAAAACTACGACGCCCACAAGCCGGACCTGACAGACATGTTGAGTGACTTCTCCGGGCCAAAAAACATACGGCGGAACTCCAACTTAACGGCACTTAACTTAACAGACTGGGAGCTAGCGGTGTCCAGCTCGGATCCCGCGGTCCAGCTGCGGACCGTCAACTGGGCTGTGGAGAACGCCCAAAGTGAAGGGCTTACGACCAGTTGACTTTGGGCGTTCACACACCTCCCACCGCCTGGCAGAGCAGAGAACCCAGTAATTCAAAGAATTCTTGAACATCTGACGAAAGTTCTTCCTCTTTCCGCTGTCCGCGCGTTGGCTCTTTGGTAGTACGCCTTTCGCGGTTGTCAGCGCTCTCGAGTTTTTATGTGTTGGGCCATGTAGTTAGTGGACGCGCTCGTCACCATCAGTGACTCAATCACTGAGGGAAATTTATTGTTAAGCTTATTTACCGTCGGCCCTCGCCACCCGAGATGCTATAGCTTTATTTAGCTCGGCCGTTATTCGGGTTAAACACAGGCGTACTGGGCATTTTTCTGGAAGAGCCGTGAGGGAAACGTGAGCGGTCTGCACGGTGCAGCCACCTGGTGGAGCAGAGCTCAACCAGACAAACACAGAGCTAATGTTGCAGTAACCAAGTGCATTTTACTTTGACGCGGCCGTAAATTTTCGGCAGCAACACGATTACACCACTGGCGAAAATTTACACCCGCAGCGAAGCAAAATAACTTTCGTTACTGCAGTATTAGATATGTATTTGTCTGGTTATAAGCTCCGCGCCATCAGGTGGCTGCACCGTGCAGGCCGCTCGCGTTTCCCTCTCCGCCCTTCCAGTAAAACGTCCAGTACGCCTGCGTTTAACCTAATTCCGCCATGCTGTCAAATTCGCGATATTGTCAGTTCTTATTGGCACAAAGGGCTGCTACGGCCTCTCTGATTCGCTCAAAATGCCGCCATTACAGAATTTTGCAATGTGTTCAAATTGGACGACGTACAGAATAGGCACTCCTGCTCTACTCTCCCCGCGCTCGGTTGCTAGAAATTACCGCTTGCCTATCACGTCGTGAGGGCCTCTTTGACCCGTGAGCCTTTTCTGTATATTTTTCATCGCTAGACTACACACATTGTCATGGTGCGCTCCCTCCTAGTCTCTTTTTCTTTCATTCCTCCGTGTATTCTGGGCACTTTCAAATTCCATCGTGTCGTGAATTCCGCCTCGTTGGCGTTTTGAACCAACCAGGGAGCGCGTATCAGCCCTGTGAGCCAATCAGAACTGGCAAGATGGCGGAATTTTACAGTGTCCAGACGTTGCCGGACTGGAGTATATGACTCCTGTGCAGCTCGTGTAGACCCTAATGCCAGAGTTTCCTCTCGTATTTTTTTTTTTTTTTTGTGAGATACTATTTGGTATGGACAACCGGAAACCACATGTCGCGTCGTGTAGAGGTCAACGCGCCTGTCTACAGAACGCGCTCCTAGCAGTCAGAGCAGCTTTCAGGGCGGCCATCGGGGCAAGCGAAGAAGACAAGGGGGCACCATGCAAATGTAGCAGCGCATGCTCATATCCATACGGTCTAACACGAGTTGTCATCGCTAGATTTCGGTGGCGCAGCCCCTAAAGACGCGGCTCGGACGTTCCACGACAAGCGTCGTCACATCTGGGTGCTCTCTATAGCGATTCCCCGCGCTCTCGCACATTTTTGCGTTGAGGCAGCGCACCATCTATAGTGGGTCTCGAAACTCTTAAATACTGTTCAATGTCGACATGCCATTTTTGAAAGCCTCGAAGATCCTCGCCCGAACATGTGGTTGCCGTGGCGTGATGTTAAGCGGATCCACCAGTGCGCGGCCGGTCGCGCTGGCGTATCTCGGAGGCCATGGCTCGGCGTTGCTATACGGCGACGTGCTTGGAGCTGGAAAATGCGTGCTGCAGCATTCCCTCCATAAATACGCGAATGAAAGTGTGATCTCGCCTATACGCCGAAGTGCGTGTGTTGGTGCGTGTACTGACTTATTCCTCCTCCTCCTCTCTCTGTTACCCCTCTCCTCCCCCCAAACTCGTTGCTTTTATCAGTCACTCTTTCTTTATTTGCGTCGTCTTTTTTGCGGTCGAGGCTGTCGTCGTTTCAAAGTGCGATTCATGCAGTAGCCTCATCGCTGCACCTAGGAATGTTTTGCCTCTACACACATCTGCACTGACTGCGAAAAAAAATGTTTGCGCGGATGAGCGCGCTCGCGCGCTCAGTTGCTGTGACGTGTTTGCATTTGCGCGTTTCAGCTCAATGTTTAATGCGCCCCGAATTTAACCTCCGGCTCTATCTGGGATAAGCACGCGCGCGCAGCAAATAAATAAACAAACAAATAGAAAAAACAAGAAACGAAAGAACAGGGAAATAAAATGGCTGCCAAGTAAAAGAAAGGAAAAAAAAATAAATGAGGCCAAGAAGGTCGAATGGTTTTTCGTTGCGGCGCGTCTTTCTTTATTGCGCCCCGCTTGCCTCCTTTCTCTCGCTGTTCATGCGCGTTGCAGAGCACGGTAACCTCGATCGCTCCTGTGTGACGCGATATAAGCACACATGTACAGTAAAAAAAGAAAGACCAAGGCTAAAACAATGCCCGGTCGTGCGTCCTGGTGCGAGCACAAGTCGTTTCCCTAAATCTATCCGACCCGCGGCACCCATTGTACACACACAATATATATATATATATATATATATATATATATATATATATATATATATATATATAGAGAGAGAGAGAGAGAGAGAGAGAGAGAGAGAGACAGATGACACCTTCCTTCAAAACGGGCCGGCGACAAACACTGACCTATATACAATTTCTTGGGCAAGTTGGTGCGATTTGGAAAACGTGATTTTTGGGACCTAAAAAAACACCCAAGGGAGAAGAAACACGCACACTGGCGCTCTGTGTGTGTTTCTCCCTGGCGAGTGTCTCTTTTTAGCGTCCAAAAATAATGTTTTCCAAACACTGACCTAGCCTATCTGATCTAATCAGGTTTTACTACATCTACTGCAGTGCTGTCTCCGCTTCATGTTTTCTTTCTCCTCTGTATCGTACGGCTAATCAGTCATGCCTGCAACAGCCCTCGATCCATCGACCGAGGACCGTTTCGTTTTTTTGTCCACCAATGTACTCTAGACGTTTCTTGCTTGTCTGGACCGCTCCCGAGCTAATCCTTCTGTCCGCTTTGAAACCACGTGCTTTCGGCAGGTGGACGCTCTCTGTACGGTTTTTGCTGAGTGAATTAGAGTTTTCAATTAGGGAATGCGAGCAGCACCGAAGCGTTGGAGGACGCGCACTCCATTGTGAGCACTTCGCAGTCTTTTGTGTTCGCTTTGGCTTCTTTGAGAAGCCTTGCACGCCCGGAGATTTGCGTCCCCCAACGCTTGGGTGCGGCTTGCGTTCCCTAGTCTAAAGCTATCTAATATCTTGGCATTCCATTACGATGTGTGGAGTCGTATCCTGGCTTTTGCGGCATTAGAGACAAGCCTCATCCTGTTGCGAATATTTCCTCCTGTGTGTTTTTTTAGAGCGCAGCCCTTTGGCGCCCGTTCTTGCGTTTCGCATCGCCGTTGTGCCTCGCCGTAACCAAGGTCATCATCTGCGCGCGCTCCTGCTGTCATCCCTCGCGCGCGGCGCGAGTCTTGCTCTCCCCTTCTCCTCGAAAGCCGGTCACGTGTTCTCGCCTATCCTCTCGCCACGTTCCTCCGTGCAGCGCCGTTGCGGTGACTCTCGCCGCTACCATCCACTTCGCCGTCCCCCTCTCCCGCTGTCGCGGCACTGCCGAGGTGCCGGCGGCGGGCGCTCCTTGCCGCCTCGTGCGTGATCCACGGCTTTGCGCCCCTCAGTCTCCGCGTCGCGTGGCTGTACGTCTCTCAGTCGTGTCGCTCGCTTCCCCGGTTGCGGGGCGCGTTCCTCAGTGGCATTTGTTGCGTCTGGCAGTGCCTGCGCCTGGCTGTTCTCCCGCCTCCACTCTTGCCCTATTCCTCCCCTTGCCTGGCGCAGTGCCGTTGCGGTGACTCGAAAGACAGTAATAGCGTTTCGTCCCCCTTACTTCTGCTTCCCACCCCAACCTTGTGCTGCCACATTGAAGCCTATGAGTGAATGAGCGTGTGACCTCTACTCAATATCCCTGCTCTCCACCCGTTCCCTCATCCCACCTGAGAATAACATTAAATAATTGCTAATCTCCCTCCCCCCCCTCTCCGCGACGGTGACCCACTATAAGATGGCGCGTCGCCGGAGCGCCGGCTCGATAGCGGCGGATCGCGGTGTGTGCTGCCCAATCGGAAACGCAGAACCGCCTCTGTTCGGCACTGCGTGTTTCGTATACGGTTGCCTGTTGTTGAAATAAGGCAGCATCTGCGCTCAAAGATCGCATTACCAAGAAGCGTAATCGTCGGCCCATTTTGTTGCCTCTGGCAGCCAGCTCGGGTCTCGAATAGCAAGGCACTGGCCTTTGTAGGAACCGAAGTGTGTGCCACTCGGATTCAGCTTTAGGAAATGGGGACTGGCTTGAGTTGGTCCGTACCCGAAACGATTGTCGCTAACCCTATCACTCGTTTTTTTCCCCGATAATGCAAGGGTCGCGTTCCTTTTAATTTTGAAGCAACTGGGAATACTCTTCTACCTGCACAGACATAATTGCTTCCTGAAGAAAGTCTTGTTTTTTTTTTCGGGGGGGGGGGGGGGACCCACGCCTACTTGTCTGTTCTCCGACGCCATTAGTAAAATGACGCATGTGTCATGCAAATGACAATTGTATGAACATCATTTATGTATAGTTAAAAGGAAGAGGTCTGGACACCGACCAAAAATGGTTTAAAATAGTTATTTACGTTTCGGCACCCCCACGGGAGCCTTGTTCACAATGAAAGAAGCGGCAGAGCTGGCGCCCCTTTTCATGTGCGTCTCAGAACATGATTAAGGCACCTGGCATACATGGGCGGCAGATTGCCTTCGTTGCGATTAAGAGTGTGCGCCGTGGTTTGGATGATTAGGGACTCAAGATAAAGACGCGAAGAATGATTTCGTTCCTTGGCAGAAATCTCGTGTGATTGCCAAGGAACGAAATCATTCTTCGCGTCTTTATCTTGAGTCCCTAATCATCCAAACCACGGCGCACACTCTTAATCGCAACGAAGGCAATCTGCCGCCCATGTATGCCAGGTGCCTTAATCATGTTCTGAGACGCACATGAAAAGGGGCGCCAGCTCTGCCGCTTCTTTCATTGTGAACAAGGCTCCCGTGGGGGTGCCGAAACGTAAATAACTATTTTAAACCATTTTTGGTCGGTGTCCAGACCTCTTCCTTTTAACTATGCATCATCCCGACCAGACGGGCTTCCGTCATACTCTCAACTTCGAACATCAGTTATGGTTTTGTGGCTGACCGCTGCATTGATCTGCTCGAAGAGCCACATATATGCGTCGCTCTTCTCCCTGCTTTCTCTCTCACCCCGACTGGCTGCGGGCCATGTGCAGTGGCCGTCGAGGGATACACAGGCGCAGTTATGAAAGCTACGTGGGCGCGGAGTTTTATGGCGTGCTTTACTGTCGCGGCCGGTCATTAGATATGCACCGACCTTCACCGACGGCCACTCGCACGGCCCGCTCCACGCTTTGGAGATGACGCACGCCTGGAAGCTGTTCGCCCCGCGAGATCGCATCATCATCATCATCAACAACGCAGGCGCCGGCACCGCGCCGGAGCGTCATGGAATTTGGAGGACGGGAAGACGTGCGCACCCTTTCACCGCGAGTCGCGTGGCTTCTGTCGTAATCAGTGCGGGGCTCATTTGACAGAAAACGTAGAAGCTTGGCCGCGGTCGCAACAAGCGCGGCGACGAAGGTTCCAGAGTTCTCCCAGCTTTGTTGAGGCCCGACAGAGCCCCCTCCCACTTTGTTAACTATTAGATGTTCGTCCGGTTGCGAATCTCCTCGGTCGTACGATTCCATCAGCTGCGAAATAACTTGAATGAAATGCGACTGCAACGATACGAGTGGTTCTTTCTGCATTCCGATCTAATATGCGAGTCCATCGTAATCTGTGCAACCACATAAGTCGCAGCAAGCCAGAAGTCTTCATCACATTTAGGTGGCGTAAGTTATTGTGCGGTGTGAGAATTTACGTTAAGATCCTGTTTAGAAGTCCTTTCGAGAAAGTCCCAAAATAATATGGCATCCTTCCAGCTAATAAAACAGTGTTCTATAGTTTCCGGTACATCGCCCAAACGATAAAGCAACCCGCCGTGTTGGCTTAGCGGCTATGGTGTTGGGCTGCTAAGCACGAGACCGCGGGTTCGAATCCCGGCCACGGCGGCCGCATTTCGATGGGGGCGAAATGCGGAAGCACCCGCGGGTACCTAGATTTATAGGTGCACGTTAAATAACCCCAGGCGGTCAAAGACCACTACGGCGTGCCTCATAATCAGATCGTGGTTTTGGCACGTAAAACTTCAAAATTAATTAATTAATTAATTAATCGGTTAATAGACTCAAAGTAGAGTGCTGTTAAACTACGTAAATAACCACGGCCTCCGAGATCTTCTGGCTTGCGCTGTCCTTGAGAGGCAGAGCGCTCCACCCGATTTTGGAGGACATGGCACAGCTGTGCTGGGCATACAAAACACAGCGGCGACGCGAAGCGCTGCTTTCGTCTGTTCAGTACGAAAAGAAATTTCAGGGCTCGAAAGGTCCCGCGGGTGTAGAAGAACAAAAGTTTCGGGTCTGACCAGACGACGAAGCAAACAAACTCGGAGCACATGGACAGGAGCCGGGCTTTTACACAAAGCGCGGTTCCGATTAATGTTGAATTCCAATGGCGGAGTCGGAGCAGCCGACGGACTCCGCGAGCGAGCACTCGACTCTGGCGCAGAGCAACGCCTCCAGATCCGCGAGTGGAACACAACCTGCGCCGCCGGAGCAAGGCGGAACCGGAACTTCTATCGCCGAATTACCCAGGATACCTTGCGTGTTGTCATTTCCTTCCGCTATTTGCTCCCAGCACCGCCGCACCGGTCACTTGTCTCTTTAGCGCCGTTCATCTGTTGTTTTTTTAAAAGTGCGGAATGGATATCTCGCCAAGCGTGCAGCAGCTTTTGCTTCCTCGCGAGTCGTGAGCGGTGGCGCCTCCCAGCAGACAAACGTGGTAAAGGAAATACGTCACGCAGAGTTCCGGTCCACTCCGCCGATTTTGGCGGAGCATCTTTTTCTGCTCCACGGACCGACTCCCGCTCTGAATCCCCTCCGACTCTCTCATTGGAACACCTTACTCCTGCCCTCACTCTGCCATTGGAACAAACTTGATCCGAAACGAGCAGAAAAACTTGCTCCGACTCCGCCATTGGAATTCAACATAAGTTCGGTTGTCATTTTTGGTCAGAGCATCTTGGTTTGCCATAGCTCTTCTATTTTTTTTTTTTTAGATGCTTGTTGTTACTGCTCATTCAAGCTGACTGCTCAGGATATTTCTGCTCTTCTTACTTTCATTTATTCGTTGCGAATGTTATTATCTTGAATTCATTTTTCTAATACATATCTTTAATACATTCGTGGAAGGCACCTGAGTGTTGGTCAGTGCCCCTACTTGGTATGTCCCACTGCCAAGATCATCACCATCATCATGACGTTTGCATTCATCACGTGTACGGCGTGCGTGGGAACGCGTATGCTAATCGTGGCTTATTTTAGTGTTGCGTTGTTTTTTTTCGTAGTCCGTACGAGGGTGTATGCGAAGTTTTCTTGTTTTTGATGTGACTTTTGGCAGTGACTGAAAGGGCGTATTCGCCTCATTCAACGCGTGGCGCTGCCGTGGTTTTTGCTTCGGTAGTCACCACATCCAGCCTGATTCATGCCCACTGCTGGACGAAGGCCTCTCTGCCAGCGGTCTCAATTTGCCGTTGTTTCTCGTCGCTGCGGTCGATTTTGACCTATGCCTCTCGGCTTTATCCCCGTTGAAGGCCGTTGACCCGCTCGCTGTTGTCGAGGCTGGGGCGGTTGGCCTTTGGGGGATTCACGGTATCGGGAATGCGTGGCCTGCCGCTCCATGCGCGCTGATCTTCCCAGTGGGGACAGTAGCTTTTGGGGACGCACTTTTCCTCCGTTATCTTGATTGCGCTGCTTGCATTACTTTTTTTTTTTTTTGCCAGCTGAGGCGAGAAACGTCATTCAAAGCGGCACACTCGCCGAGAGACCTTTGCTCAGAGGGGAGGGCCAAGCATATGTAACGGCGTGGAAATTTTCTCGTTATCCGTTCTCATATTCTTAACAGATCAACCTGTTATCCGTTCTGTGCATTGCAAGACCTGGCCATTTGCGCTTCTAGCTTTTCGGTCTCATAGACTGTCAGCCACTCCCGCTTGCTCTGTTGAACGGTGCGGCCGTCTTCCCTTCTCTCGAACGTTATACGCCTGTCGTTTAGCGTTCCTTCGCTTGGTGCGTGGTTCTTGGTTTCTCCTCGAGGTTTTTTGTCCTCGCAGTTACGGCCGCGTACGTACGTTAGCACTGGTAGAACGCACTGGTTGTGGGCTTCGTATCAGTTTGTTCGTATCGGGTTTTACTCGAGTGTTTCCGAGGTCTTTGTCTTCTCTTTGATCACCTTCTTGTTCTTTTTTCTTTTTTTGCGTAACTTGACATATGACACGCGATGGTAAGGTCAAACGAACTGGTGTGTGTGTGTATATACACACACTTGGCATATGAAGTAAAACGACAGCCGAACGCGCTCACCGGCGCGCACGTGGTGTACAATAGGCCTCGAACAAGTGGCTTTCACCAACAAGCACGAACACTAAGGATAATTTGCTAACGCAAATAACATGCGAAAATAAGCACTTGTATAAATTTTGCCCTGTTACAAATAGTACAAGATTTACATTTCTTTTATTCCGACAAGTTATTGCGCGTTATGTCCGGATATCATAAATGCGTCACACGTGTGTGTTATCTTTTATATTCACGCAAAATATTAATAAGACATTTGTTGTGAAAAAACAAGAGAGAGAGAGAGAGAGAGAGACTTCCCGTCAACGCTAAGGCTCGAACGCCTTAGTGTGAGCAAAGCGGGCGAAAGGGAACACCTGCTTACCAGTAGCGCGCCAGGTGTTGCGTGAGGGGAGAGGGCATCGCCGCGACGCCACGTCACCCTTGTCGTCGCTTTCGGAAGCCTCTGTTATCGGCACGTTCCTTGCCTGCGCAGATGCGAGCAGACGGCGAAAGCGATCGCGATCATCTGTGTTCGATGTGCTCCAATGTCGAAACTCAAGTACACGGCGCGTCTCCGCCGAGCAGAGCAAGAGAAGCCGGGGCACAGAAGACTGCACTTCGCCTTTGGCTATATTGGATACAAACAGCCAAAACGAGTACAGCTCGGTATGGATAGTTAGAGCGTTAGACGTGTGCACAGGATGATTTTTCGCCCAACCATTCCGGCCTCGAGAAATCGGAATCGATGCCAGCGAAAGTGCGAAACATGCAATCCGTATAGCGTGGGTTGTCTTGCGAGGATTGAGGGAGCGGGTTAGGTGAGGGCAGTGGATGGGAGGAGACGGAGAGGGAGAGAGTAGGCTCCGTTTTTATAGCACGAGTTAAAAACGGGATTCGCCGGACTCGCCAGCCCGGGGTCCGAGCGGTGTTCAAACTTTCATACTCAATCTTCTTCAGCCGTGCGCCCGGACCGCTTTCGCGTCGGACGTTCGTTCGGCGGTCCCGTTTCCTTCGTGCTCGCCTTGATGAGCGCTAAATTTTAATCCGGCTCTGGGCGTTGTGTCGTGGTTCCGTGGCGCACGGGCGACCAGCGAAGACTTTGCCAGAAGGCAACCGCAGCTTACTGCGCCTGTTTGTGCGTGCGCGGGCTGCGGCTTCGAGAGACAAAAACAGCAACGAGCACACAGCAGGGAAAACCGACGAGGAAAGCTGCTGGCGGTCGTCTGCCCGCGGATGCATAATGCAGCGGGAGGCGCGCGCATCGCTCTGCGCCGCGGTGTGTTTGTGCGCGTTCACGTAAATATGGAAGGGTAGTGCTTTGCCCCCGTCTTGCCCGCCGGCCTCACTGTACGCGTACGGGCGCGAATGTTTTTCTTTCCGTCTATCTATTTCGCGTGTTCTGAGGCTTGGCATCGAGACGCCGAAGGCGATTTGTCGCTTTTTTTTTTTAATGCATCTTGTCGCCCACACCCGATCTTTCTCGTTTTGGGTTTTTTTTCTTTCTCTCTTTCCTTTTGCTCCTTTATTTCTTCCACATCCTTACACGGCCCCTCCGAGGAATCTGAATGGTTGGTTGTCCGTACCGTTCCGCTGCTAAGGCGTCGTTGATGTCCCCTTTTGAGCGAAGCGCTTGTACCAGCGATTGAGCCAGGGCTCTCAATCTCGTGGTTTCGGAACCGGAGGGTGCTGATGGCAACGTTAACGACCCTCGATCGGGGTGTGAAAAAAAAGTAAAGAAGAAAATATAAAATAAACGTTTAGCAGATGTAGACGCAGGAGCCGCCGAGCTACGGCTAAAGACAGCGGCAGACTTCCGGCACCGCGCCTCTGCTATTGTGTGAAGACGATGTTGTTGTTCGTCTGCACAAATGGCACGTAGCCACCGCAGGGGATCGGCCACGAATTGGGCGGCTTGGAGGAATTGGATGAAACAAGTTTAGAAAAAAAAAAAAAGCTAGGGGAAGACGAATTCCGCTCGATGTTCAAAGTGACACAGTCATCACGCTAAAGTGGACCGAAAGATAGCTAAATAATTATTATAATTTACTGTTTTAGGAAGGCAGCCGATTGGTGTCGAGAATAAAGTCTTTCATCGCGGTGCTAAAAGTCATCGCGGCGTTGTCGTCGCGCGCGGATACGTCACGGCAGGGAGGCCATCGTTACTGCGGGAAAAATCGTCCGATGCTCTATGAGGGAAGCGGGACGGTCGCTACATTAAAGAAAAAATATCACTGACGCAACATTTTTTGACGTACTTCTTTTTTGTCGTTACGGGAAGTTCGTAGACCTCGAAACCCCACAGAACAAAGTAGCAGACCTCAGCGATACCTTCTGCTTTGAACAAATGCACTGAGACAGCATCATTCTCCCGCTGTGAAGACCGACATGTTATAATCCGCACTCTTCTATCTGTAATATCGCATTTATAATTAGAATTGAAACCTTTTGAAATTCTTGCTTTAAAGTGACTGATAACCAATTTTCACGATACCATTTTTCTTTAGTGCAGTAGACAGCTTACCGGTCAAGAGTGCCTAATCATGAACTACAGTAACGCGGAAAGCGCCGTGGCACATTATGTGAATTGCACTGGAAGCAGGCTGAAAACTGTTATATGTGAGCGCGATAGCAATTATGCGCCGGAATTGGTGGCAAGCAGACAAGTGCGGCCGCAACTGTGAGAAAATTGTTTCTCAGTTTATTAAGCCGATGCTCCTGCGATTCATGTTTTCTTGAGTGTTGAATTATTAATGCGAAAACATTCGAATGGCCTGTTCCCTGAAAAGCAGGGAACACCTGCTTTTCAGGTAGCGCTGCAGGAGTTGCGCGAGGGGGAGAGGGCGTCGCCTCGACGCCGCGTCACCCTCGCCGTCGCTCTCGGACGCCCCTCGTGAGGCTTATAGCGCGTTAAAAAGACAAGGACGAAAGTGAGACGTGACACACACAGGCGCTAACTTGCAACAATCTTTATTTCGAGCAGGGGACCCATACATATATACAACTTTTTTGCGTACGTCATACATGCGCTGTTTGCAAAAAAACCCTTACACACTATTGCGCAGGTACGATAACTCTTACGCTAACTCTTTAACTCTTTTTGCAAACAGCGCATCTATGATGTACGCAAAAAAGTTGTATATATGTATGGGTCCCTTGCTCGGACGCCCATGTTATCCGCACAAACTCTCGCCTGCGTTCTGTCTGCGCCTCGGTAAGGCCGTATCAAAACGTGCCAAGCTGGCCATGCGCCTCAATGCTTGCCCGCGATGAGTTCATTGCACGAAGCGCAGTTGAGCCGCGTTCAATTGGACATTAATGCTTTCGCATTCTCAACTCGTAAGAAGTGCTTAGGTGTCCTCAGCTTTTTTTTTTTTTTCTTTTCTATACGACGATTCGTGTTTTCCTGGTTTACTGTTCTACTGATTTGGTCAGTAACCAGCCAAGGGCGTTTTTTTTTTTTTTTTAGCCAAGCCTAGTTATGATCTCGAAAGCGAAATGGCGCTTTTACCCGCGATAGCGGTTAATCGTGTTGCCGTAGCAACGCGTCTGCTAGTATTGTAGTGCCGGCACCCACTTACGGCACAGCTAGTCGATGGCATTTTCTCTTTCACGGGGAGATCGCACAGCTTTGGGTACTTTACTCGCAAACTCGCGCGCGTACAACGACATGTGCGTTGCCATGCAGTGTGGTGAATCGTAGTTGTGAATGTGATATTACGGAAGAAAGAGAAGGGCGAGCTGTGAAAGTTTCGTGGAAAACACAATCAGGCGGCTGTGAGTCTTGTCAGTAATTTCTTGTCACAAGGAACACGATCGTTTAACAATACACGAAGGAACGCAGCTAAGGTTAGCACGCAAATGCAACGTAATTCCCAGAAAGTAATCTTGCAGCGACAACCGTGAGACACATATACAGACTTGTTTGCAAAACTGTAGGTAGCTTTCCCCTGACGTCACGGACGCGGCATCTCACCCGAACATGGCCGCCACGACGACGTCAATGCACGACATCGTCACGCGTAACTCGTTTCGCTTTTTGACAGAGAGGCCATTTATCTCGGGAACCTCACAAATCTCTCTCTCTCTCTCTCTCTCTCTCTCTCTCTCTCTCTGTTAACGATTTTTCGCTGGGCGCAAGACGCTACTTTCGTGCTGTAATGTTTATGCAGCTTCTAGACTTGATTGTGCCCCAATATGGCGGCCACCATGAGCTCAATGCAATTGTTTAGCATTGGAGCCTTATATAGTATCGTGGCTACAAACGAGCGGCGCTTTTGTGAACAAACGGGTACTTCCTTTTTTCTTGCCTGCTCGCCTCTTGAAACAACGAACTGTCTTTGTCAAATATAAATTTTAAGAACTTGACCGCATAACTTAAGTCCTGCGAGAAAATATACGTGAGCAGTGTTTACCGATATTTTTTTTCTTTTTTTTTTCAGCACGAAATTTAGCATGTTTCTGCTCTACCGCTGCTGTGACTCGCGCGATGTCGTTTTGCGATGACGGACGTGGCCTGCCGAGGTTCAGCTCATGTAACATTACCCTCTTCCGATGGGGTACTACTACGAGCACTTTTTCTTAATATTTTTCTTTTTGCTTTAGTCGATAGCTGGTGGTTCGACAGTCACTACGTGTGACCTGAATTTCTTGAACGCGGAACAGATCTTTAATTGCGCCGTCGTTCAATGCGGCCAACTCAGTACGGTGCGCCCAGTGGAGCGTGACTTCGGGCTTGTCGCGCAGGGATCCTTCCGTGCGTTACGGAAATCGGAGGCGGTGGCCACGGTCACGTGGTGTCGCGAACGGCGTGCACACGTGAGCTAGGGGCTACCCGCGCGGGTCAGTATTCCCCGGCGCACTTTGGCAGGCCGCACCGTGACCGTCCAGCAGCCTCGTCGATGTTACAACAGGGAGAGGGGAGGTGGACGCGAGAGAGCGTCGCAATCGGAGGAGCAAGCTTCTGCGCAGAGGCGCAGAATTAACGGCCAATGCAGCACGGCGGGTGTGGCTCGCGTACTGGACAGACCGGACCGGACCACGGCGCCGAAATGGCTGGGGGGCGCGCGTCGGCGTTTCACTGTGCCGCGTGACCGCCAGCACCAATTTCCTTGGCGTAAACGAGCTCGACACACACTCCTCGTTACGATTCCGCGCTCCACTTGGCGCGCGTTTTTTGAACGGGTTGCAACTGCCAGACATTTGTTGCGCCCGTTCGAGGAACTAAGCTCCGTGCCGTGATTACGGAGTCGGCGGCTATGTCCGATAAAGCTAAAGAAAGATAAAAGGGGGGGGGGGTGGAATGAAATACGCAGAGTGTCGTTACTATGTCATTGCCCATATAGAGATTCCTTCAGTTACTATCGGGGGAACTCTGGCGCTGCGATCGTCCAGCTACTGCGGGAATAATGGGTAGTGCACGGATTTGTCTAATCTTTGCGCTTGGGGCTTCAGACGTTCCTGTAGCTTCGTTTATCACGCTCTGTGCGGGCCTGAATTGGACTAATTTTCGAAGCAATTTATACTTTATTCTTATTGCGGGAAGTAATAAGACTCCGCGAGCAGGCATAATTGCTGCCAATTGCAGTGGTTCCGCGTGTCCATGCGTCCGCGGCGTAATGGTTTCAATATCGGGCTTATCTGCTA
This sequence comes from Dermacentor variabilis, assembly GCF_050947875.1. NCBI lineage: Eukaryota > Metazoa > Arthropoda > Arachnida > Ixodida > Ixodidae > Dermacentor > Dermacentor variabilis. The sequence goes on along the minus strand of NC_134570.1, from coordinate 156,973,612 downwards.
GAGGTCCTGAGTTTGTATCCTGCCGTCGGGCAGTCTTAATGCGTTTTACTTAATTACCTACAACGCACTTCTTTCTTAAAGAATGATCACGTAGCCCCGTTTAAGTCCAGAAGGACGAAGTTTAGGCAAATGCATGTACTACCCGTCATTCCCATGCTGGCTATAAATGACTCTGCTTGCTCCTCCCGCATACACTATCGCCACAGTTCCCGCTAGTAATTGTATGAAACTCTAGGTGTCACTACTCCTTCAAAGGATGCCAGGAGTGCGGTGCCCCCCCACTTAGTCTGTGGGGCCCTGTAGAAGCCTGGCCTCCGAGATCAGGTGGCGTGCGCAGCTAGTTCTCTGAGGTCATGATGCGAACGTGGGGCTTCCTACTATACAATTTCTAGAAGGAACACTGGAATTGTGATCGTTAAGCTGTACCGTGGGAATGATCGAGTGCTACGCTAAACATATTTGTCTAATATTTGTGCTTGTGGCTTCGCACGTTCTAGCGGCATTATCCATGACACTTTATCGTTCAAAGTTTCCAACATATATTTCTAAACGCACGAAGGCCATAAATTCCTGCGCGTACGAGTAGTCATTTCGAGTCGTTGCGTTCGTAACGTAATGTCTTGCAGAAAATTATCGATGTACAAAGCCGCAAATTCGTTTGGAGCCCGATGGACGACGTTTCGGCCAGATCCGTGTACTAAACGAAGCAGAACAACTCAATCTAGCAGGTTTCGAGAACTTTCTTTTTTCTACGACGGAAGGACCCAAATACGAGAAAATACTTAGTAATCCGTTACGTCACGCTGACGCATCGACTCCGCGTGTCGGGAACGAAATTGAAGGCAAATTTATACCTTCATTTCCGCCTCTAGTGGTAGTCAATGTAATCATCACTTTTCTGGCAAAAGGGGGGAATGATTACGAAGGTTAGAAATCATATAAGTATAGACTGATTTAAACCGAGAAACCGGTTATATATTAGTAACACTGGTGTCACGCGGTCACTTTTGATCGCGATCTTGATCGCAATCGTAGGCTAACGAGCATGTGGTCCTGAGAGTTGCAGACGATCGGCAGACGACGATAGCCAGTTACCCACCATGACAAAGGAAATAATATTTTATTCGGCAAAAATAAAGAGGTTTACGTTACGATTTTTACACCATGTTTCATGAGCGCTTCGGACCCACTCCAGTGCGTTAGAGATCACCCAGAATATATAGGGTGTTCCACGTAGCTTTAGCCAAACTTTAAAAATACGCAATTGCGGCCACTTAGCTGGGCAGAACAAAGGTAATGTTGTTTGGCGTCGCTTGGAGATGGTGGAATGATGTTTTTTTTTCATTCCGCCTAATGAAATAAATAGTCTTAATTAATCAACTTCTCAAATATAATTCGATGAAAGCTGTCTACGAGAAAATTTTAGAGCGACATAGAAAACTACCGATACAGCTTTCTGTTGCTCAATACGTGCTACATAGAAGTGTTTTGCCGAGCGTGAAAGAAGCCCGCGAATAAACGCAAAATTGTCGCGCCACTGGCTGCTGGAGGCACTTTGCGTGTATTCGCTGGCTTCTTTCACGCTCCGAAGAACACTTCTATGTAGCACGTATTGAGCAACAGAAAGCTGCATCGGGAGTTTTTTCATGCCGCTGTGCAATTTTCTCACAGACAGTTTTAATGTAATTGTAACATTTGAGAAGTCAATTAATTATTTAAGACTAGTTATGTAATCAAGCGGAATTAAAAAAAATAATAATTTGAGTGTCTCCAAGCGACGGCTAACAACATTATCATTGTTCTGTCCGGCTACGTGGCATTTGTATATTTTTAAGGTTTGGCTAAAGTGACGTGGGATAATACACCCGTATAGGGATGCCCAGCCTCTATCCCTATGGTTGTTGGACCGCGTATAGCAGCGATCGTTGTCGATCGCGATCAGGAAATTCGATTCCGATCGGGCTCGATGACGACCTAAAGTGACCGTGTGACGCCGGTATGAAGCATCCAACTAAAGAATGAAATTATCAAAAGAAAAAAAAATGACAGGGAAGGAAGGAGGCTTGGCTAAACGAGAAAAGACGCAGGAACGAAATTGACGTCACGGATTTCGACGGCTCTGGTCTATAGTAACCTTTTCATGGCGGGCTTCACCCACCTTGGGTGGTATCACCGGCTGGCCTGGAAACGTGGGCGAATCCCGAAGGAAGTGCTGCTCAAAGCGTTTCACGCGGGAAGAACGCGAGGAACTGGACGTTTGAAAAGAGCGCCTTTGGGCACGAGAGAAGCGTGCGTGCGACGATCGTGGCCGGTGGTTAAGAGCGTCGGGCTGACGTGCCGGACGACAGAGGCCCGATCCCACCCTTGGTCACGAGTTTATTTATTTATTTATAGCGTTGTAAACCGACTTGGCGCAATTTGTTAGAGGGTCACAGGGAACGCGAGGTGTGTCGAGCGTTACGCGTGACAGCGTTCACGAAATCGCGGAAGAGGTGCGAGCTATCTGTAGAAACGTCGCTCTGGTAAACGAGCATACATGAAGTGCAAGGTCACTCCTGACGCACGCGCGGGCGGCCGTCGAGACTGTGACAATCTTGAGCGCTGCGATAGCGATAACCGTACTTAAGAGAGTTAGCGCTGCTAAGTTCTTGCCCAGCGTTTTTTTTTTTCTTTTCTTTTTTTTACCTGTTGACATGGATTACGAGGCATTCTGTGAAAGGGTCAAATGCTTCGCAAATTTTGGTAAGCTTTATTGCTCCGCGCCGGCCGATATCGGAGAAAAACGCGTCTAAATTCGTGACGTCGCACTGACGTATACCGGCGCTCACGTTTTAGCGCGAAATGAAAGAAAGATCGAGCTTGGTGACCGTCATTTCCTCATCTCGTAACCAGCCTCTTGCCGCGAAATCGACTAAAATAGCCTCTCGAAAGGCTGCTTTATCGGCCCAATCTCGTTCGGTTCGTCTCCCTTCGTGTGCGCCTCGGATGTCCAGCCGAATGGAAGCGCGATCGCATGTCGCGCGGCTTCGCTTCTTCTGAAATAGATGCACGAGTGATCGCCCTTCGCCGCTGGCGGTGTCCGCGCAAGCTCCCCTCAAGGACGTCTTGCGCCGACTACGGGCGCGCAGCTGCCGATTACAAGACGCCCACGTGGTTGTGTGGCCGCCGAGTGGGGGCCGGGATTGCTTCACGCAGATAAGGCGAAGAGGAAAGGACAGCGGTCTCTGGAGGATAGGTTGCGGAGCACTTGGCAGTTCGCGCGGGGGAACATGTAGTCACATCTTTATGCAGAGAGAGAGAGAGAGAGAGAGGGGGGGGGCGCGTAAGCTGCAAGTCTGCTGCAAGCGCAAGTGGTTTTCTAGATTGCTAAAATACAGGGCGACTAAAAGGTGTAAATGTTATAAATAGCATCCCTTAGCTTCTCTTTGCCGTCTTTTATTTTCCTCCCGCCGAGTTCGCCCTCTCTGCTTTCTCCAATGCCGTCCACTTTCTTTACCGCGTGCGTCCTCGGCCGTCGCCTACAGACCGTGCGGCTAGCCGAATTCGCCGCTCCTTCTCGTTCTGCTCACAGCCGCAGGTAACAAATAATAATAATTTCGAAATGCTCCCTTAATGTACGGCGGTCGCCGGTGAGAACTTGTTCGGGTGATAATTAATCTCGTTGAGAGGTCAATTCCTCGTTGTCCAGCGCATAACGTTACGGCTGAAGCCTCCCTCTCTCTCTCCACGACGTTTTCCGGCGGCAATGCAAAAAAGCTGCCGAAGGTGCGGCGTCTTCGAGACCCCGCTTCATTTCGGGACGCCTTCGCTATTCCAGTGCTGCCTCACGATAGAGTGTATAAGCGCGACTGAACGAGGGCGTGGAAAGAAACACATACACAGGGACAGCGCTACGTTCAACTGTCGATTTTATTTTCCCACGCATCGATAAATATATACCGTACGAGCGGAAACAAACGAGACAGCGAAAAAGAACATTCAGTGGTGCATGTCGATGAACGGTACACGTGTCCAAGGCACGGTCAAAACATACACTGCAACGTCTACAGCGATAAACTGAGGAATCGTATCTCTTTTTTCAGATAGCGACACTGACGGCTTGCTCACCTTTCCTCTAATTTTGCAATTTCGTAGGCCTTCACAATTAATCTCCCTCGTCATCCTGCTATGAGCCCTATGCTAAGTAGAAGTAATTTCAAACGTGGGTTTGCGGGGACAATCTCGGCAATAAATTCCCCGATGGCCCGAGAATATACCTATAGTGACGTTATATTTATGCTCTTTTAGTCACTGGTCGATGCATCTGCCACTTTGACAACATACGTCCTTCCGCGCGAAAGCGGAATGGCATAGACAGCGTTATCAGTGCAGGTTACAAATTGTTTGCGATGCTGAGTAGAACATGCGTTCCTTTCGTTATTCTCTGAATTAACCTGTTCGCATATATCTTCTGTAGACGCTCAGGGGCAGAGAAAACCACGTTCACCTCCGACCTTGCCGCTATTCTTCTGAGACTATGTGAAATACAATGAACGTATGGTACCACAGCAACTTGATTTCATGCATCAACGACAAAGGGGACAACACTTCAGTGAACGAGGTTACGATTTTTGAAACCACCGAGTCAAAATTAGCCCCCCGTAGGCGATTTCATAAAGTTTTAGACTTGGGACTGTACTTTTCACCACAAAAGGTCTTCTAGAGTTATCAGCCGAGAGGCAGTAAGCCAGTCCTACCATTTAATTCCGCTCATTCAAAACTCGTAGAACGCGCAGTAGTAACATCGCGTATCAAAGTGGAAACAAGCTTCAGAAATCAGGCCAAGCGCCCGGCAGATTCTGGTTACCCGATGCGTATGCTCACCTCTGTCGCGGAGGGCTTGAACAGGAAGTGTACAGACGCATTGAACGGAAGCAGTACCACTGCTACAGCAAAGTTGTGGTACCATACATTCATTGTGTTTCACATAATCTCAGGAGAATAACGGCAAGGTCGGAGGTGGACGTGGTATTCTCTGCCCCTGAGCGCCTACAGAAGATATATGCAAACAGGTTAATTCAGAGAACGTATGCTGGTCAAAGTGGCAGATGCATCGATGTGAGACTAAAAGAGCATAAAAAATATCACTATAGGTATAATCTCGGGCCATCTGGAAATTAATTGCCGAGATTGTCCCTGCAAACCCACGTTTGAAATTACTCCTACTTTGTATAGGGCTCATAGCAGGATTACGAGGGAGATTAATTGTGAAGGCCTACGAAATTGCAAAATTAGAGGAAAGGTGAGCAAGCCATCAGTGTCGCTATCTGAAAAAAGAGATACGATTCCTCGGTTTATCGCTGTAACTGTTGCAGTGTATGTTTTGACCATGCCTTGGATACGTGTACCGTTCATCGACATGCACCACTGAATGTTCTTTTTCGCTGTCTCGTTTGTTTCCGCTCGTACGGTATATATTTCTCGATTAGTGCGAAAATAAAATCGACAGTTGAAAGTAGCGCTGTTCTCTGTGTGTCTGCTTCTTTATACGCCCTCGTTCAGTACACGCTCTGTCGTGGATTCAAACCAACTAGCCCGCCAACGTGTTTTTAACCAAGTGCTGCCCCGTTTTCGAAGTTGTCCACGCCGGTCTCCGAATTAGTCAAACGCCTTTACAACGAACGCCTCTACAGCGAGATGACCTGTATAGCGAAAGATGGATCATGTCCCGGCTGAAATCCCATGTTTCCTACGTATGGTGGTCGCCCCTAAAACGAATGCGCCTCTACAGCGAAGTAATTTGATGTCCTCGGCAGCTGATTTGCTGCTTTACAACGAACGCCGCGTAATAGCGATTGCCGTGGCTGATCTCCGCAGACGTCACGGAGGTGTACGCTCTGCGCCAGCACTAACGGCGTTGCTGTGTAGATATGCGTACTTGACGAGCGTGCCTATGTCAGAAGTAGTCCTGCTGCACTGCTCAAAGAAATCGCTCAATTCGTATGCGCGGCTTATTGCGACGCACAAGCGGGTGCGACGGTTGACGAATACGTTGCTTTTTGGGGACGACAAAATAATGTAACCGTGACTGACGACCGACGACGTCGCTAAAACAATCTAGGGCGGAAAGGACGCGGATGTGTATACGCAGGCCGACAACAGTGCCGAAGATCTTGTAAACGAACCGCGAATTTTGACGCCGAGGGAGGCGATCGATGGCAGCGTTGGGCGATCCGCAGCTTTGCTGTGCCTCCCGCTTTTCGCCGCTGGTCATGCTGCGCGAACCTCGATGCGATCAGGTTGGCCGCAGTCGTCAGTTCTGTCACATGGATTGTGCACACACACAAAAAAAAAAAAGTTGCCGACTTATTTCACTAATTCTGTCTTGAGTTTATGCTAGATAAATGTTTCTGTTATTGTGCCTACCTGTTTCATCAGCATCATCATCACCACCAGCCTGTTTTACGTCCACATGTCAGTACTGGTAAAATGCACTGATTGTGCACCTTCCTTTTCAATGATAATGGTAAGCTTCCAGTCAGGAGCCGGCAATGTCTGCCGTATGCGATCCAACCCATTTTTATTCTTCTGTGAATTTCCTTCTCATGATCAGGGTTCCCTGTGAAAAATTGACCTAGGTAAACGTTATCCTTTATAAACTCTAGAGGCAGATTGGCGATCCTGAACTCTTGTTACTTTGCCCGGCTGTTTATCATTATCTTTGTCTTCTGCGTAATACTCTTCAATCCCACTCTTACACTCTCTCTGTTAATGTCTTCAATCATTTGTTGTGACTCGTCTGCATTGTTGCTGAATAGAACGATGCCATCGGCAAATCGAAGGTTGCTGAGATATTCGCCGTCGATCTTTGCTCCTGAGCCTTCCCAGTTTAATAGTTTCAATATATACTTCTTCCAAGCACGCAGTGAATAGCATTGGAGAGATTGTGTCTCCCTGTCTGACCCCTTTCTTTATAGGTATCTCCCTGCTTGTGTAGAATTAAGGTAGCTGTAGAACCCCTGTAGATATTTTCCAAGGTAATTTACGTAAGCGTTCTGTGCTCCTTGATTACGCAATGCCGCCATGACTGTTGGTATCTCTACTGGATCAAATGCCCTTTCGTAATCTATGAAAGCCATATAGAGAGGCTTATTGTACGTAGAGCTTATTCATGTACGTGATCCATTGTAGAGTATCCTTCCTGAAGCCAGCCTGTTCCCTTGGTTGACTAAAGTCCAGTGTTGTCCTTATTCTATTTTAGATTATTGTGGTAAATATTTTATATCACACCGGGTTGGGAGTAGGCTAATGGGCCTATAATTTTTCAATTCTATGACGTCTCCCTTTTTTGTGGATTACTATAATGTTTGCATTCTTCCAGTTTTCTGGGACCCTTGCAGTCGATAGACACTTCGTATAAAGAGCCGCCAGTTTTCCAAGCATTATGTCTCCTCCACCTTTGATTAAATCGACTGTTATTCTATCTTCTCCTGCCGCTCTTCCTCGTTTCATGTCTTGCAGGGCCCTTCTGACGTCATCGTTAGTTATAGGAGGAGTTTCTGTATCCTGTTCATTAAGGTTTCTAATTGTGGTATCCTGACTCCTCTGGGTACTGTACAGGTCAGTACAGAATTCTTCCGCTGCTTTTACTATATCTTCGAGATTGCTGATGATATTGCCCTTCTTATCTTTCAGTGCATACATCTTGGTTTGTCCTATACCAAGTTTCTTTCTCACTGATTTCAGGCTGCATCCATTTCTTACGCCTTCTTGTCTTTCTCACGTTATAGTTTCGAATATAACTTATTTTCGCCTTGTTGATGAGTTTTGAGGGTTCCGCGAATTCTATCTTATCTCTTGAGTTGGCAACTTTCATTTTTTGTCGTTTCTTTATTAGGTCCTTTGTTACTTGGGAGAGCTTGCCTTCTGGTTGTCTTGGTGCCTTGCCTCCCACTTCAATTACTGTCTCTGAAACCAACCTAGTTACGGTTTCATTCATTAGCTCTATGTCATCATCATCTCTCTGTTCTAAGGCTGCATACTTGTTTCCAAGTACCAGCCTGAATTTGTCTGCTTTTACCCTTACTGCCTCAAGGTTGACCTGTTTCTTCTTGACCAATTTTGCTCTTTCTCTCTTCAAATTGCGGTGAATCCTAGCCTTCACTAACCTATGATCACTGCACTTTACCCTACCTATCACTTCTACATCCTGCACTATGCTGTATTAGCAGAAAGTACGAAGTCAATTTCACTTCTTGTCTCACCGTTAGGGCTTTCCCAGGTCCACTTTATGTTGCTACGCTTCCTGAAAAAGGTGTTCATTATTCTCAGCTTATTCATTCCTTTCTGCGAATTCTACCAGCACCTCTCCTCTAGCGCGTCTAGAATGGACGCCGTGGTTGCCCATTGCCTGTTCACGAGCCTGCTTTTCTCCCACTTTTGCACTGAAGTTACCCATTACTACTGTGTACCGAGTTTGCACATTTCTAGTCGCTAATCCAACATCTTCACAATACTGATCTACTTCCTCATCGTCGTGCCTGGATGTTGGAGCGTAGGCTTGTACTACCTTTAATCTATACCTCTTATTAAGCTTGATTATGACTACAGCTACTCTCTCTTTAATGCTGTAGAATTCGTAAATGTTGCCCGATATGTCCTAATAGATTAGGAATCCTACCCCGTATTGCTTCTTATCTAGGAGATCTCTATAGCAGAGTACATGTCCGTTATTCAGCAATGTATAAGCCTCACCAGTTCTTCTAATCTCGCTAAGTTGATGATATCCCAAACAACCAAACAATGTCTGATAATTGCTCAAAGAATCCTGCTAAGCTAGCCTCACTCTAGATGGTTCGGGTGTTAAACGTTGCAAGGGTCAGTTTCCATTGGCGGCGTATCCGGACCCAAAGATTCTTAGCACTCTCTGCTGCGTTACAGGTCTGACCGTCGCCTTGGTCAGGTGCTCCGCAGCTGCTGGGGGCTGAGGGCCATTGGGTAATTGAGTGAGCCATGTGGGAGGGTGTAGCCGAATATTGCACCAGGGAGGCCAATTCCTGTTCTGGTGAGGGAGTGTCTTGTTAAAGCTTAGTGGGGCTTCCTAATTTGATTGTACCTTGATTAGTGTAGTCTTATTAGCTCTCGGCATCTTTTGCCGGTGAAAGGCGTCACTCCAAGCCTGCAGATGTTGTGCATTGGAAGAGGTGAATTTCAAGCTCACCATGGTAAAAAAAAAATAAAAGAAAAAGAAAAAACCCTCGTGTAGCGGGATTCGAACTTCCGACTGTGGCAACCGAGCATGTAGCCAGCCATATATTGTGAGCGCTGTACGATGCGCGACCTTTTACAACGCAGTGGTGACCCCTTTAACGAAGGATTTTGGAGGTTCCGAGCGCTTCGTCGTGATGGCGTTTGAATGAGCTACGCTCAGCCTTTGTCTCTTCGTGCTCTCCCGCGCGTTCTGTAAGTGCGTGCACCCAAGTCGCGGTGCTGCCGAGTCTGCGTAGATCCACGGGCGTTTGCATTCGCCTGCGGTCGCTTGTACGACGTCATCCGTCATTGCGTACAGTAGTCGGTTGTTCCTCCCATCGCGATCAACACTCGACTTGCGCTCCCGCACCCGTCGTCGCTTTCTTCGCGGTCACCGCGTGCATATAGCCCGCGGAATACGCGCAACGGTGGGAAAAGAATGCGACTCGGCCGTCGCGCGCTGTTGGAACAAGCGCTCGTGAGGGCGAGGTCTGTTTGCCACACCCGGGAGATTTGAATTAAAAGAGTTGGCACCGAAGGCGAACTGGTATGCGCATTCTTTTATTATTTCTCTCTCTCCCTCTCTCATTCTCTCTCGTTGCGTTTAAACTAGGTCGCCGGGGGAAAGGCGAGCCTAGAGCGCGGCCGGGGTGTGATGCCCGACGGCGGCTCGCCACTTTTTTTTTTTTAATTAAACGGCGCCGCTGCCCCTCGAGGAGGCGGATGGAAGGGGGAGGTTGTTGCGGCCGTTCTCGCCACGGGGTTCATCTCCTTTCGAGGCGGGCTCGTGCCCGTTTTGTTGCGTAACGAGCGCCGTGGCGCGTGCTTTCTGCGAAAGGCGCTTTGTCGCAAGCGGTCGTGTGCGTGTTTGTGGGCGGGTGCTTTGGTACGTGCGCGACTGGCGCCCGCCTGTCCCCGGGTACGCGGCGTTGGTCGTGCCTTACACCATTCCACGGCTTCATTACGAGGAGGTCCGCGCGACCGCTCTTGCGTCATTCGCCGACTTTGCAATGCGTCTTTCTTGGCGTGCGTGTACACACACACACACAAAGAAAGGAAGAAAAGCGACAAAGGAATGAGAGCGGAATCGACTTACGCGGCGGTGTTGCCGAACGACCGTGTTCGGAGGCTTCGAGAGCTGTCGATGCTTTCTATTAACGCATGTAGCAGCGCCTATACTGGATTCCGGGGGACAAATACGATTGCTCGTCGGCAGGAAGTCTTGGCGCCTTGGCAGACCAGCTGCTGCGAGCAGCTTCTATATTTGTACGAGCGTGAAGTAAAAAAAAAACGAACAAACAAAGCAATGAAAGGCAGATTTAAACAACATATTGCTTAGTAGACGTCACCACGTAACGTGCTGGGATGATGTGTGCGGGACCACGTAACAAAACGACGTCTGCGACGATAAGTTCGCTAAGCCACTACAGTCTCGACACGAGAAAAGGGCTACGGACTCTGAAGTGCGCATCTGTTCGGCGAGGCAAGTACCGACGCACACAAAGTGTGAACTGTAAAGGTAGGCGTAAACGATCTGACCAAATTGACTTAGTCAAGGACTCTCCGCGCTGTGCAATAAAGTCTGCCTGTGACCTTCAGAAAACTTCTGGTCGCTCATTTTCCGCACCGAGGTTTGCCAAGGAAGCAAAAGTGCTTTGTGACGTGTAGTTAACTATAGGCACATTCTTCCATCCATTCTTGATCCCGATTCATCAAGTCTGTATTTCTAGCATCTCCTCCTGTATTTAGAAACCTGTCGTAACAACATGTGTCAATAATAAAACTTGAGTCTGATAAGTATAACACGCCTCGGGCGTCGAGCTCATGTACGTAGCTTTCTTGGGCATATTTCGGAGTAAAGTTCACTTATCACGTTTTTTAGCTACACAACAAAATAGGTGCCAGTTAGATCGTCCTGTGCTGTAAGGCTATTGCAAGTTGCTATTCTCTTGATTACTCGCTAAATGTAAGTCTAAACTGGAAGTCTTTTGGGACCTCTCGGGCGGGGGGGGGGGGGGGGAGGGGTTGTAATCATGAAAGTGGTCTGTATAGCTTCGCAAACAGCAGTCCTTTACTTCTCCTCCTATTGTCTCTCCCGATCCTTTAGTCCCTTCCTTAACGTGGTGTAACAGTCCACACCACTCGTGCCGACCTCGCCACATTTCTCTCTCTCTCTCTCTATTTAGTCCCACACACTCCCCACTCCGCAGGCCGCCGTTCACCTGTCAGCAGACTCGGATACAGTGGCAGCGCGGCCAGCGGTATTTCACTCCTTCGTTTTCTTGTTTTTGTTTTCCTAATAAATAAACAACAATTACTACTAGCACTACGAAGAACCGCGTCAGGTGTGAAGCGGGGGTTAAAAAGGCCCATGAGTATTTGCAAACGCAGTCTTCGGCCAGTGCTAGGGAATCCACATATATAAGTCGATCGTGAAAATGTTTACGCGATGACGGTTAGAAATTTTGAGTAAGCACTTCGCCTAGTGGCCTCGCCGACCGCTTTTCCAGGGTCCCTTTAATATTTGTCGATTATACGGTTTGCAGGACTTTATCAGGCAGTCTTGGGGACCTCGCTAGGATCCACACTAGGTCTACTCCATCTGCAAGTTTTCACACTTGTCCTGCCTGAAAAGTATTTTTGCCAATACGTTTACGGGGACAAAACCATTCAAGCCATCTAACGCGTCGGATGACATACATACAGTCACCAGAAAAAGTTTACGGGGCACGGGCTTCACGACAAATGCGCATTTCTGCTGTGTTAAGGCGTAGCGCTTCTAATTTAATGGATCACAGTGTAGTTCGCAAGAACTACCCGGCCCACGTGAACGATGTAACTAACCAAGCGGGTTGCAACCCCAACGAGCGGGCCAACTGCCTGGCGCGTGAATTCACGAACCGCGCCCGAGCTAACGGTCCGGCTCTTCCACACGATTGCCCCTTCAAAGATAATCTTACGACCTTTCATGAAATTACATCACATTACAGACACAGCAGGAGGAAATTCCCTCCCCCCAGCCTGAAACTGAACAGGGCTCACGCCGTTACTTTAAGGCTCCTACACACTAGGTCCTGCCTCACCCCCAGAGCGCTTAGTTGTATAGACCCCAAGTTCCCGCAGTCGTGCTCTAAATGCGGTCACGCATGCTGCTCCTTCGGCCAGATGCTCTGGCTGTGCCCGTACAACGCGGGCTCCGACCTTCAATACAAGTCCATGTGGGACGCCTTGCTGACGAGCTCGGATTTCAGGGACCAACTAAAGGCCTTCCAGAGGGCCCGCGACGTCGCGGAGAGTCACCACCTCCCTGTCCCGTCGTGGGCGGAGCCACCAACTTGACTGGGGAGCCTTCGGTTCCCCGCTATCAAGTTTCTCAGGAAACTCCGATAAAGTTCTTGTCACTGTCACTCCTACGGAACAAAGCCTTTAATTAGAGGCTACGCGCACAGGCTTCGCGGAAATTTGGCTCTTTCGAAAATGCCGCGCCTCGTAAACTTTTGCGGGTACATGCCTGCTCCGCGCCTGGAGTGCGTCAACGCAGGCTTCGCGCTGCTGAGCTCGTTCGGCAAGGCGAAGTGAGGAAAAGAAAGGCGCGCCCGCGTGCTTACATTTAGGCGCACGTTAAAGAACCCCCCAGGGGTCCGCAGTCTCCCGCTACAGCGTGCCTCATAATCAGATCGGGGTTTTATTACATCAAACCAGAGGATCGAATCGCGTTACCGGAGGTTTTCGTTTGTGCGAGTGGACCATATGGAGAGGTCGGAGGTGTCGAAGCGTGCGTCGGGCTCTTAACGGCCGACGTAGAACTCACTCAGCGCGGCCAAGTGAGCAAACAGCTTGCTTGTCGGCGTCATCGCAACAAGTGGCGAGGCAGAGGCCGCGTCCCCGCCTGATGGAGGGCGAGTACGACGGGAAAATGGTTCTGGCGGCGGGTGCCGTGGCTAGCGGTGTGCTGATCACCGAGCGCGGCCCTCTTCAAATGCCGCGCTCTGCGTCATCACCTTGAGGCGAAATCCGTTTAGGGGGAAGAGGGCGAGGGGCCGTGCAGTCGTGATGGGAGCGGTGGTAGAAGACAGTCGGCGCCGAATGACGCAGCCCGCTCGCGGGTCCCTTTCCTGCACGGGACGGCCGCATTCCTCCGACACGGGCTTCGGCAGCGCGGCCTCCTCCTCCTCGCGCTGGTTGTTCGGCTTTCGGGCTATCGGCCGCCGCAACGGAGTAGGGAGGGGGGTGCCGACCGGAACGAATTTGCATCGAGAATTGGGTTGTGCGCTCGGGCCGGCCCGAGTGGAAAACAATGGCTCTCGAAAATTGAGTCTCGTTCCCCGGCCATCTCTCTCTCTCTCTCTTGTTCGGCTTCGTGATTGGAAAACGGCCGACGTTCCTGTTCGCGTGGCATGCAGCGGTCGCGATGCAGTCTTGACAAATGCGTGGTTTGGCGTCTTGTTTAACACCGTGTACGTACAACGGGGCTGCGCGACTTCCCTTTCTTTCTTGAAGCTGCAAACAATGATTCGTTTTCCGCGTACGAGAGCGGGCTCTTTCGTTTTGCGTGGCTCTCGTCTTATTTCGGGTGCTGAGAGACTCGTAAGCCATAGCGCGTCTATCTATGCAGGGCAATATAGCCAAATTGGAAACGCCTTGCAGGTCGTCAAAATGGGGGGGGGGGAGAGAAGAAAATAAAATGGAAACAAAAGAAGTCGAACTGGTAAAGAGTGTTCTCTATACCCTGCGTCAAAATAATAATAATAATAATAATAATAATAATAATAATAATAATAATCAATGCAATAAATGAATAATGTACACCTTGAGTTGTCGATCTGGCCTGCTAGAGAGAAAGCTTTTGCGTCATTTTAAATCATGCGTCATCCTCGAGCTTTCGTTGAAACATAATGCGTGGAAGTCATGTTATCATGTGAGGCTGAGCGCACTGGATTGGCGTTCAATTCGTGCTTCTTCTTGCTTAGTATGAGTCTTTTTCTTCTCGGCGTACGTGATATTAATATTCTCAATGTGAATTTATTCGCCAGGTCGTAGGACGACTGTTGTGAATGTCACATGCTTAATGCTGCTCGTTTACAGTGTCCTCCGCCGCTGTGTCTTGAGTGGCTGTGTCGTTGCGCTTCTGAGCTCAAGGTTAGCGGTAGCAATCGCGGCCAGAGTGCAATAACGATTGTGAACTTCGATTAACGTGTACGTTAAAGAATTCCCCTGGGTGGTCGAAATAATCATGAGATCCCCGATACGGTGTGTCTCATAATCATATCGTAGTTTCGGCATGTAAAACTCCAGAATTTGATCATCTATAGTAAGTATCACCGGCCCTGATCCCGTAAGATAAGTACGATAGTTATACAGCTGAGCTGCACGTTTGACTCGTGCTTTCCGGGAAGTCAGACCAAATACTTATTTTGGCAGGACGGAATGATTGTCATCGGTCCTCATACATACCCTTTGAACGCAAATATAGATTCAGTTGGTAGTTCAGCGACGTGTCGTCGTCTTCCTTCCGGCCTGTCAAAATAAGTCTCTGCCTATTTTAGAGCGCAGCTCCGAAGCGCCCGTTCCTGCGTTGAGCGTTGGGGTGCCTCGGCGTCGTACCTCGCAACCGAGCGAACGAGCATACCGAAAGCGAACGCGGAGCGCAGCGTAAGATGAAAGAAAGGCGCGCGAGGAGGGAAAATACAGGCAGGAGGAGCAACACCACCTAGATTAGCTGGAGCAGGCGGAGGCTACAGCGAAAGCATGAGGCGGAAAGGGGAGGAGGAGCGGAGGAGAGACGGCCTGCTCATGCGGCGAGTTGCCGACGGCCACAGTATCTGCAGCCGCGTGGGCTATCTCATCTGCGCTTCCGAGGGGGCGGCGTGAGGTGGGGAAGGCTACCTACGCTCGTCCGCGGCGTCAGGTGCTGAAAAACCAGCGTGTGTGACGGGTTGCACTGCTCCTGCAAGGGGCGACGGCGAGCGGCTGCTAGCAAGGCTCGATGTGACGCTCCCTTGGGCGTTGTCGCCGCTGACACTGGTGGCACGACTTCGCCGCTCTCGTCGTTAGTGGAACCAGCGCGTGCGAAGGAAAGCGGTAGTGCCTCGCAAGACGGGCTGTGCGGAGACGATGGCTACGATATGGCGTCAGTGTAGCGCGCGTCGTGGGAACAAAGCGCTGCATGAGCTGCGTGGCGGCTGCTGTGAGTCGCGCCCACGCGCTGCCTCTCGCGATCTCCCCATTAGCGAGGTAGTCGCGCCATTTGCAATGTGCCACACGAGACAGATTTGCCGCGCCAGCTACGCTACTCACAGCGCTCTGTTCCTAACACAAACCGTGTACCTATACAACCATAATACAAGATCTTGACACGCGAAATGAAAACACGTATAGAGCTGCGCTCAAATTTCGCATTAGGGGGTATCGTAATCGTTGGCTAATCTTTTTTTTTTTTTTTCGGGAATTGTACGCAGAATATACTTGTCGGTGCTGTTTCTGTGTGCACTGTTTTCTCGCGACCCCATTGTCAGCTCCTTTCTTTCTTTAGCTCTCTCGCCGTACTGTCCGGTATGAGAATGTGTTCAGTGAAGGGCGGGGGGCAAGGGCTTCTCTTCTCTCTCTTATCTTTACTCGGCAAACATCGCGAGGCGGGTGCATTGCCCTCCGCCCCCGGAGGACGACGCGAGCGCGCGATGGGAATTGTTTACAGCGGGCGTCGCCTTTTTTTTTTTCTTCTTTTTTTTTTTTTTTTGTCCGCACCGGCTTAGTAAACGTGTTCCGGTTGCAGTGTTGCCGCTGGCGTGCTACGATGTGAGCAACGCGGTCTGCAATGTGCGCGGCGCGCGCTGTCGGCTTTGTTCAGCGCAATATATTGTGCCGGACGGACGTATAACGGGCTTCAATGAGAGTTATTTCGTCAAACGAGATCGATAAATTGTGCCTCTCGAAGAGCGATTAGGGGCGCTATAACGTAAAGCTATTCCAAACTTTTCTATTCCAAAAAGCCCACTGCGATTGGTTACAAACTTTTTTTGGACCACCCCCCACTTCACCTGGCTGTCACGCGACGTCACGAAAACCGTGATAGCTCTCCATCTGATATGACGTGTACACACTGATTATGCACAGTTTGACCGAACAAAACAAAAATAGTTATTTCTGATTCGACGTCTTTCTGCTATTAGCCGTCTGCTATTGGCCAAAGTTTTCGGCCTGCACCCACTTCACCTGTCTCTCACGCGAAGTCACAAAACCGGAAAAGCTTACCGCGTCAAAGTGACGCGTACGCGTTAAAGATGCATTAATATGCCGAGCAAAGCTGAATTTTCTTCCGAATAGCCGCAGGCTTCCCCGTTCCGAAAGGAATAAAAGATGGCTGTCGCCGATCGCTTCGGCACTGGCTACTCGCCCTTGCCGGAGAGCATGTGTTTATATGCGTGTAATAAAACTTTTTGCGTGGCCGTGTAACGTTTTCGAGAACTTTCGGCACGTTTACGACCTCGTTCTGCCAACTCTTCATTGCTGAGGATTCGTTTTAGCGTCATTCTTAAGCTTCCGTTGCATGCCGCCGCGATTGTCGACGGGCCACCACAAGCTAAGAGAAAGCGGACCGATCGCAGACGCCGGCACCACCCTCTTCATCCGGTTATCGATATTCATTGCAGTGGCTCGGCCCCATCGAATCCCTCTCCACTTGAGCATGATCCTCGTCTCTTGTGAGCTAATTAGATAAGCCGCTCAGTGCAAGCAATGTTATTCGTTTTTCAAGCAAACAAAAGTGAGCTCCCATGTACGAGGCGAGCATTTGATTGGTTTGTTCAGACAACCCTGCGGGTGACCGCCCGATGTTTGCGTCGGCGGTTACGCAAATTTGACGTCAGGAGAGTGGAATAAAAACATATTGGAATAGTTTTACGTTATACGACCCAGGTTGCGTCTTCTCGAGGGCGCACGCCCGGTACAGTTAGGAAAGACGCCAACAAGGCGACGAGAGGGAGGCAGTAGAAGAAAGCAGAAATCAAACCAATGGGGGTTTGAAGAGAAACAACGCTACATAAATTAAAGTAAATGATAAAGTATTCTCTCAAATCTCTCTTTATTTTATTTTGTGTGTGTGTATGTGTTAAGATGTTTATTACTAGAAGAAAACTTGAAGTCGGAGCTTCCTTCTTTTTTTTTTTTTCGGATTTCGCGCTGAAACCTCAGCTCGGTACGTTACTGTGACGTCACTGGTGTCAAAGGGTGTTTCGTATTTTGGCCGTTGTAGCGCAGTAAAATTTCTCGAAGCTTTTCCTTTGGCTTCCTCTAGCTAGAATACACTAGTCTATGCTTACGTTGCCTAGGCCTGAGCAGACTCCGTCAAAATACGTGACGTCACGGTGAACTATAGTGCGGAAACTTGGAGGCTGTGTCGCCACCAGTCTCTTCTGGTTTATCGAGCACGCGGAGGTGGTCTAACTAGCTCTGTGCACCCAAAGTTAAGGGGGACACGAATCGCCGAGCGTACACACGGGTGCGAAAGGAAGGCATACAAAGTAACGCGGAAACGGCGTCAACGGGCATTGGGTATACGCTAAGACGCTTGGAGGCGTTATTTCTAAAACTCCCTATTGGCTCTTTTTATGTTTCGGTATTGTAAAGGAGTAATTTACTAACACAGCTCAGCTTTTATTTGTCTCTAGCGCACCTGTAACGTCCCAAATTGGCACACGTGTTACGCAGTCGGGGGTATTCAGTGTTTAATTTCGACCACTCGGGGTCCTTTTACATGCACCTACGAACACGCTAGCTTTCTTTTTTCAATCCCCCCCGCCCTTCTCATAAAAGTGCTGTAGCCGCGACTGGATGCTCTCGAAAGAAGAGAGAGCGCGCTGCGCGTTCCTACGCGCACCGTGTGCACCACGTATACCAACCACGCGTGCTGCTACACGAGTCCCGAGCTACTTGCTGTACAACGTGGTTCGGACTTGCACGACGTGGAGAGTGCGTGTTCTGCAGAGGCCCGTTGCGGTGTTGTGCCTGCCACATTCTGCTGCTCGCGGCGGCGAGACATAACACGTGTTCAGTTAAACGTGCTTCCGAGGGGATCGGCACTATCGGCACGGCATTCAAGCAGTGAAGGCTGGCCGTAAGGTGATCTCGAATTGGCTGTGTACAGGAACACTGTGGTAATTCTCGCCGCGGCGCTGTCTGGTGAAACCTAGGAAGTTTCATGAAGGCTTCTTTCGTTCTTTCGTTCTTTCTTTCTGAAGTGCAAGCTCCTGTAGTTTCTTACCAGCGGAGGTGAAGGCAGCTTCCGCTGTACTTCACCTCCGCTGGTAAGAAGCTACGGGAGCTTGCCTGATATGGAATGCGCTCACACATCAAGGCCTTTAGTTCGGTTAATGTAATTGCTAGATTATTGGATTAATGTGAGTGGATTGGTAATTGAATTGCAAGTGTAATTAACATACAATAATAAAACATTGAAACAAGCCATAAAGCTTCTAGATACACGTTTCGTCTCACGTAGGTGTCTCTAAAGCACACATATCTCTCAGCGGAATAACGCATGATATTCAACGCTTCCTTTGATTTCCTTGTTTTTGGTTAGAACACGTTGGCGGGCTGTAGTTGCTTTGAATGCACAATAGAGTGCGTGAGCGCGACCGAACGAGGACGTATAGAAGGACACAGACGCACAGAGACGGCGCTTGCTCGGGCTGCCCCGCTTTTTTGCACCGTTGTACGTGCGTGGTGCCATGGGTGTGTGCCCGTTTCCGGCCAAGCGTCACAGTAACACAAGCTGCATGCGCATGTATTTTCTACTTCCCTGTGGATATGTACACCTCCCGTCGCCATCTTTCACCCTCGAGGGGCGCCACCTGCTGCCGTAGTGACTGGCCGCACTCTGTATGGGCTCCGCATTTCGAACCATCCACGAGCGGTTCCCCTGCCTTCTCACCACTGAAATACCATCAAACGACGCAGCTCGGCGAGCGGCATCGATCGAGCCCAATTTCTCCAAGATCTGGTGAGATCCTCACATTTTATTGGCTTTGGAAGTTCTGCACCACCGACGCCGCCGCGCTGGGCCTTACCTGCGTTCACCTCGCCAGCCTAGACGCGGGCGCGCGTCCTCTCCAACGCCCATTTACTCCGCTCAGATGGAGACCGACGACACCCGCTCCCCTGACACGATGGACGCCGACGCTTCGTCCGGTCAGGCCGAGGACGACACCAACTGGTTTCTCGTCGCTCGGAAAAAGAAACGCTTAGCAGAAGCTACTGCGAACTTGCCACCTCCTCCGACACCCGAAGCACCGCGCAAGAGGAACGCGCGACTCCCGCCACTGCCTGTCGACGACCACAAGATTGTGTTCCGCCCGAGAGACGGCCTGAACCTCGGTGCGTGGCCTCATACTTCTGTTGCTCGAGCCATCGGCATAGCAGCGGGGCTGGACAGCGCCGTGCTCAACGAGCTCATCATTCGTATCCGCACTGAACAAAACCTTGCGGTGCTCAGCACACCGGACGAGAACCTCGCGGCACGGCTGCAGAACGTTCGATTCATCTCCATGGGCGTCACTCAACACGCCGTCCAAGCGTACGTAGCAGCCCCAGACAACTCCTGCAAGGGTGTAGTCTCAGGCCTTGAGCCCAACACCACTACGACGACGCTGCTAGAAAACCTCCGCTGCTCAGAAGCCCCTGTCTTACACGCTCGCATGATGGGACCTACGAAAACGGCCCTGATCACATTCTCCGGCACCCACGTACCCCGCTACGTCCGTATGTACGGAGCAGAACTCCGCTGTCACGTATACCGACCGCGCCAACAGGTGTGTAGCTTGTGCTTGTCGATGGGCCATCGGGCGGACGTCTGTCCCACGCCCGACAAACCCCGTTGCCCGGCGTGTGGCATCTCAAACCCACCGAAGGAACATGAGTGCACACCTAAATGTATTCACTGCAACGGCGCTCATCCCGCTACTGACCCTCGCTGTCCATCGCGTCAACTGCCGCAACGCAACAAATCGCGCGTACTTCGTGAAAAAAACAAACATAAGGACGAGCGCCCCCCGCCCGGATCAGCGCAAGGCCAGCCTGGGACGACGACTCAGCAGAGCGCTCTGGAAACTATGACCCAAGTAGCACCGACACCGGGGAACTCGGCGGAGAACCCCTGGACTAGAGGACGCAGCCGCAGTCGCGGATCACCCGGGGATCGCCGCCAGACTGACAGGAGTCGTTCCAAGGGCCACTCCAAGGGCCGGACTCCCAGTACCAGCCGTTCGAGGGACCGCGGCCATAAAGGAGATGGATCTGCCAAGAAGGAGCAAGCGGTAAGCTGGGCAGCGCAGTTCCCACCTCTGTCTCCCTCTCCACATCTCCACACCCCTTCAGTCACACAACACGTTAAACCTAAACCCACGCAGCAACCCATGGTGACCGACAATGAGCCGCATCTTAATGACTCTGCACAAACCTCTCGCACCAACTACTGTACACAACAAGCACTGAACGAAATGGCCGTCTCTCTAAAGACAGAATTGGTTGCCATAATGCAGGCAGAAATGCAAAAAATGAAGGAGCTCATTATGGCTGAAGTCACAGCGCCACTTCAACAGCTAATACAACAGGCCCTGCAACCTGCTGTCCAGCAGATAGTGGCCGATATTAAACAACAAATAGCGGCTTCACTAGGCCAACTTTCGATCCCTCCGCCTTCATCCAAACGCTCCCTGTCCCCTTCACGTGAAACACAAAGATCACATCCTTACCTTCGTCCTGCCCGATTACCGTCACCGGACCGAAAACCCGCCTCACTGGGCCCGGAACACTCACTTCCCGGCACCTCCCAAGCCGATGAGCCGCCCCCCGGACAGTCTCCGGGTATAAAACACAAACAAATAATACTTGATCATGGCCAGCAACCGTAAAGGGACAAGCGCTACCCCCCAACCCCTAAGCGTGTGGCAATGGAATTGCAGGGGCTACCGCCGGAAACGCGGATCCCTTACGCCATTCATTGCCACACAGCCCCATCCCCCCGATGTAATAGCGTTGCAGGAAGTGCATTGTACTCCTACACTTCCCGGCTACAACACACACACAGACACAATAAATAGCAACACACCACACCTCACAGCCACTTTAGTGTCCAAACATTTGACCGTTATCGAACACACCCTCGAAAGTTCACCCATACCGCACGTACTTCTCGAATTGGTCCCGTGCTCTCGCTCCCATAGCAGCCTGTTTGTGCTTAATATCTACAGCGCACCTAATGCGAGGAAGCATCAGTTCGGACATCTTTTTGCACATCTATGCAAGGTGGCTAAACAGATGGTCATTGTAGGCGACTTCAATGCCCCGCACCCGGCCTGGGGTTACCAAACAGAAACACCGAAAGGACGCCGGCTTGCTCAAGTTCTTGCGTTACATCGCATGACTCTGCTGACAGAACCAGATCAGCCAACACGATTAGGCAACAGCGTAAGCAGAGACACGTGCCCTGATCTCACCATGGTCAGAGGGGTGGGTCAACACTCTTGGCGCAATCTCGTGGAGAACTTGGGCAGCGACCATTACATTCTAGCTACTGAACTGCAGGTACAACCAACACGCACTCCTGAACGTACTGTTAAGCTAATCAATTGGGATAAATTTAGGCGTAATCGGTCCTCCCTAGCTCCTCAGGACACCCTCTCCCTTCAGGAATGGATCAAACAGCTCCAAACTGATCTAAAAAGGGCAACTCAATACATCACTGCGACAACAGAGACACCCGATGTGGATCTCCATTTGCTCCATCTCTGGGAGGCCCGTAGAGGCCTGACCCGGCGGTGGCGCCGGCAAAAACATAATCGGAAACTTCGTCTGCGTATTGCCCGCCTAACTACGGAGGCAGATGACTACGCGAACACCCTCACTAATAACAATTGGCATAGCCTTTGCGATCGCCTCAGCGGCACGCTAAGCACACCTCTGACCTGGTCGCTACTCCGCGCATTATTAAACCCTACGCAAACCAAAATACACACTAGCAACAGAGTCCGCACCATCCTCCACAAATCAGGCCTCGATGACACTACTCTACTTCACACTCTACAGCAACGCTACATTGCTACAGGCACCCGCCCCACCTACAGAGACTACCCACACATAGATGCCACCTCCCTAGACGCCGATATTACAGAAGCCGAGGTTAGGGCGGCCTTACAGGGTATTAGGCGCAACACATCACCCGGGGCTGATGGGATTCAATACACACTCCTACGCAACCTAGATGATGGGGCCATTAAAGACTTAACTGCATTCTACAATGACCACTGGAGGAATGGCACGCTTCCACAGGAATGGCGCCATGCGGACATCATGCTAATTCCTAAGCAAGGCAAGCCACTGTCCCTCCAGAATCTCCGGCCTATATCCTTAACTTCATGTGTAGGTAAACTCTTCGAGCGCGTTGTACTTTCGCGGCTACAACCCTTCCTCGAAGACAGCCAATTCTTTCCGGATACACTCTTCGGCTACCGCCCTAACCTCACTGCGCAAGACATTTTGCTGCAGCTTAAGGAGGACGTTGTGGATGGCCCCACTACGGCACAAACCAGAGCTATTCTGGCCCTGGACCTCAAAAGGGCTTTCGACAACGTCTCCCACGATCTAATTCTCGACAATCTGGCTTCTTCCCAATGCGGCACACGTACCTATAACTATGTCAGAGCTTTCCTATCGGACCGCACAGCCACTATTGGCATAGGAGAGCTCCGGTCGGACGTCATCGCACTCACAGGTAGAGGAACACCACAGGGCTCGATCTTATCGCCCACCCTCTTCAACGTGGCTATGGCTAAGCTGCCCCCCTTACTAGACCAGATACCCACCATCCGGCACGCTCTCTATGCCGACGACGTTACGATCTGGGCAACCCAGGGATCCGACGGGGCCATCCAGGATGCTCTCCAGGAAGCTGTACGTGTTGTGCAGAACTATGCAGCCACGGGAGGCCTTTCCTGTGCAGCCGAAAAGTCCGAATTGCTCCTCGTGCACAGGCGGCGCCGCAGAACCGACGAATCCCCTAATATCTCCCTGATGTTGCACGGCAGCCCCATCCCTCAGGTAGCTAGACTCCGCATCTTGGGCCTCCACATTCAGTCGGATGGCAAAGCCTCGCACACAACGCACCTTTTGGGTCAGCAGATAGCACAAGTCACACATATGATAAACCGCATTACTAATCGTAGAAGAGGCCTTCGCGAGAAAGACGTCCTCCACATAGTCCAGGCTCTGATAATCAGCCGGCTCACATATCACCTCCCCTATCACAACCTCACCCTCACTCAAACTCAGAAGATGGACGCCCTTCTGCGGAAGGCAGTGAAAGCGGCTCTTGGGCTGCCTCCACATGCTTCCACAAAACGGCTTCTTCAGCTCGGTATCCACAACACCGTAGGCGAGCTTTTGGAGGCTCATCGCAATGGTCAGCTCCAACGTCTCAGACGCAGTCGTCAGGGCTGCGCTATACTTTCTCGCCTTGGCTACCCTGTCCCTGAGACACCCACACACGCCCCACAATATCGCCTCGCTCCTGCTCTACGCGCTAGCATACAAGTGGCTCCAATTCCCCGCAATATGCATCCCGAGCGACACGCCGGCCGTAGACGAGCCCGAACTCAGGCCCTGGCACGCATTTTTGGAGACCGCACCACAATTACACCGGTTTTGTACACGGACGCGGCCCGCTACCCAGAGAGGCGGGCCATGTGTTTAGCTGTAACTGACAATACAGACGCGCTTAGGGTGTGTGCCACAGTTCTAACAACGCACAGCTGCTCAGCAGAGGAAGGGGCAATAGCCCTGGCCATTGTCCATGCCTCGACCCTCTCCGCACAGGACACCCCCATCACCATAGTGACAGACTCGCAGGCTGCCTGCCGGGCCTTCGCGCAAGGACTCGTGACTGAACACACACATCGAATTCTCTCCTCTGTCCCCCCTCCCACGTTACACAGGGTGCGTATCGTCTGGACTCCTGGACACGCCTCTCTCCATGGTAATGAACGCGTTCATGCGGTAGCCCGAGGTCTGACTGGCCGGGCACCATCGGAAGAGCTGTCCAACCCAGACGACGCACCGCCAGAGCCCCTACAGTACACTGAGACGCTCGAGTACTACCGACAAAGTCGCCATAACTATCCCCCTCCTCATCCTTCGCTTAATAGAGCAGATGCCGCGGTCTGGCGGCAACTGCAGACCAATTCATTTCCTTGTCTCCACATGCTACATATCTTTCATCCCACCCTGTACCCTTCCTATTGTCCCCACTGTGGGGCCAAACCCACGGTGTATCACTCCATATGGGAATGCCCTAACCCTTCAGGTGTTCCTCCTATACCCAACCCTACCCTTTCCTCTTGGGAGTCTGCGCTGCTCAGCACAAGCCAGCAGGAACAGCAACGGCTGATCCAGCGGGCTCGCGAAGTCGCGCATGGCACTGGAGCCCTGGACTGAGGGCCCCACTCATCGAGGAAATTTTCTACTCGCTTTATGAAATAAATGTTTATTCTCTCTCTCTCACCCTCGACAATCGCAGGGTCGCCTTCGCCATCGTGACACCGCTGCGTCCACGTCTCGCAGTATTTGGTGCTTGCATTTCGGCATTACTTGCGAATAGCTAGTTCAACGCATGGTGGAAGCTTTGTCGGGCGGACGTATGCGTGGACTTGTCGAAAGGCGAAGGGTTCCGTGACACGGTCGTTCCCTGTGTGGACAGCGCAAGTACACCGCAGTCCAGCAGATTCCGTTCGGTCATTACCGTGACTTCGCGGCGAAGGCGAACTTTGAACATCGGCGTTCTTCGGGAACTATTTCTTTATTGCCTTTTTTTTTTCTTTTTTTTATCGCGAAAGCGTAGTTAGAGAGTAGGCGCTCACCGGTTTTGTGAGTGGAGCTTGCGCTGAATGCTTAAAGGGACACTAAAGGTTACTATTAAGTCAACGTGGACTGTTGAAATACCATCACAGAAACCTCGAAACGCTTGTTTCGTGCCAAGGAGAGACTTATTTTAAGTGAAAATGCTTTCTGAAGCGTCCGCGTACCTCTAGCGCAGTTCAAATCGCCCGCCCTCCGATCGAGGAGTACTGACATCATGGTCTCATAGTGACGTTGCGCCATCGGTGAGTAGAACGGCGTCCGCAGACGGCGCTACGGCTTTTCTGCGCAAAACGCGAACGCGCGGCCAGAAACAGAGCCAAGACAGAGCCGACAGCAGAGCGAAAGCGGGAGTATGGTGGCTAGCGGAAGGAGAAACGAATTACGTCCCACATTACGTCCCACGGCACACGGAGAGTCCGTTTTCGTTAAACTATAGGCTGCGGCGAGCTCGCAGCGTGGTCGGCGTGGTCTATGAGGAGCGACGAGCCTTTTCGCACTCGCAACAGGGCATAAAAATGTGCGAATCGACGCAAAACTCGGCCTAGAAACGTGCTTCGCCACAGTCCTGGCTCAATAGGACCCAAGCTGGCACGACCCAGATGTCGTTTCCCGCACCGCCACCAGGCGCCGCTACTATACCTCAAACTCCAGCGCAAGACGCCCATAAGCTGGTACTTCATTCTATGACGCTAACTTCGACGCTCGTCGCAATGGACCCTGACACCGACAGATTGGCTCGCGATGGTGGGCTCAACTTCAGCGATTTGAGCACCGACGAGCGCGACCTGCTGCTGAGGGCTCGCACTGCCGGCGTCGTTGCGTACTACGACGGCGGCCTCGACACCGGCTCTCCGGAGCGGGAAAGCAACGAGGGCTTCCCACGACATCACATGGACGTGGCATTCTCGCTGCTTGTTCCAAATGAAAATTTCGCGAGCAGAACCCTCACAGCACGACGCGATAACGAAACTACTGAAACTCCAAAGCGTGCGCGGCGCAGAGTCGAGCGCGCGGAGTCGAGCGAAAACGAAACCTTTCGAACAACCATATTACTGAAAGGTAACGTCAAAATGTTATTTTTTCTTAGAATCGAATATACGTAGACAAGTAGCATTTTTTTCCGTCTTATAATCGAATGAAATGATATTTTTAATACGAGTAGTTGAGTATTAGTAACACAAATTATGAGGAGTCCTTTCGTCATCGGGCTAGTACCGGAATGTCGCTGGGGGGTCTCAAATCGTGTCATGCATTTACCTCAATTTCTCGGTTACTAAAGCTCTGTTCGCGATTATATTGACGCCTTAGACGTTCTAGAACATTGCGCTACCACTTTAACTTGAGTTTCTGGTAACCTTTAGTGTCCCTTTAAGAGAAAGCTTAGCGAAATTCTTTTCATTAAAAGACTTATTTTTTTTTTTTTTTTTGTGCTGGCGTGCCTATGACCGCTCACATGCTGCGTTGCATATTATAATTTCTTCTCCGGTTTTTTTTTTATTTTTTCACTGACCTCTGGAACACTTGGATCCCCATCCCTTCCTACCTGACGAATTCTTAGGTCGCCGCCGAGTATATTTTGTGTCGATATCCGGCTCTTATTGGTTGTTGCTTTCATTCCTGTTTTGTAAACCCACACCTATACCTAAGGTTTCGAGCTCAGGTTGGCAATATTGAAACATTTAAAAAAGAAAAATTCCCCAGCGAAGAAAGGAAACGGGAGAGGCCGTATTTTGTGCAGTCCTCCATTTTGTCCTTTTCGCAAGACGTGTGCTTCGCAGCTCCTCGCTGTGTCAACTGTTCAACTTTATGCGGGACGCTGTCCACGCGGGAGCGTGTTTAGACCAGCTGGCAATGTGATTTAAGGGTATAAATGTATTTAAACACCTAAATGCAGCACAGTGTTCTGAAAGGGTGGAGCTTGAGTTCATTATTTATTTGATGCGGCGTTTTGCTTATTATATTGTGTTATATATACCAATGTTTTTTTTTATATATATTTCTGTGTTGCTTTGCCGCTGACTGACCATTGTATTACCCGGGATGTTGACCGTTGGCACGAGGCATGCAATGCTTGCCTCCTTTTGTCACAGCTCGTGGACATGTTGTAAAAGAAATGTCCGAATGAACTGAAAATGAAATTAGATGGCACGCATACACCGCCGTTACCACGTTTCAAAAGGGACACTCTCATCATCATCATCACTCCTGAACTATAGGGGAGAACGAGTCGCCCCTTAGGTCAAGTTGGGCCGGCCGCCAAAAACTCTGGACGCTTGCAGGTTCCCGCCGTGGGCGCGGACAGTGCAGGGTTGAACAGAGAACGTTGTTGAACGGCAAGCAGCCCACGAGAACCAATTAGGCAGCAGCGGCTCCTTATCAGCGGTAGTGCAGCGCCGCATGCCGTGCCGAGGGTGTATTATTCATTCAGGGTTCCAGGCTTCATTCCCTCCTCCCTGCGCAGCTGCCGTGAAAAATGGAAGTAACAAGCGCTGTCGTCGTGCTTGTTTTCTTGCGTGCGCGCATTGTTTTCTTCACTCTTTTTTCTTTTCTTCCCGCTACTTACCGAATACAGTGCGTGCGGTACATACGGCGGCATGTAGGGCGAAGCATTGCTGCCGCTGCTGCCTGCGTCCGGCTTTCTCGAGAAGTCGTCGTGTCTGCGCACTACTCTGAAGTACTGGTAAAAGAAGGGTGACGTCGTGGCCGAGGGGGGAGGGTGGCACGCGCACAAAGGACTCATTACGAGAGACCGGTGGCTCTCTCGCGGGCGCCCTTTTCTTATGCAGAAGAGGGTTAGCGGGGCGGCGGCGTCGTCTGTCGGTCTTGGGGACGAATGCATCTCTGCACGCACACGCGCGCGCTCGCCTCGTCGTCTTTGTCGTCTTTGTCGTCGAGTTTCTTTTATTTATTGACTTTTTTTTTTTTCACGGACACGATTTGCTCAGCCCCACTGCACCACTAATTCACGTTCACGCCAAGTCATCGGGGCCACGGAGAGGTGGGGGGGGGGGGACGCAGTGGAGGATGGTAGGGTAAGATTTCTCAATGTTCAGCCGGAGGTGCACACAGGGTCTTGTCGCAACGGCGGGACGCCTGTGGCACAGCTTGCGCGACTTTCGTTGCTGCTCTGGGGGAGGGGGCAGCGAGGGAAGGTGTCGCAAGCAGACGTGCGCAGGCCCGGTGTTGGGACAGTGCCGTGGAAGAACGACGCCGCCGTTCGTCTGCTGCCCACCACCCCGTTAATGAAGGAAGGAGTGGGTTGGTGGCGAATTTAAACAACTGGTAACGCGAAGTACTGCGACTAACGTGTGCGCCATGAGCAAAGAACGGAGTCGGGGAAGTTTTTTGAGCGGCGTGTCAGCCGAGAGGCAGGATCGGTGCGGAAAGAAGCGAAGACGTCGACTGTCTCTGCCTGCACGTCGGAGAGCCTTTGGGACGTCGCCGAGGTGGCGCGGGCTTTATAATCAACTCCGGGCAGCGTTGAAATTAAGCTTTCATTTCCTCGTCGCTGCTCTCGCCTTCCTCTCGCGCGCTGTCAGTCCGTAAGCGGATTTGTGCCGGGCGCTTTCTCATAATTAGCGCCGGCGTTTCGACACGAGCGCGCACCGGTTTTGTGTGTGTGTCGGTGTACGTCTTGTCGCAAGTGGGGCGGACTCGACTCTCTGGCTTTAGAAGCGGAGACGTTCGCCGTTTCCTTTAGATCTGCCTGGGTTCCTGGTGTTACGACGAGAAACGAGAAGCGACTTTGTTTTACATTACTGTTCGGAGGATCCGAAATTTCTTAGGAGGAATTGCGCAAGTCGACGGCGCGCTGTAATTACGCGATACGGCATGGAAAAAAAAAAAAAACAGACCAGTGCTTAGGAACAAGACAGCAGTGCGCTGACTTTTCTGGTCCCGAGGCCTTAGCCCGTTCTGGAAACGAGTGTATAGCTCTATCCCAGAAGCGACTGATACATATGGTATGTTATGGTACATTCGACTGGTCGCTTTAGCGCTCTGTCTGCGCGCTTTACATTCGACAGGTCGAAATCGAGCGTTCAGAACGCATTCGTCTGGTGCATTTGGAGCGCCCCACTCCTGCTCGGAGCGCGCGGAAGTGTTCTCATCTTCGAGATGGGAGCGCGACCGAGGTCCGACATGGCTCCTCCGATTGATCTGAAGGTTCGGTTTGTGTATGCTTCGTCTTTATCCAATCTGGTGGACTCCGAATTGCTGCAAACCGAACGGAGCTCGGTAGGAACCAGTCAAACGTACCACGAGGATGCCGAAGTGCGGAATCACGCTGCGTTAGAAGCTTAGAACATATGCGACATTTGGCCAGGATTGCACCGCACCGGAACTCCACAGCTGGCGCGTCGCCCAGTCGGAAGCACGGTTGTACGAATGCACGTGACCCTCCGCGTCAGGGTGTCGTCGTCTGCTCAATCGCGAGTAGCAGGAGGCAGAGGTTATTTACAGCACGTTTGCAGAGGGGCCCCGCTCCTGCCCCTGCACGCTCCTCCCAGCTGCTAGCTTCTGTGCAACCGTTAAACGAACATATTGCACGACAATAAGAAAAGTGGGAGGTTGGGGAAGTGACAACTTATCGTTAAGCGGCCTCATTACATGACCCCTCCTTGCTCTGTCATGGAGGGTTCCGCTTCCGGCCAAACCTTATGGTGAAGCATAGAAAACAAGAACATGTGCTGCAGAAGCTAGAGTATAGTGTACTAGAATCCATCATTTTAGTGTCCATGGAAGAAAAAAAAAAGAATGTCATACAGATACGGGCCTTTCGTAACGTGCTGTAACAAACCTCTCCTGCAGCAGGAACTTTTCTGCAGCGATAAATTCCACTCGTCTGCACTTGCTGAAGTGGTCGAGGAGGCGCCTTTCGTTCCATCTCGGTGAAGATTCCATCCGGAACGAGTTCATGGCATTTCCTGCACTTGAGACGGGCGTGGGGCGCAGAAGTAGTGCAAGGCGCGTGCAGGAGGTCGTGCCTGCACGAGCTTGAAAGTGGCACTGAAGTTGCTCACGAAGTGCTAGGCGCATTCGAGTGCCTGTACTTACTCTGAGCCCTGATTGGTAGGAGTGAGTGGACAGCTGGAGGTACTGCGTACGCTCGGGAGGACTGCGAAAATCGAACCTCGCATTCACTGCAGTTTGCGAGGCTTCTTTAGATGCACGTTTCTCTCCAACGATCACCACAATTTTTTACCAAAACAAGCTGCCTGTGGTTCCACTTTCTTGTACTGCTGTCGTGTAGTACGCGTGTGTGGCTTCTTCGATTCATGTATTCTATTTCTGCAACCATGCACAGAGCAGAGGTGTCCACTTCGAAGTCAACATATATGCCTACATTCGAACAAGAGAAAAATTACTCGCCATCCCGGTCCTGCGGCAGTGTATGTCCAGCGAAGCTGTGGAAAACCGCCACTACAACCGCTGAAGGGGTTATTCTTTGTAAATACGAAATCATTATACGGCCCATGACGCGAAAAATCCGGCGTTAACATCCGCTGGTACCAAGCTCATGTGACCAAGCGCTGACGTCACGTTTTGACATGATTGCCAAAGAAATTGCGTCATTACCTCAAACATCGCATGATGACGTTGCCACGTCAAACGTTACGTTACGTTGATCACGACATCGTCACTTCACTATATCACCCAATGAGGTCATCACGCCAAGCGTGACGTCATCGTTATGTCACTTGATGACGTCATGTAATGCCTCTTGGAGAAGCAGCACACTGCGCGCTTCTCGCTTCTTTGCACTGTCTCGGGGATCGGCCCACACTTTTGGTTTAGCAGAGGTTGCGCACGCAGATACGACAAATCCCCGACCAACTAGACGCAAACAGCTTCGCTGTGAAACAATGTGCCAGATGAGACGCCTAACATAGGCCCTAGCTCGATAATAAAATGAATCTATTGCTGTCCCTTCACGCGCTTCGTCAGTGGTTCCAACAGCGCTTCGTCTGCATTAACGCTATAGGATCGGCTGTCCGTGAGCGGCGATCGAATGATGAGAAAGCAAGACTCGAGCGAAAGCAATAGTTACCTGATCCTATCCCCGTTATCTTGTAATGAAATGTATTTGTCCGCATATTCCTACGGAAAAAATTAATCGGTTGTAGTGCCTGGATGGCCAATGCGGTTCCAGGCCAAAGCGCTCCCGTGTGGCCTGGACATGGAGAACCTAAGCCCGCTGGCGCGTATCTATTGTCTGTGCACAAAGGCCTATAAAAACCCTTGAAGCCTTTACACTGCTCTCGGCACCGTTGCACTATACTTTATCGCCATTGTATAGTTGCGAGCGCTTCAGCCTTGAAACATTCGCGACGGATAGTACTCATGCAGCAGTCGGCTAGCTCCTTTGATCTCCGTCTCTTGCCAACACCACCAACAGCAAAAAGGTTTTACCGTATCTTCCGGCGTATACGTCGCTGTTTTTTTCCCAAAATTTTCGCGTATTATACAACGGTGCGACATTATACAGGGGGATCATTTTTAAGCTTTACAATATTTCTTAAAGCAAGCCTGCTGCAGATAGTATAACTCTAGTCCGTGAGCTGGATTATTCACAGAGGCGGACATTGCATGCACTAGAATTTGAAACACCTATTCAAGTAGTTTTCAGAAATTCACCAATTATCTTCTGAATCAATTACTTTACGGCACATATTGCAATTTACGAATTGTAGCCGGTGAGTTGGCAGAGCGTATCCACGTGGAATGAATTTCCAGAATGACACCAGCTTGAAGGTATGCACCATCAAACTCGCCGTAAAAATCCACTGTTGTTCTACTTACACGCTCTCTTATGCGTTGAAGCAAAACAGTAACTGGAACGCCCATGTATTTCGTCCCACACATTGGGAAATAATATCTCGAAGCGGCTGTCATCCTGGAAATTCATTTCAAGTGGATACGTCCCGCAAGCTCACCGGCTACAATTCGTTAGTTGCAGTATGGGCCGTAAGGTAATTAAGCAATGAATTAGTGAATTTTTGTTAACTAGATGAATATCTGTTTCGATTTCTCGTGCTAGTAATTGTCGCCTCTACGAGTAATCCAGCTCAAGGACAAGAATTATGCTACCTGCCACAGGCGATTTTTACAAATTCCGTAAAACTTACAAATGATCA
Organism: Dermacentor variabilis; assembly: GCF_050947875.1. Lineage (NCBI taxonomy): Eukaryota > Metazoa > Arthropoda > Arachnida > Ixodida > Ixodidae > Dermacentor > Dermacentor variabilis. Next base: position 156,941,342 of record NC_134570.1, on the reverse strand, counting down.
TCCCACATTTATATAAAAAAGCATCCGTGCTAGAGCAACCAATATCTGCGGTTCTTCTTTTTTTTTTTTATGGGGGGGGGGGGGCTAGTGCTAGAAACCGTGCGCGGAAGCATTTTAAAAGAAGTGGAATCTTGTATTAACAGTGCCGTTCGTAACGATGTGTGCAGGCAGCGCGGCGGCAGCAGCAGGGTTCAGCAGCTAGCAGTGAACATAGGTGCTTCCCGTATTGGAGGTCGTGCTGTTATAGTTTAGTTTCCTAAAGAAAAGGTTAAACCCGCAGAACTGACGCAATAAATAACTAAAGGGTGCAACAATTGTTTACTGTTACGCTGTGCCGCACGTGTTACAAAAAGCACCACTTGATTATCAGCAGCATCAGTTACCCGTGCGACAAGTCCCCGTGCTTGCGGCTTCCGGTCGCCATTTCGCTTTAATTGTCCATATGGTATATGGACACTCCAAGCGCATTTCTTCCGTCGCCGTGATGTTGTGTATAAAGTCCTAAGGACGATAACACCGTCGCCGCGCGGTGTGCGAGTGGAAAGCACGCGAGGGAAGCCGACGATCGCGGCTCAATCTGGCGCGCGCGGAGGAAAGCGGGGAGGAAACGCGCTGTCTTCCGTCGCGCGGAAGGCCGTGGTGGGATGGGAGGGAGGTGGGGGGGGGGGTGCGTTGTGCTCCGGCAGCAGCTGCGCATTTCGCGATCGGGCGCGAGGGGAACTCATGATCGCGGCTCAATCTCGCGCGCCGTTGGCGGCAGGCGGGAAGCCAGCGTGGGAGAGAGTGTGTGGGTGGGGGTTCATCTCCGCCAACAAGTGCGTGCCTTGTACGGTCGTGCGCGCTGTATCTTGAAAATGATCTGCACACGGCTCGTACCTTTGTGCGCGCTGTGTGCTCGCCGCTCTTGCGTCGAAGCGGAAGACCGCACGAAGGTCACTTCGCTCGCTGCTGCTACCGCGTTGCTCACACCAGCGTTTCGACAGCGGCTGTCCGCGCTCATCGTGTGATGTGTTCATGTTCGCTCGTGCGCGCTGATACCATATGCTTGTCAATTCAGTTATTAAGTGAATGTTTCTAAGTTTATACGGCCGCTAAAGCTACTATCCCTACTTCGTATAGCTGTGCACTAATTTGCTATCGTAATCGATGGTTCGCCTTGCGGGCGAAAGTGCGGCTTTTTGCGTGTATGTGTGTGTTGGAGTAGGATGGCTAATTAGAGGGAAGTGCAATAAATATTGGTTTAAGAGGAGCGTTGGGTGTTGGTTGAATATTTTTCCTGCTAGAATTTGCGACTCGTAAAAGTTTTGCTTACAAAACTTTTGTGTTCTGAAATGGATAAGTTCGGAATTTCGCGAAGAGTGTGCATACGGGCATGGTTTCATTATGCCGAACGAGTTAAAATAGGCCATTTGCTTTCTTAGGAACTCGAGAAAAGTGGCGGGGAGTGGAGGGGGGGGGGTGCGACTTACAATCCGGAAAATACGGTATATCGAGCCTCTGCTCCAAGGACCATACGACATCAAAGTTTTTCCGCTACGGCGTAATAAAAAAAGCAAGAAAAAGAAAAGCACTGCCGAGAAAGACAAAGCGATATCCTGGTGTGTCTTGCCTACAACAGCGGTGAGCGGCGTACGATAACATTTTGTAAAGCAAGCAAGCAGTGAGTGGCGTACGATAACGAAGCCTTCGGCCGCTTATCTGGCTGTCGTCTCTCCTTCCATGCCCTTCCATCTGCGGCGGAGCGGGCGACAGCAAAGCGCGGTTCCTGACCTCGCCGGCACAAATAAAGCACGACATCGGATTGCATTGCGCACGCTTGTTTCACCTAGGGTGCGCGTCGGCAGGGTTGCCAGATCTTCGGGAGAAAAAGTAGCCGAACGTTTCCGGAATGTAGCCCCAAAAACGTCGCCAATTGTGGTAAAAGTACAGTTCACTATAGCAAAAGCTTTATTTGGTAGCCGAAAAAGTAGCCACAATCACGACAAACCAAGAATTGTAAATATTTGACGCAAGAAGAAAGAAGGCAATAAAAATAAGAAACTAGTTTTCTGCTTCACTTATGGCAAACAAAAATCACAGAACAAAAACATAAGCTCACTGTATGCTGTCCTTGCACCACTACGACATCTCTCCAAACGTTCCCATGCAATCTGTATGACATAACACACGTTCTACTCCCCTTGACGTGCAGTTGCAAGCACCTCTAAAGGAAACTTGCATACACACTGGCACCTGTAATGTCATCGCTGCCATGACATGTTTTCGGCTGTTGTAGTCGTTTCTGGTGCCAAGAAACATGGTCTTCAATATTCGCTATTGAGGGAACTGTTGCTGGGGGTGGGATTAGGACGTCACCTATTGCTTCTGTCCGATGTGGCACGCAAAAGCATGGTCTTGAAGATTAGTCATTTTCTGTTACTCAGCGAGAACTGCTTCAATTATCCGTCCCTGATAGTCTGGACTGCCCGAGGCGGTGATTTCAGCTAATGAGGGTTGCATATGAAGTGTCTCGAGCAGTCCTGGACAGACCGGGATGACAAGTCGAAGAGGCCCACTGGTCATATGGCAGCTATGATATATTTTCAGCTTCTGAATTTGCTTCCGGCACTTGCAAAACACAAAATCATTGACTTCGAGATCTAGCTTTTGGGGCTATTGCTTCAAGGCAGCCATCAGAGGGAGTACAATTTGAACTTTACCTGTACCAGTTACCACCGCCAAAAGTAGCCAAGTCGCTAACTACAAGTTTCGGTCACAAGAAGCCTCTAAATATAGCCAATTTGGTTAACAGTTGCCAAACCTGGCAACCTTGCTCATGGGGGAATGAAAAAGACTAAAAAGGAGCATCGCAGGATAATTTTGAAGCCTAGTGCCGCGGCTAGAGTAGCTTCAGGGCATGGAATCCACCAAGCCCATCGACTACGACGTCAAGTTGTAGAAAATGAGGGAAAAAAGAGTTTATTTAGCTTAGTTACATGGGTCTAGTGTGGAAGCCCACGCCATGCAGGAGCATATAAACATCTCAGTTCACATCAGGACTCTCTGTCGTCACTCTTGAAAAGTACCTGCTCTTAATCCTGTCATCTTCCCTAGGCGAGTCGACTAGGGAATCTGAAGACTGTCCAGCAGCAAGCCACCATCGTCGACTCCGTTGCGATACCACACCCATGGTATCGATAACCCACAGTAACTCCGCCTTGAAGAAACTGGTTTGGAATTTGTGGAAGAAAAAAATCATCCGGTGACACGTGGTTCGTTCGTCGTTGCCCACCCCGTTCCTCACTCAGTCTGGCAGGCGAAGCGTAGGCTGAGGGCCTTTTGTGGAACCCTGCAACAGCCGGTTTACACACTGTCTTTCTTCTTTGCTCTGTCAGCCAGGGAAAGGGCGACTGAGGTCTTTTCATGGAACCCTGCAGCAGCCGGTTTATACACTGTCTTGACGGCTGGATAAGTTCTGAGGGATGGTTGGCGATTTGACTCGTCTCATTAACTGCGCTCATCCATTCGTTGTCGTGGTTCCCTCCCGTTCATCATTTTCTCCGGTTTCTAGGTAGTGGTGGGGTGAGTGCTCTTTGTCATTGTCCGCGTCATGCTGACGTCTGGTTAGGAGGTACGGTGGTTTGACTTGTAGCAAACGTTCAGGTAACGCCCTTTGTGGTGTTAAGACATAACACTAGTCATGAAAAATATTAACAAAAGTTCATGGGAAATAACCCCTAACCTGCACGGAGAGTGTGGAGAGAGCTGAGCGGATGGCGAGGGCTGACCTTCAGAGGGCGTCTCAATATGTATTGTAAGGTTCGGCACCCTTGGAGGGCCTACTTCCCAATCGTCAACACATAGGTAGGCCCCGAAGAGAGGGAGGGACGGTGTCAGAGGAGGTCGGCTTGCCAAGGCTGTCTAACGTCATTCTCCCTCCTAGTTTTTTTTTTTCTTACATGTATGTATTCTGGACACTCAAATTCTGTGATGTTGTCAAATGCCGTCATGTTCGTGTTTTGAGCCAATCAGATCAAGAGTTAGCCGCCCTGTTAACCTATCAGAGCTGACAAGATGACAGAATTGCACGGGTGGTAGCCAATATGGTACCTTCAGATGGCTGCACCTCTACGGCGGTGTTGGAGGCAGGGAAGGTTTTATAGCATAGCATAACCAGATTATAATGATGTCGAATGGAACCGAATGCCATGGCCAAACCTGTATTTTGGCAGGCGCTGGACCTGAACCGAATTTCTTTGAATGTGCCAGAAAAGAAAAGTACACCTAATAACAATTACCAGTTTGGAACAGGATGTTTCAGCTATGTTGGGTGATGGCCTTCTGCTTTCAGCTTTCTATCAGTGAGCACCTTGTGCACCTTTACAGCCTAGTATTTGTGTTTGCTCACATAACTAGCAAGCGAGGCACTGTCCTGAGCATGGGAAGCAAGATTTTCCTTTCTGTCATATACAGTGTGCAGGTGGTATGTCTCTTCATCATTGCCACGTGAATGTGGGGAGGACACATGCTTAATGCGAAATAAAAAGTGCGTTGTGTAAGCAGTTCCGAGATGCAAACAATGTAAGAAGATGTCAGTGTGTTGTGGAAACTGAGGATCTAGCCTGTACTCAAGATGTGTGACAACTGCATATGAAATTCCTAAGGCCTCGTAAGATGGACTGTTTGTCAGACTGACACAGGGGATTAAGGCAGGTCTTCAAACTGTCATGAGCCACTTTTGTAGATGAATCCACAATTTCATTTTTTCTTTGATTCTGCAGTAGTTTGCAACCACCGAAATACTTTTTGTTGTCTTAACTCTGCAGCTTGAGGAATATCTTTTAGGGATGCATAGGTCACACACGTGTCTATTTGTTCTGAAATGGTACTTTCATTTTAGTTAAAGCCACCAAGGATTCTGTGATGATGAACCTATTTCGCGGCTTCCTTGACAATTTGATGAAGCCGAAGGCTAGTAAAATGGGCTAAAAGCTCTGATGTCGTTGAAGATGGATGTCCGTACCAGCACACATATTCTTCATGCAACTCTGGAATGACAAATGCAAATGTTTAATTTTCTGTAGTTTGGTTTTTGGTTTCTCAACCATGAACGTGACTTCATAGACTGGACCTTTTTAAACAGCAGCTGCGGCAGATTTTTGCCATCCGTGCTGATCGCTCCAAGGTCACGAAAAAGAAGCTTACCAAGCATGTTCAGCACACCACTGAGTCGTACACTACATATATAGAAGATGTCTTCGCCCTTTGTCATCGTGTCAAGAGCTCCATGGTGGAGAATGACCACGTGCGGCATTTACTCAGGCATTGGGACCGTTGCATTGCATTGCATTGGAACCCCACTACTGTAGCCGACATAATCGCTACATGCCAGCACCTCTATGAACTTCATTGTCTTATGTCTTTCATATGTCAGCCTTGTCCGCGTGTAGACCAATTGGTGGGAGAAAATGGTTACCTTCAAGTGCATAGCATCTTTCACAGAGCCAGTTGGCAGCATTGAGAGGTCAAACCGTGCAAATTACAAATTTTTTACATCATCTCCTTTTTGTGTTTGTCTTGTGCTGTTGTGCTCACTGAGTCTGAATCTTAATACCGCTGTGCCTCTCTTTCTTTTTATTCTTGCCATGCAGGGCGTACTCCTTGGTGGACTCATCACGTGTCTCCACCTTTCTCATCTCCATTCTGCTCATGGTGTATGGCAGCTTCAGGTGAGGCCATTTGTCACGTGTAGATGCAAGCCACTCAGAATGTTGGTTCGCACTCTTGCCCGCTGTCATGTGTTTGGGTGTGAAATTGATTTCCTTTTTTTGCTTAGTCATGGAAATGGGTGACAAAAAAGTACTGACACAAAAATATTGTGCGCTGCTTTCTTTCTTGCTTTCTTTTAAATGTCGAAGCATCAAATGAGGTGTTAAGCGAAATAGCTGGCATCTGTCATCTGGAGCAGTGAAACTGCTCCTAAATTCCCATTAGCTGTGCCGCCGCATCACAAGCGTGCCTCAAGACTGAGCAGAGCAGATGAAAGGGAACACCTGGTGCCGCAGTAGCACAGCAGGTGTTCCATGGCGTAATTAATGGGCAGATAGCTATTCAAAAAAAGAAATAAATATTGGACAAGCTTAGTATTTTCTGTCAGTACTCCTTTAATGCAACCTGAGTGCAATTTTCTATAGATGTGCGCGGTACTGTCAGGAATGTATAAAAATTGCATTGCATTTAGATGCCATTGCTCCGTATGGTCAGTGCCAGTACACTTTTATTTGTGTGTTGAGGGAGCATGTAGGAGGCACCGGGAGTATGAAGGAGGCACATCAAACCAGCAGCAAAAATATATCTTTTATTTGCAAGCACATGTGGCTTGATGAATCGGCATATTGTCTTGAATTGCCATGGTTGGCATTGGTGTCAGATGAAAAGTGTAGATTTTCTCAGTGAAGGAACAGTGCCGCCACCTGTCACTGTTATGGCAAAAGATGGGGTATGCCACAATATTTGTTGTAACAGGGGAGAATGGCACCACTGCTTTGTTGAGGCAGTTTTCCAGCCCCGCATGATGCATAGTTGTAGTTTATTCTGGATGAATTGGGTAATTAGTGCATCCAGACAATGGTATTAAACAAAATGCACTGCAAATTACCTATATTGCACAAAGCTTTGTTACAAGCAAGCCAGTGGTTGATCTAGATGAGTACTGTACATCCAGCTCCCTTATTTAAGCATCAGTTGGTAGCAATATGCCAAGTGCTGAAACAGCCTTATTTAACTCCTATTTAAGTCCTTTGCTCTGCGACTGCCTCTTGTAGAGTGTCTCCAAAGCATTGTAAGGACACACATTTGCTTGTTAAAAACTAGTGTCATTGCGGAACTTAAAGGGGTCCTGCAACATTTATATTGGAAGGCATGGAATGTGTCCACTTTAAAAAGAGCATCTCCTCCTGAAACTTTTACATAAAAATGTTTTTAAATGCACCTTGTACTTATGGAGTTACCAGCTATTGCTGCCCCTGTCATGCCTATTGTGGCCTTTTTCAGTCTTTTTGTTGATTATATGTTGTGTCCAAAGGTTTACCACCACACTGTTGTGGAATGATGCCCACTTTGCTCTGGCTATCACTGCGCTGAGCTTTGGTATCAGCATGGTCTTCCAGCATGAAGGCCATAGTATATTACTACAGTGGTATCACTTTGCCCATCTGGCAGGAGTATTGTTAGACGGAGATCACGTCTGTAATGTTCTTGTATTGAGTTCAGTTGTTTCGAAATAGGTCATTAGATAGCATGTTTCTATTGTATTTTAGCAGTGTATGTGTTGACAAAAGACTAAAGGAAAAACATAGTGGATATAATTATTAGTGCGCAGTGCTGACAAATAAGTGCAATGTTGCTCACATGTAGGGTGCAATGATTGCTCCTGTTTCACATACACCTATAGGAGAGTGAAGTACCATATAGACTCGTGAAAGGCCTGGACCCGTGGAAGGCCACATACGTGCATTGGCGAATTTTCGCACGCTGTGTACTTCCGCGTGCCACTACTAGATGGTGAGAGCTGCGCATTGATCTCTGATGCAATAAATAGTGCATCCAGGGATCCAGGGTGTGCAGAAGTGAAAGCTGCACTGGCATAATTTTGGCCAAATGTTTCAGTCCCATGTGAGAGCCGTACCGTAACAAAATTGGGAAAAAAATTCACTGACTATTACAATACTCTCTAATGCGAAATTTGAGTGCAGCTCTATACATGTTCTTATTTCATGTGTAGATATTTTGTATTATGATTATATAGGTACACAGTTTATATCAGGAAGAGAATGCTGTGAGTAGCATGGCTGGCACGGACAATCTGTCTTGTGCAGCATGTTGCAAATGGAGCAAAGCGCAGTGCTACTGGCTTGCTAATTGGGAGATCTCAAGAGCCAGCATGTGGATGATGCATCGGCATGATTCGCAGCAGCCGTCACAGGCAGACCTCCACTCATGCAGTGCTTTGTTTCCATATATGGTATTGGTGGACGTGCTCGCTGCAAGCCACCGGTGAGCATATGGCAACGTGCTCCTCTGGCACCATCTCGTAGGGATCATCACCGCAGAGCCCTTCTTGTGTGGCACTATGCCTTCATTCTCGCGCTTTCACCATACCCTCTCCTCAACTTTCCTCCTTGTGCTTACCACTATTGCCGTCTTCATCTGCCGCTGTGCTTTGTGTTCATTCTTTCATCTTTTGCTGTGCTCGTTCGCTCGGTTATGTCGAGGGATGCCGCCAAGTGGCGCCGACGCTCAATGTAGCAACAGGTGCCAAAGAGCTGTGCTCTAAAGAAAGTGCAGCCCTTGTGTGAGTCTATACGGTACGCACACTGGCTCTGGGAGAAATTAGAAATGTGTACTAAGATGTTAGTGAGACCTGCGCTCTAAAAAAAAAAAAAGTTCGGCCCTTACACAAATCTATACGTTGTGTGCACTGACTTAGGGAGAAACGAGAAATGTGCTGTAAGATGTCAGTACCCTTTGAGACCACATAGTTGACTCTAGACTTCTGCTTATTATGTTATATTGAGTTTACCTCTTATGGATATATGCATTGCTACAAGTAACTTAAACATATAAGAAAATGTGGGGTGCTTTTGGCAATCCTCCTTTGCTTGATGTGTTCTCACTGCTTCATGCAGAAACATCAAGAGTAAATTTGGAAGTTTTTATGTCAATACATGTTAGTTCTCGGTTATTGCAAGAAGCAGCTAGTTCATCCAGAATACGTCTGGGCATTCTTCTCTTCTGACTCATAACTACTGTCACTGCAGGTAAATGTGAATCACAGTGTCTCCAGCACTGTCATGGTGGTATATTGGTTTCAGATAGGTCACACATTGAAGATGTAACTGTAGGAGGGCACAAGTGGGGGAGAGGCTAGTTGTTAAAACTTGATTCAAAATTTTTAAATAGTGCAATGGGGCGCAGGACAGTAGAAGGACAGGACATTGCAAGTACTAAATTAGAGCTTAAAAATTCTTTCAAAATGCCCAATGTATACTTGAAGTGGGTTCGGGGACTGAGCTTAGGCACTATAGCAGAGATGACTACTGTATTTAGGTGTTGCAATAAAGGTTTCGCACCTGGATGCACACGGTATTGCCGTGTTGCGTAATGGAGTAGTAAATGGTATCTCTTTTCTACGCAGGTCACTCAACATGGAGCAAGAGCAGAAAGAGCGCAACGGCCAGGGAGCTGAAAATAGTTAGTGGCCTCCTTTTATCGTTGCTTTTGATTTCTGTTCAGCTCTGGAGCTTCGGGTGCTTGCTGTTTCATTCAAGCGCTGCATTTAGTGTTGCTCACAATGCCATCACAAAAACTCACATGGAAGCGATTGGTTTGGAGGAAGGGTGAGATTATGATTTTTTGTGTAGTAGATTCAATTGGGCACCTAAGAGAAGTATTATTTGAACGAGGTAGTTAGATTATACTTCTGGAATACTAAATAATGTGTCATTCTTGCCTTGATTGTAGGTCTAGTAAGCCAGATAATAAATTAAAGAAAAGCAATAATGTATGGTGATGCTGCATTGAAATTGCTGCACCAGCTCTCCGTAGTGTCAAGGATTTGCACAGCACCTGTACAGGACCAGTTAAGTTTTATTAGTAACAAAAGATTAAGACACATCTGGAAATAAGCAAAAGCTCAGCATTATAACATTTGTCACTTTCTTTTTTTTGCACTAAAAGTGTCAAGTGCACAAGAATACCAAGGTTCATGATGTGCTGACATCAGTGACAGTGCAATTAATGTCTGAAAAGTGTGGCTACTATTTTCTCCCCTATTCTTCAGCCTTTTCTTACGCCAGGAAATGCATATGAAGTTCTGAAAGGATGCTCTGCTAGTTTAAATTGATTTAGCCCCACTTTTTTTTAGTGTCCCTATAAATTAGTGAAAGGTTTCAACGTTGTAACAGTAGAACGTGCAAGAGATTTACTGTGTGCCATGGGGAAGCAGGATCACAATTGGGTAGGTCACATTGAGTCAACTTCACTCTTACAATGGATATCGTAGCTTTAGTGAGGAAACTGTCTGCTTATCTGTGTGTGTGGTCATTTGTGCCAGGCCTATTTTTGTCACGGCTTCCATAAAAGTAACTAGAGTGCCGTGTTTGTTATCTTGGCATCAACAATCCAGTATTTGTCTAGCAAGAGTAGATATTGTTCCTTTTCCTTTTTTTTCCCTTGATTGCCTTTGTACCTGAGGTTCTTATCTAGAAGTAACTGTGTGATTCCTGATAACACGGGGCCACGGACTTCCAATAAATGAAACAGGACACTGATTTTTTTGTACTTGCATTCTCTTTCTTCCACATTTACCCATAAGATGATGTGAAATGCATCATTGTATTCAGGATTTACATTTATTCACTACAAGTCTATTGAGTGTGAAATGTGCTACAAAGGCTAGGGTTAACAAATTGTAGAAGCACCGTGTTTAAAAAAAAATTCAGATTTGCCTAAGGCAGCATTTCAGCAATAAAGAAGGAATTATGAGTGAAATAATGGCTTAAATGCAAGCCTAGGTTTTGGTTATGAAATGTAGATTACACTGACTAATACACTCGTATCATGCATGTTTTTGCCAAGAATATATTATATTACCTGGTTGTATTGTTATGTGCTGGTTTTGTTTGCATTTAGTTTCCTGCACCTAATTACCACTCTTAGTCACCATTGTGAACTTTTCTCACATCAATGGGCCAATTTTTCGATGGTGCTTTTGATCTCGTGAAGAAATCTATCTAGGTGTAACAGAAGTCGCAAAATGTTGACAGGCCTCTTCGAGGAACGTGTGTTTCTTTGGCTGGCTGGTCTTTGTACTACTTGTTTCTTTTGGCTGTTTCTATTGCAATTAGAGATCATTTCACTAGGCACTCCGCAAACATGAAAGATGCAATCCATTGCATATACAAGTTACAACACTGTGAGCAGTGTGTATAGCTGTATAATTTCTGTGTAGCCATATATGTAAGTTTACTTTCGCTGTTTCTACTGTCGTCTCATAACTCGGCAATCTTCATAAATCTGCAGGTTGCATTTCATCTTTCATTTGTCATTTCATCTCACATAACTGTTGCCAGAGATATTTCATTTCTGTTTGCTTTCAGTTTAAAAAAAAAAGAAAAGCATGAGCTTAGACTGAAGCGCCTGTAAACCCAACAGAGGCTCTGACTGTTAATAATAAATTACTACAACAGTGTAAATGTAAAACTGAACAAATGTACACAGGAAACTGGAGATTTGAAGTGATGAGCAGTGCTAGAACAAGGAGTGTGACGGTGAGTATACTTGTCTTTGTCTAGGCAGACCCTTCTGAAGACAGGTCATTTATTGGAATGTTGAAAGCTGCCTTGTGACAGTTCCCTTCTGACAGTTCCCTTGTAACATACAAACAACAACCATACAGTGACAAGTCCCCTTGTCACTATTGATCAGTTCAAATGTACCAGTTCCTAGAAAAGATTGCTAGAAGCTTATGGTATACAGAAAATAATGTATGAAAGCATGTTGCACATTGCAATTTGATTGTTTGATAACACCTTGCCCTAAGTGCTGAAGCATTTCTTTTATATCCAATACTATAAGCTTTACAGGGTCGCTATAATGCCTTGCCACGTGATGCTGAATACACAAGTTCTTGTTGCATCATTGAAGCAGACCAGCATTGTGTTTGGATAGTACCTAGGTGGGAAACCGTGCCAAATGCCAATGGCTCCCTAACTACCACGAAATAGTTAAGATGTCGAGCTGGAGCAACGTAATTACGGTATCATTGGCAGGGCCTGTTCCTCTGCCTGTACCCTTAACAAACATTGTTATACAAGTTTGAACAGTCTCTTTGTACAGTGCAGTACTTACTATCACAGTACACCATGTAAACTACGCACATTCATTTGGAAAGATTGTGCGCTTGTTGGAAGGGCAGGAGGGAAAAGATGTGTGATGCAACGTTCAGGGCAATTTCTTATGGCAAAACCACTTGTGCTTTAGCTTAAGTTTACAATGTTCAATTTCAACTGAAAGGACAGACATAGACATGGCAGTGGTACGGACGTACACAATTTAGCAAAAACCATCAGCTGAATGTTCCATGCTCTCTGTGTAGGCAAATGAGATAAACATGGCACAAGCAGTAAAAACAGATAAGAAAAAAGAGAATTAATTGTGGACAGTAAGCTGTGAACATGGCTTAGTAAATTGAGATACACAAGGAAAGTGGGACCAGGCAAGTACCAGCACTGTGTCACATAAGCATATCCATACTCAACAGTTATGCCAACACCTTCACACAACTTTTGCTATAGTTCATAATCCCTCTTTGTGGTGGCTCAGTAGCCGTTATGCTTTGCTGCTGACCATGAAGTCGCGCATTTGATTTCCAGTGGCATTGACAGCCGCACTCCGACAGAAACAGAATGCAAAAACTTCCTACTACAGAGTTTTGGGGGCACGTTAGTAAAGCAAATTTTTTTTTATGTGTGGAACTTTCCTTGTCCTTGATTTTTTTCTGCTAGTAATTAACAATTTCTAACGAAATAAATGAAATTTAAAGAAAACTTCACAATTCTAAACTGATTTATTCTTCCCATTATGTAACCTGCTAAAGACCATAGATAAATGAGGTCTAGCCCCCATAACCACCTAGTCCAAACTTCTGTTGATCCTTTGAGTTGTCTTTACAGTTTTACAGTTGTACATTGACATACGGCAATGGTCTGACCATGGGTTCTCTCCCCCTGTGTGTGTGCGCAGATGTGCAGACACTGGACACGATGCAAGCTCTATGCCTTCCACTGGGCGCTTCCATCTCCCTTCTGGTCATGTTCTTCTTCTTCGACTCCATGCAGATGCTGTTTGCCATCTGCACTGCAAGTGAGTGCTGCACCCCGTTAGCCTATAATTGACATAGTTTAAGATTTTAAGGTGAGAGCAATATTATGGCATTTTAAGATGAATGGGAAAGGGAGTGCTTGCAATGTACAACAGTTGATCTCAGATATATCAAATCTCGGATATATAGAATTATTATCTGTATTCAACAGTTGTAAAATCGCCTTAAATTCTATGCAGAAATACAGCGATGTACTATGCATACATCGAACTCCTGTCTACCGCCACATTCGAGATACCGAACGCTGTGCCTCTGCAAGGGTGCTTCTCCTAACGGGGTCGTGATAACTTCTTGCGTCATCAGAAATATTCATGTCGATGAAACGGCACTGTTTTGGCACATGCTGTCAAATAAGGCATTGAATGTGAAGGGCAGTACATGCCATGGAGGAAAAATTAGCAAGGTATTTGTCTCAAAATATGGATGGCTCATGCATGACGGGTCTGATTTGCACTCCAGAATGGCAGATTTTTTTAGTAAGCTTCGCCGCACAACGCAGTTGTGTAATGCGGTGAAGCATACCAGTAGAGGAAAGAACTAACTGCCGTGCAGTGAAGCACACGCTGCCTGTGGCCGTTTGTCATTGGGAAGGATATCGCTATGGTGCTTCAATATTGCAAAAGGTTTCCCTGTCCAATACGCACATTCCACAAGAAAGCGTGGATCGCACTCAATATTTTAAAGTTTCTGCGAAGGGCATCTGACCTCAACTCCCACTTGGACAGATCTTTACAATACAATTTGGATTGAACAAAACCACTGCACGCCATATCCGCCTCTCCTGGAAAGATGTGCATGTATGTACCTTATTTTGACTAACAAAATATAGGGGCAAAGACAGCGACTCGCTCTCATAAATGTGCAAAGCACATCAAGAATAAGCATGATCAACAGAATGAAAAATTTTGCAGATATTTTTTCAGCAATAGAAGGAAAACCCCAGACGTGAAACTGGAAGTGCGATTCAACCCAAGCCACCTGAGGCTTCATTCTTAATTTGTATAGACAGCTCTCGTCATATGTGAACCATAGGTGTACATTTCATTTGCTTTACATCACAATGTGTGTCACCACTGCAGCTGGGTACTTTGCATCACCCCGTCTCCTCTGACCTTGCTTTCAAAAGACAGTGAGTTGTGTGGCAAACTTCTTTCTCGTCCTGTGTTCCTGTTCTAGTCTAACAAATGACGCTTGCTGTCTGTCATTCAGTGTCGGCCGAAGACATTTAGTAAGAAACTTTGTCCTGAATACTGAAACTCGACAAGAAAAAAAAAATCTGGTAAGTTGCCTGTAGGCAATGCTCATGAATACAGGGTTAAATGTTTTCAGGAATCATACAAATTGCACTTTCTTGATTGATACTGTATTCTTATTAGTACTGTTAACCTCAATAGGACGAACATGGGTCCAACAAGTTATCTGATATAACAAAGTAAATATAAAGTGTTTCTTTAAGATATAATGAGGGTGTTTTAGTGTTTTATGTAGCTTCATTATCACTAGGTTCAACTCTGCAAGAGCCTACAACAATTGTTTTATTCAGATCTTGTGGGTATGCGCGACTCTCATGCGTCCCCTGATTTGTTGTTTTCCCGCATAGCTCCCGTCTCCTGTAATCCGGCTTCGCCGCATAGCTTGGTGCTCGCGGCAGTCAGTGTGGTTGAAGCGCATTGCGAGAGATGGCACCAGTGTGGCTCTGCTAACGCCACCTAACAGCGGGGTTACTTGGGCACGGAAAGGAGAAGGCTCTTCCTCTTTGTCTCAGGGTCGGCTAGCAGCGCAGACGTTCTGCACGTATGCTGATCCATGCTTCTGTGAGACCGTCTCGTAAAGCCTGCCCTGGAATGGACGAACACAATCGTTTGAACGCGCCACTATTCATGTAACTGTACAGATGAATGACCAGGCGTTAGTGTCCAACATGGGGTGAACATATTTGCTCGCTATCCGGTTGTGATGAGTCGGACTTCTGCGATTTGTCGCGCGCCGATTGGCATGATTTGTGGATAGCAACTCGGCCAGCAGGCATTAGTCTATGAAAGGTGCAATAAATGCCCTTGTGATTGTTTGCACTGCTGTGTTGTCGTCCCTTTGTCCCTAGAGCACGGGTGAGAAACCCGCAATATATTCTTTTGTCTTAAGATTATACCGGTACATATTTTACAGCCAAGCTGTAAATGGGTAGCCGATTCGTCCGTGCATCCATCTGTCAGTTGTCTGTATGCCAAAAACTCCTCCGATGCAACCCCATGCTCATGTGCGTAAAAAAGAGAGAGAGAGAGAGGCATGCAATTAGCCAACACCTAGATAGCACAAGGCCAGTTTACTCTGGTCCATGACGTCACGCTACCTGGCCCGAAATTTCCATTGACAAGGCTGGTGTGATGAAAGCCACGTAAAAATCACTGATGCCTAATTGGGAGCATTCTCATTAGATTCTATGGCAGTCAGGCCAGGTAACATGACTTCATGGATTGGAGTGAAAAGGCCTTATGCTATCTAAGGGGTGCTGGATTAGCTGCGCCAGTAGGGACGTTGTTCTTCTGCATCACATCCTAATGCATGTGCAGCAGTTTCGCTCCAACTCCAAAATGGTAGGCTGCGCATGATACGTACTCCTTAGGAGCAGGCAGCTTTCGATCAGCAATGCCGCAAGCAGAACTGGGAACGAGCTTGTCTTCACTGTGCTGATTCTGCAGCCCGGGCACAAGAGCAGGCTTGTGCAGCCGAGCGCAAGCAGTGACTGCGTATAGAGGATCCGGCAGCCTACCAAGCTGTCGTTCAATGAACCGTTGGGATTAACCCAGTGATAAACACAAGGTCCGCACGTTTTAGCTTCACTGGTTAACCATCTGTACATAGTTCTTGGGAGGTGATCTTTTCTTCTTCAGTGTTCCTTGTGGTCATTTCTGATGAAAATAGTGAGCTCGGTTTGTTTAGATAACCTGGTGGTCTGTAATGTTTATATATTGTGGGAATTTATAAGCTATTCTTTGTCATCTGTACATGATCATCATCATGTGGGTTTCATATGGGGTTCTTCTTCATCATCGCTTGTGGGGCTGGCTCTCGAGTGTGATCCTTGCTGTGGGCGTGGTCGGTTCGCCCAGTCTTTGACGCGGAATAAACGTCGTGATAACTGCTGCGTCACAATATTATTTAGAAAATTTGCCTTCATTGTATAACTATGCATCTCTCGGACTGCACGAGAGATGGAATGGGAAAGGATAGGCCTAACATTTAGAAATATGGACAAATGGCAGAACAGATTAGAGAATAAACATTGGTAGTGGGTATTTTAGTTGAAATTAAAAGGTAGAAAGGCAGATCATTACAATAACCATTGTTCTCACCTACAGTAACAGATTGGGTGCCAAGATAAGCACAGTCGAGCGTAGCTGGGGACTGATTATATGAATGAAATGGCGTGATTAGGAAACTTCAGGCATAACCTGAAGATGGCTGACACCAGACTGTGGTAATCGGAGACCTCATTGGTCTGGTGATATTGATTATAATGTTGTGACCCTCGTGTATTCATTTTTGTTCTGTGCAGTAATCGCCACCATTGCCCTAGCCTTCCTGCTCCTGCCCATGTGCCAGTACCTCATAAGGCCGTGCTCCAGTGGCAAAAAGTAAGTCAGCCCCATACGTACACCACTTGTGCCTTCAGTCGGCAGCCGAGTGTTCTGGTTGCCTGAACCGGCCAAGCAGGTCAAACAGCCAGTTAATTGGGTACAGCCAGGCGTATATGTAACCCCACGCCTAATGACTCTGTGTTGGTATCCCACAATGCCGCTGGGGTTTTAAACAGCCGCTCCCTCTGCGCACTGCATCTCCTGCCTTATGACTGCAATTGCAGCATTACACAAGCTGACCTCGACAGGCTCGGAACAAAGGTGCACAAAGTGGGGGCTTGAAACTGTCACCAAAAATTGCACACACAGACTGCGCTAAGGAATGCATGATGTTCAACTTGCCACCCAGGAATGCAAGAATCAAGCATGTCGCAATTTAAGCCTCGAAGCTTTGAAAACAGTGTTGAATTCCGAGGCCTAATTAGGACGTGCCCAACACAATTGCTCCCGTTATGCTGACCTGGATTTTGTGGAATGCATCCATGAGTATCGGTTTGACAAAGTGGGCAAGGAGGAACACACAGTGTTTTGCTTCTCGCTGAAGACAGCTGCTTTTTTATAGTTGCTGGATGGTCGCCATATCAAGCCCTGTTCAGTCCAGACATAGATGGAAGAGAAGGCGGCATCTAAGTCTGCAACAGTGCAGGATACTCTAGCAAACTCCGTTAGCAGTTCCACATAGAGTGCATGCTTATTTGCAACATGTGTGTAATGCTGAAGTAACATGTTAGTAGGACAAGAAGAAGGTTATAACCACGGTGCCTGGTTTTCGTAATTCACAACCACATGAAGCCACAGACAATGACAACAAGAAAAGCATAAGGGGAACTACATGTTTGGGTAATTGAAAATGTAGAATTTTTAAATAGATAAATGAAATTGGATGAAAAAACAACTGACTGCAGGTGGTGCATAAACCCACATCTTCGCATTACACGTGTGAAGCTTATACCAATTGAGCTACCGCAGCGCTGTTTTCCTGTACACTTTCATAGGTATTTATGTATATGTCCTAAATAAAGTTAACCATGAGAGTGTTAGCCACCACCACCACTCACGGCCTAGGTGAGGGCTGTACATCATCTCTGCTGCAAGGTGTCACGTGATACGTGGAGGTGTCACGCATCATGTGACGCCTTTCGGCAGAAAGGATTTTTTACATGGTGCTGCATGGTGGCGCTGAAGTGTCCTGTTGCCGCTGAGATCGGTCCCTCTCTTCCTCTCTTCTTCCTATTGCAGAATTTCATTTGGAACGTGTGGCCGCTTCACGGCAGCAGAGCTGGTCTCTTTTTCCCTCTCCGTGGCCATTGTGTGTGTCTGGGTGCTCACGGGACACTGGTTACTCATGGACGGTGGGTATTGCCCAATTACTTCCTGTTCTGTTTTAATAAGCAGGACGCCTTTGACAGCTTATAACGGCTACCAATACAGTGCAGCATATTCATAAATGAAGCGCCGAGGCTGTCAAGATCAGAGTGAGCCGAGAGTGGATGCATTTTGAACGATGCAGTCGGTCGAGCCGCAGCATGTTGCGGGTCTTGTAGGTATGCGCATAGTTCTGAATTTGATAAATTTGTGCGCTGTGGTTTCAGTTGTCCAGGTAGAGGATATTCAAAGCCAAACTTGTGTACATTGTATTCAGGCGCAACATCTCACAACTAGTTTATCTAGCTTGCAGTGTTTGATGCAATATTTTCTGCAATGCTTCCTGAAAGAGCCCCGAAGCTTATTTTTTCTTTATTCTCATTCTTTTTTCCTTCTGTGCTTTGGGTTAGCATGGAATTTAGTACTAACAATTTCTTTTTCTTGAACAATTCTTTTGCACGCTCAATTGTGCATTGGCTTTCATTAGCGTTGCGCTAAGGCATCAAAAATGTTCACTAACTTGATAATTTTTCCGTGCCTCACAATTTTGTGTCTTGAGGCAATTGTTTCGCACAAGAACTTGGACATTACATGTTTAAGTAGTGGAGGTAAATGTTACCTATGTTTCCTATGGTTAAAACAGAAAAGCTTAAAACTAAAAGTAACACGAAGAAAACAATAATTGAGAAAGAACCTAGAGAAGTCAAAATGGCAAATGTCAATGTCTGATGTCAAAGCAGTATTGAATTTCTATCAAGTTAGAGAGAACAAAAATTCATAGTGAAACTGACATTTGCATGCATATTATGCTCATTGCTATAAGTGTATGTGAACAAACATACGTACAGATAGTATATCTGGCCCGTTTAAGTAATAAATAGTTGCATCATTGAGGCTAATATTGATTAAAGTAGACTATATTTTTGTCACTCAACTTTACCTAATAGTATGTGACTATCCAGTTGCTTATGCCAGTTCATGGTGCAGCTGCGGTAATGAAGTGCCATTTTGCGTTTTGAGACCAATGATGCAATCAACACTGGCTAGGTACTAACATCTCTATTCATTGAAGAATGTAGTTCTTGTAACGGCCTTATTTTGTTGCAGGTGCAATTATTATCTGCAAAAGCATGCATGAATCAAGTTCTCATTTAAAGTTCTTCCAGTTTCAGATTGCACTATCAAAAACACTATTGCTTATAGCGATGTCTTAGTGCACTTAAATTTTAACAGAGGAGGATGTCACTGCTACCATAGATAAATTGCACAAAACTGCCCTTTAGCTCGAGGTCACGATTATACTGTAACTGCATGAGTCAGTCTTTTGCAACAATAATTTCTTACAATGTATTTTTATCCATTAGCAACAAACAAAGAGAGCTATAAATCCTTAAGCACAACACTTTATTTTATACCAACAACAAAAAAATTTTTTCGGGTCCATTTACAACACAATACCAAATTTTAGTAAAAGTGAGCATGTAGATTACATAAGACTTTGCAATCAATGACAATAATCTCTTTGCTGTTGGTCTTGCATAGTTTGCAGTTTAGCATTAGCCAGTGCTAGATATCTTAGTGGAACCTTGCCCATGTGCCTGTGCTTAGTTCATGACCTCTTTTGATACCTCATTTAATTGACATCCCTGCCTGCTTCTTTCTGTTTTCACAGGGCAATGGTAAGCTAAACTAATCATTTTTGTATCCTCGGGATTTTCACTGTGCATGCTGGAGAGGGAGAAAAAAAATGCGGGAAGTGGTGGTGCGCGTTTGCCTGCCGATGTTTGGGATCACTCGGGTTTGATGATGCAAGCTGTGTCTCGGAGTGGATTGTCATGCCTGCACAATGGAGAGCTGCAAAACATTTGTGGTATTAGGTGTACATTTCTCAGCTGCACTAGCTTATCCAGTTTCTGGCATTTTAAGGTCAGTGTCTTACCTGGAGAATACATGTGTAGGACATAGGTAGGACATAGGCATATGGGGCTGAAGGGGGGATTAGGGGGAACATGATGTGATAAGGACAAGGAATAGAGTCTGCAAATGCTAGTTGGGGACAAATTGTATAACAGACCTTCATGCTGCAATGGATGCCAAAGAGGCTGATCATGTTATGAGGACGATGCCACAGTATATAATGAACTAGGTCGGGGAATGCGAGTGACTGCGGAGGCCTCTTGATTGGCCAGCTTGACCCCTTCACAGTGGGGATACACTTACGGAACACTTGGAACAGAAATAGTATGTGCCGGTTAAAGTAACGAATCCTGTAATAAAACAGATACCTGCTGTTTTCCGTGTTCGCTTTTTGCCTTGATGTCCTTTCGTCTCGAGACGTTTTCTTTTTCGTGAGTACGCAAAATGTACCATTTCTAGTATTGGCAGGTTAAAGCAAGCAGCTGTGAATTTAGTGCCATGTACGAGTAATGTTGCTATCCCAAAACGACACATCTCAGCACAGCCGCAAAATGCACAATTCCTGCCTTAGAATCCTGGGTGATGTTTTGTGTGCTTATGCAGTTTTGTTTTTGTTTCTGCTCCTTAAGATCCTTTATTTGTGGAAATTTCTTGTTTGCAACTTTGTCATTATGTTTTTGTGCATTCACTGTGATCAATGACTGCTTGTTCCTGCAGCGTTTCGCAAATCATGGTGGTGCAAGACTGTTGCTAGCTAATGCTGACAAGAACCGACATTGTGACAGGAACAAGTGCCACAAATTACCAGCTTGCCTAAAATCACACATTGCTTCACAGAAACAGGACATGTGGTCAACTTTGGCATCAAAAGAATGCAAAATTTTTTTGCCATACATGCTTGTATTGCGCCATTATGAAAGGATGGGCTTCATGAATATTCAGGCTTCAAGCTACAGCTACCTTATCACATTTAAATCTTTTGGCTGTTGGTTAACTGTAGTAGTTGTGAAATTTTGTCATTTTTGTCGCTTATACTTTTTTGGCCTGTTTAACTGAGAAGCAGTCTTGGAAGTGTGGACGTGAACTGGTGCTGTGTAGAGCGTGGCAAAGGGCATGCCATAGGAAGCTTCCTATGATATAACTAATAAGGGCCCTTCCGTTAACCCCCTTTCTTCTCATTTAAAGGGCATACCAGTGACTTGTAACAGTGTTTTGCATTTTGCGTCCAATTCTGATGCCACTTGCATAAAATGGTGGGCCACTTTAAAAGGTAGAAGAGCACTAGGGGATCTATTGGTAAGCCTAAGTATCAATGTTGGTAATTTCCGTTGATGATACTAGGACTAACTTGTTCTTTTGTTAGTGCTTGCGCGCCTATGCTATCGTCTGTTGCTGTCTACTGTGCCACTCTGTTCTTGCGTTAATTTCTTGCTTTTTAGTGGTTTCGAGACATCCGGGCAAAATGGAAGTACATCTGCTTTAGCTTTGTTTGTGCGAAACCTTTTCCTCTTTCTTTTTTTTTTAAGAATAAGAAACAAAGTGACCATGAGTTGATCAATTTATTTGACGAGCATTGCAAACTGTTGCCACAGATGTCCACAATGTTCGTGCATGAGCACAGCACAAGAAGTTTTTGAGTAGTACCGTGCATGTCACGGGTCACCAGATCAGCCAGGAAGAAAGTGGGCCAGGTTACCGAAACAGTGCGTGAATAACATCTAGGAAGACACAAACTGGGGTGGAGCTAAGCAGAGGGAGAGAGCCAGGAACGATTCAACGTGCAGCGTCCATGTTGCACGACATGTGTCGATCAAATGCACTTAAGGCGCCGGAGGCGGTGTCCGTGTCCGACTTCATCATCTTTGTTTTCTCTTCGGAAATAAGGCTGCGTGAGTTACCACGACTGCGAGGGCCATATGGAGACTTTCAAAGTTTGGCTATTTGTGGCAAATCATGCAAACAGAAGAGACAGCAAAAACAACAAAGACATGAGAAGTGCTTCCCTTATCACCTCCTTTGTCGTGTCTATTCTGTTTGCATTATCAGCCATGAACATTGACCAATGGGTCCAGTCTTGAGCATTGTGCTGTTTTGATATGTGTTTGAGCACGCACATTTTGACCACTGCAACTGACTCTGCCCCCTTTGTTTTCCCCCCCTCCTCCGCCCATCTCCATCCACTTTCTTGACGATGCAGCGATGGGAATGGGTCTGTGTGTGGCGTTTATAGCATTTGTGCGACTGCCCAGCCTCAAGGTGTCCACCCTGCTCCTCACGGGGCTCCTCATATACGACGTCTTCTGGGTGAGTGTGAACGACCACACAGTGCAGAAAGGGGGGGGGGGGGTGGATCTTTGACTGCGCCATTCCCGTGCATTCTGCATTACGTACCCATCATCTATAAAGTTGTGAACGTCTTACCATTGAAGTTTGTTATTTAAAGGAGATTTCTGTGTGGAGTGTTAAAGCTGCCCTTTGATTTCTGCAAGAGAATATGATGGCGCTGTATGTCAGCATTGACCTAGTCATTTTTTGGCACATCAGTGTGCCCTGTGGTGCACTGGTTCCAGCATGAAAGTTTTAGTTAGATGGTGCGCTCATATATTCTGACATATGGCAGTAAAGAAGAATAAATGTCCCGATATTGTAGGTATTTATTTCCTCATGCCTTGAACATGTAAAAAGTAATTTTACACTGGCGGATGAATGGTGGAGAACATTGCAAAGGACCCCTGGTTCTGCAAGAATGTGTTTCTGTATCCATTGCTGCCCGCTCTCTGGAAAAAGATTAGTGCGATCATCCTCTAGGTCTTGAATTGAGTCTTGAATACAAGAGTATGCTTTTTGTACAAACCACAGCATCTGTCTACTTTGCAGCATTGTTCAAATTCAAATGCATCTGTGTTCAGCTGTATTGGGAGCAGTGCTAGCAGTAGCAGGGCTAATGGTACTGTGCTTGTACGCACGGATGGCTATGTCTAAGTGTGTGCACTTCCTATATTTTTTAACTATATTTTTAACTATATTTTTTATCATGGGTACCAAAATTGGTATTGGCTTAAAAAGTTGAAAATTATGCGTTCAAAAACAAAGCACTGTTTGTTGGCCATGCTCATGAACACCCAGCGGTCCAAGAGTGTGAAGACTGTAATTGAGCTACCTGTGTCGTTATGACCACATTGGTACCTAAATGTGAAAGTTGGATGCATTCTCCCTTTTTGTTTTCTTTAATAAATTCTCTAATTTAAATTTTTCTTCTATACTAGTTTTGCATAGAAAACATAAGCATCCATAGCTGGTCTGCAAACAAGATGGTCAAGGTAAAAGTGGAAAGCTTGTAGTGCTGATGTTAAAGAGACAGTAAGACAATCAATAAATCAAGATGAAGCAGTAGGTTATTGTTGCAAGGTTTCCAGAGCAACAGCTTTCTTTAAAACAGAGCTTTTGAAAGCAAGAAAATTACATAGTGATAGGACTAGGACAGGATTACCACCGCTGCTGAGAAAATGTGATGCCACCTCCCTTTGATGTAACATTTTCCATTTATGACAGGCAATTTGCAGTCAGCCATGGATAATAACAAAAGCTCATTTCAGTAGACTCTCGTTAATACAAATTCAAAGGGACTGTAAACACTTATTTGTTTTATCAGAAGTTTGTTTTAGCAGAACTGATTTACGATAACTCAGATCTGTGGCACCAAACTGTCTGCAAAATAAAACTGTCAACTGAAACAACATTAAAACGAAAAGCCAGATCTAAAAACAAAGTTATTGGAATTGCATGATACAAAGAATTGCTTTATGCAACCCTTATGCAATTGCATAATTCTTTCTTGTGGTCGCTGTGCAAACCTTTGCATTTACACGAAAAGCCGAGAACTTGCCTTGCTTGCTCGGAAAATTCTTCAGTGCCCTCATGAAGAAAAGCGCACAGCGGTAGCCTGGGCATTTTCAGCCTCACCGTGTGTAAACACCACTGGTTCCTGTGGTTTATGGGTATTATCCTTACGATAATTATTAGCCTGAAGAAGCACCATGAGCATCTCCTCAGTTATTGTTTCTGTAGTGCTAGCCCTGCAGATTTTCACATCATCTTCAACTCTGGCATAGCTGTCGGGGCTCACTGACATGGCAACTCGAAGAGGTCATGCAACCACGTCTTTCATAAAGCGGCCGGTCGCAACTGGTCGCTTTGGTCGAAAAGCGACTGTTCAGTCGCTTTTCGACGAAAGGTCAGTCGCTCGGCACTCAACTTTTTAGTCTTGCGACTGCTGTTAGAAAACTGTCGAACGAATAAGCAGTGCAGGAGCTGAACGTTTGTATATGCCTATATTTATTTTGCATGGCTATGGGGGCGCAAACGGATGGAAATGGTATCAATCACGAGACATTTCGGTGGGGTGATAGGTAGGTTGGGCTAGCCAGTGTGAACATCGGTCACCGTGTGTTGCCCTTTGGTCGTCAGTCGTGGTTGGTCGCACGACTTCTGTCAATCACCAGTGTGAATGAGCCCTTTAACGTTCACAAAACACAGCTTGCCTTTCATGCAGCTAGTAGAATCCCTACCTTGAACTCTGCCCATCTGTGCCTCTCGCTGAGTCGAGCATCAAGCTCCTATGATGGCTGCAGAAGAAGTTTGGCTCAACTGAATGAGCAGTTCGTGTTGAGCAGAATATCTTTGTATTAGGTCTTTGGGGAACCAAGCAAACATTCACACGCTGTTTGCCATACCTGAAAATTTGGCTCGACTGGGTTCATCTTAATGGCAGTCTACTGTACATTGCATTTTACAACATAAGAAAAACGCCATGTGGCCAATTTTTGTTCAGTTTTCGTGTAGATGAAGTCACTGCTGTTACCTCTTTGCACTGTTGTGTCTGCACTGATTGCAAGAGCATGGCGCCCTCTATGTTTGAGCCTTTGACTAGGAAGCACATGGTAGAGCCGTGCAGAACATGACCTAGGCGATCACTGGCATGGCTGCATGAGAGGCCTCAGCTAACATTCTTACTTGCTGACATAAGAAGCTGACACCTGAAGTAATCGAAGCATATGAAATCCATTCAAAAAAGTTTGGAAGAGCTGATTCCAGCTAATTGTTACGTGACATATTGTCACTCAAAGCTTGTGGCAACTGGTGAACAGCACTTATGAATGGAAAGCTTTGTGATTTCGATGCCCCATTGTTTGCACATGCTCGAATTACAGAATAAGCTAGCGCTCCATTTTGTTGCAATTTTCTCTGTATCTAAGGCATCCCTTGGCAATAAAACAAACATTCCGGGGATTCTAAAAGAGTAGTCAAATATTCTAGATTTATTTGATGCTTGCCTTTAAGCCTTTAATGATGGCACAGATAAATACCCCCCAAAAATTTAAAAATTTTCTGTCTAAATGTGCAAAACACATAGAGAATAAGCATAATCAATGAAAATAAAAAATAATTTACAGAAGCTTATTCAGCAGCAGGAGATAAACACCAGGCAGAAAAGTGAAAGTGGGCTTTGCCCTAAGCTACCTATGGCTCCATTTGGAATTTGTACAGACAGCTCCTGCCATATGTGAACCATGGACGTACATCTAATTTGCTTTACACCATGTGTGTGACATACTACGGCAGCTTGAGATCTCGCATCGGTCTGTCTCTTTTGACCGTGCTTTCAGAAGAAAGCAGCTCTCGTTCCAAACTTATTCCTTGCCCTGTCCTTCAGCTCTGAACCAAGACATGATGCTTGCTGCCTGTTTACACTGCGGCAGCCAAAGACGTTTAGCCAGAAACCTTTAGACTCAATACCGAAACTGCAAAAAGATAAAAGAATATGTATATATATAATATATATTTGTGCAGTGTGGTATCTGCAGGCAACACTCGTGGGTAGTTATATCCTCCCTTTAATCTCGGCAATCTCTCCTTTACTTTCTTTTTCAGCTTTCTCAACGGTCACTGCTCACACTTTGTATTGTCATTATGGAGGCAAGCAGCTCGGGCATGGCCTCTGCTAAGAGTTACTGTACTAATAATAATCTACGTTGGCGTGACAGGGTAGAGTTACTGCATGTCTTAGGGTGCCACATACTGTGCTCAACCCGTGTGCTCCCTCAAGCAGCAATTGTCTTTTTGTCTCGTTCTCTGTGCAGGTGTTTTTCTCCTCTTATATCTTCAATGCCAATGTCATGGTCAAAGTGGCCACGCGGCCAGCAGACAATCCTGTAAGTGTTTGCGTGTTTGGTGTTTCTTGTCACGAATTTTCGTAGGTTGCATATCTGATTTCAGCAGGTTTCTGCGCTGTGTCGGTATCTGTGTGTGTATGCATGTGGCATTGTCTCGAACATGAAATTTTTTTTTTCTTACATGTTTGTTCTTGGTTAAAGGGATGATAATCACATTTCCAGACCTTGTGGGTAGTACGCAATCAATGAGCAAGTCTTGCATCCTTTGCCAACAAGCATTCCAAGCAAATTGTTTAGCTATCGCTTTCTGAAACCCTGGAAATTGATGTCACAGAGAATAATGGTGACATCATGTCAAGAAATGAAATGCTATGTCTTTATTAAAAGCAAGTCTGTAATGGATGCTTTTGCTAGGTTTTGCTCCTTGCTGTGTCTTTTTCCTTCCTATTGCATGACGGTCGGCACACGTATCCCTCATGTGCAATAAATATCTAGCAGGGCCAGCATTCAGTGTGAACAAGCTTTTTGGATGTCACTTTAGGATGATACCTATTGACCAAGACGTTGGGCAGAATTCCCACCACTCTAATGAGGTGCTGCACCGCAAGCCTCGTTACACAAAAGCTTTGTTCATAAAAGTGATTGGTCGAGAATATGGCTCCAGTTAGTAGTGCTCTATTTTCATCTTTTGTGTCATCTTCAGTGCCATCTTGACACCATGCTGTACACAACGATATCGCAACCAGTTAAACATCTAAGGTGGTATCTCGATTTACGTGGTCTTTGAAAACATTGATTGTCCAAATGTGTGTTGTACTTGATGTGGCCTCTTGAATTGCATTGTATTTTCACTAGCTGCATGCAGGGTGCCAACAACTCTTGCTGCATCTTAACACTAGGGCTCTGGTTGACCAGATGGATTTGAGGAAACAGGCAGATAACCTGCTGAAGGCAAGCCCAAATAAAAACAAATCTTGCGCCGAAATGTCCCAATATGTACCGTGTCGCATCCAAGTATATTTTAATATACCACATTGTTCTGATTAAGTATACTTACTGAATACTGTACCTATATCTATGTAAAGTTTCCATGAACTGTGTGGCGAAAGCATAGAGAGAAAAATGGCCAAGGTAGCAGTCATGTAGTCTTTTGTGAATGCCACCTTGTGCCCAGCATAGATGAGGAATCGGCTTTGGATTGCTGTCCTTGTTTCCGCCACAAAATGTGCTCCTGTCCGACTGCAACCAAGTTTTTGCTTACGAGCCATGCTGCATCGCACACAGCGCTTGTGTTCTGGTGGTGCATGCTCACTAACTGCCCTGTTTTTTGTCCCCCCCCCCCCCCCCAGGTGGGCCTGGTTGCCAAGAAGCTCCACCTGGGCAGCATGGTTAGGGAGGCCCCTAAGCTGTCGCTCCCTGGAAAGCTGGTTTTTCCAAGGTGATTAACCACGCGTGCATCTCATGGGGTACGAGGAGGGTCGCATGCTGTGCCGGATTTCGCAGGACCGTTCTTAATGTCGCCGGAGAGTCTTAACTTTTGAACTTGTGGGCACGTTCATCTGCCTGCGGTTGAGGCACAGTGAGGCGCAGCCAAGTGGGCTAGTTGGGAACAAATTCGCAGCTGTGTTTAGCATGGACAGAAAACAAGGGCAAGTGGCAGAAGACAAAAACACAAGTGCTTGTGTTATTCCCTTCTTTCTCTTGTGATTGTTTTTCTCTCGCACATATGCAGTTATGAATCCCTTCAGAGCAGCTTTGTATGGGCTCCAGCTGTGCAGGTTGTCTTGACATTGTTGAAGCTGTTGCTGAAGCTGCTTTTTCTGTACTCGTCAGCGATGGTCCTGTGCAGAGGGTATTTATGCCTATCATGAAAGGGCTTCTCATAGAGGCAGCATAGATCAGTGGCATATGGTACACATTATGGTAAAACTTAGCCAGTCAACGTGAGCCCAAAATGTGACCAATTCTATGATGCTGTGATGCGAAGCTCTTAATCAACTTTGAGACCTCTTCAGTTACGGTGCTTTCTCTTCTACCATTACCTGCATCTGGGAAACTAAGAGCCAGTGTTCAAGTGCACACGGTATGCAAGTAGTTACTGCAGTGTAAGGCCTTGACCACATGATGTCTGACGATTGCTCGATGGCGCTGCGGTGTTTGTTAATTGTTGTGGCATTGAAAGCGAATTTGAAGAAGTAGTGTGAAGCTTTTACAATTGTGGTTTTAATGAATCCCTTGACAAAAAATGGGTGTTCCTTTCTGTGGCAATGTTAATTGTGGGTCGTCATTAGTGTGTAAATTTGCGATAGCAGAATATTTGAAATGGAATCTTCTGTGATGGCTATTTTGAAAATGTAATGTACAGTATGGTCAACCGTTTAATGTTAACGGGAGCACCCACTTGGCATTCTAACATCAGTTGCGGCCTAGATATGGCATGGAGGCGTGCCGAAAACACATGCTCATATGCACGCACACATGCACGCACGCATACCTAATATTATGACCCAGCTGATCGTAGCACAGAGACACAAAGCAGCTTGTAGCTTTAAGTTACTCGCAGGTGGATGACAGTACTATTTCTCTTTTGTGAAACTTTCTGCACCTTGTTGGTCTTCGCAGCTCTAATTCGACCTATTGGATAAATGTTTCAATTATATTCGTGATAAGTAGCGGTGTGTGGATACCAAGTAGTCGATTCCGATTCGAATATCATACCGAATCAAGAAAAAAAAAAAGCTGAATATTGAATCGAATGTGAAACGTCAGAAAATTTTTCACAAAATTTAATGCTTACAAATTTTGAGCAAGAAAATGTGGTGCTACACATGCTCAGGAGTCTCCTAGCATTGCATAAACAACAATGTCAACAAGCTGTCAATAACATAGGGACATAGAAATCAAGTTATACAGTGCGGTCTGCTCTTATTAATGGGAACACCAGATGAATATGCCAGCGCTTGACCACAGCTCAGATCTAGAATAGGAAGGTCTGGAAAATATATTTTTTTTTATAGATAGAATCTCTCTTGAATAGAATCAAGTGCATTTTTCTTCTGAAGCTGATGAATTAGCGACATTCTGTTGTACTGAATACCAATGAGGTACTCGGTTTAATAGTGGACCTGTGTTTTGCAGCAATCTTTTATTTGTTGCATCAAAAGTTTTGCTTTCCTGATTTTCTCCAACATGCAGAAGGACTATCCCAACTTTACGGCAGGTGGGTTATTGTAAGGCCAATCTGCGCGATGAACGAAGGAACCCCGCATCATGTGACTCAATCGGCACTCCGCGCGTAGCTGCCATTCGGTGTTGTTTGCCACCTGTCAAAGAATCTGAATTCTGGAGGGTTACGGCAAGTTCGTGACGCTTGCACCGAGCTCGATGCAATCCACGCATCGGGCTTGTGTTGGGGAGCGCTCGCAGTGACAAAGTCCACTGCCCCGTCGGCCGAAGCAACCCGCTGTCCTTTTTATTGAATGGTAAATAATTCGATTCGCGAATCAAATTACTTGGACATTCACTATTTGATTCGATTCGGCGATATTCAATATTCGCACACCCCTAATTATAAGTGTTCCTCCACAGGAGTGGGCTATACTACTGTGCAGCAATATGGTAACATGCAGGCTTACCATCTTTTATTCACTTCTGGTTACCTTTTGTTGCTCAAGTTTGCTTCTATTACCGTTGTGTGAGTAATGCCTAAGAACAGATGAGCAGGGGTCTGCTTGGAGCCTATGTTTCGACATGGGGACTATACTTGATCGAGGCTTACGAAGCCGCTTGGCTCAGGGCTGAGGATCCCCTCGTTTGCTCACTGTTAGTCGATTCATGTCTCCGGCTTCCCATGATCCCTGTGCCATACGTAGTGGCAGGCCGAATAGAGTTAGAGAGAAAATGAATATAATAGAGTGAGAACATAAGACATCTATTTTGGTTCATTGATTAATTGCAGGGTGATAGTGATCCTGGCCGGGACAGCATGTCAAGTCTGTTCCAATTCTCTTCATTTTGAAGCTTTACCAGTAGTCTGGGTGGGCCTTGGCATGTTCGACTGGTTTTAAGCGGTGGACGATAAGAAAGGAATAAAATCAAGTGAAAGGAGTTCTTATATTGTGTGCTGGCGCATATTATACAAGGGATTGTTGCCTTTGTCTTGTGGGATGTGTTTAAGTTTTCCTCCCCCACACGCCACATTCTCTCATCCTTGTCACCTCGCTCCCTCTCCTGGCTGCAGTGTGCATAGCAGTGGCCACTTCTCCATGCTGGGATTAGGTGATATCGTGAGTACCCTCTCTCTTCGTCTCTTTTTCCCCCCTTCATACTTTTCCAGCTTAAAGTAACACTAAAAGATATTCTGCCCATTCTGATAAATCACTCCTCCCAAAACTATCACTTTCACTTTTTTGGTGGAAAAAGTGTAGGTTATATTAGTGGAGAAAATGAAGACCAAATGTGCTGCTTCTTAATTTGTTGCCTGAATTGTGGCCCGAGGGGCATCATTATTGCAGCACTTTTCATGACATTTTCATGTACAGTTGAACTTAATTTTAACGAAGTAGCAGTCAACATGAAAATGTCTTTGTTATTTCTGACATATGTTATAAGCACATATTCATTGCATGCTGATATTGCCAAGACACACTTCAAGTTTTGTACTTCATAATATCCGATAATTCGTTACATCTGTGTTGGTTATATAGAGATTCGATTGTATTCAGACGCATTCAATGTGTGAAAAGTCCAATAAAGCTTGTCATTTCAGTTTAAGTTTACCATTTTTTTCAATGCAGCAAGGTGCTCCCTCGTAAGTGAATTGTTAACGTGGCTACTAGCACCTTCCAAAATCTTTCAGTGTTAACGAAGATTTGGTGTGGCTATATTGAGGTGATGTCTCATATCTTTATATATATATCTTTATATATCAATATCTTTTTCACCATACCAGGCTTCCACTGATGGTAAAACAGACCTGTTTGGTGTTATAGAAATGCCTCCTACTAATATAGCTTAACTTCATACCTTCTTAAATTTTTAACGCCATTTGGTAGTGTAATTAGGCATATTGCATCCAAGTCAACATTGAAATCGCTTCAACGCAAAATTTCTTGCAAATGCTAATCACATTTAAAATTCCATAAACTCATGTTAAACGCATGCACTTCTTTTTTTGTGTCACCAATGCCTGCAGTCATTGTGTGTCACAATCTTGTTAGAAGTTTAGTAGCCACTGTACTAACTGCCGCGTGCAGCATTTTTTGCACCAGTGGTAACCGAGCAATGACTGCTACACCAGTAAATATATTGGCACACACTTTCACAGCTATATACATGCTTGAGAGGACACCAAGTTCTCAACAAATGTTCGCAGACTTTGTGGTCATAATGAGCCTTTTGTACATTACGTAGCTGTCATGGCCTGCAACCTGCTTAAGTATTTACGAGTCGTAGAATAGCAATTTGCATTTGTAGGGCCGCATTTGTGCTAGGCATTCTACAATCACGTGCGTAAACTACATCTTAAGGTTCGTTGCGCCCGGTACCTCGTGATTCGCTACAGTATGTGCTTGCCTGCCGAGCTCTGCCTGAAGGCACAGTTCACGGTGTCCTTCTGTTGGAGAAGAGGGGGAGAGAAAGTTGCCTGGTGATTAGCAGCACATTGACCTGCCTTTCTAAGCTCAATCTGGGCATGGTCACCCTTGCCGGTTTGAGGAGGCATAACGCCGCGTCCATGCTCGTGTCGTTTCTGCAGGTGATGCCAGGCCTGCTTCTGTGCTTCGTGCTGCGCTACGACGCCTACAAGAAGGCCCAGCTGAGCTCGGCTGAGACGGGCGTGCCGCCACCCAACCACCTCAACAAGATCTCCTACTTCCACTGCTCCCTCATTGGCTACTTCCTGGGTGGGTCTTTCCTCTCGGTGACGTCACCGTTGTATCATTCGCGCCTAACTGCAGAGAGGCGAACCCTGATACATCCTGCTACATTTCAGCAACATATGAGAAGCAAAGAGAAGCATAGCGCAAAATTTTTGTGTCACTGCACCCTTTATGGTCATGGCTGACCGTTTTGATAGCAGTCGAAGAGAGCTCAGTAAAGGCTAGGAAGCCATGGCGTTCAAGTGTCGTGTTACCAGTTGAGGCATCGCCCCCCTCCTTGCTGCTGACTGACCATTTGATTTCTTGACTTTGCTAGAACTGTTTTATAGTGCTGGTAACAATAATTCTCTCTTGTGTTTAACATGAATGCTTTTCCCTGAATAAAACCTGTTTGAAGTTCACCACTATGTTTCGTCCCTTCTGTGCCTCTGGGTGTTCTTTTTTCTGCGCCTCCAAGTGAATTCTCTAAACTGGCAGGCCTGCTGACGGCCACGGTGTCCTCGGAGGTGTTCAAGGCTGCCCAGCCTGCGCTGCTCTACCTGGTTCCTTTCACGTTACTTCCGCTGCTGACCATGGCCTACCTCAAGGTGAGCTCAAGCGGGACGTGTGCCGAGTGTGCTGTCCAGATGCCCTTACTTATGCGCACGTACATGCGTGTGTGGTCTGTTCTGTTTATGGCTCGCTCGAATGCAGTAGGCCGATCGCATGGGCAGCAGGCAGAAAGAAAACATGAACTTCACAGAAGGAGAAGGGATCGGTGCTGGTCTCATTTCGAATTTTGAACAGTGCAACACTGAACAAGGACAAAAGAAGTGGATGCACACAGTGCTAACTTCTAGCAACTTCTTCATTCCGAAAGAGCAGATACACAGGCAAACCTCGATATAATGATAGTCACGATGTAACGAACTATTTTGATTTCCCGATCTTAGTTCCATTAAAAACTCTTTTTTTTTTCTTTTTGCGATTTAACGAAGTAATTTCGTTACACGGTTTCTATTTAACAAATGTTTAGGTCATTTCAGGCATGTACTTGAAGCCTGTATGGCTACTAAATCTATAGCAAAAAACTATAAACATGTCCGCCTAGGCAAAAGTTATTGCAGGTGTCCTTCCACATCGAAAGTTTGATGACAAAAACGCCGTCAAAGTGCGCGTGCCGGGACGCGATAGGGAGGAAACACCGCTGCGTCATTTGTTGCGGGGCATGCGACAGCTCACAGCGCTCGGAGACATGATCAGGCGTGCGCTAGAGGGGGAGGGGAAGGCATAAATGTGCGCCTCTTTGCCCTCTCCCCCATCGCGCGTGCGTCTCTACCTTGCACACGACCATGCGCAGGCCACGCGCCATATCATGGAGGTAATCTCCTTGCGGCAAGTGCAAAGTGCGAGCTGAGACGGTTGGTGCATTAATGCGCATTGGGTTCTTGATCGTGTAATGTTGGCGGTCATGTAATCTCAAGTTTCCGAGATACAGTGTGAAGCGCTCGTGCACGTTATGACGGTGAGTTCACGGTCATCGAGTGAGATCTGTTAGTGCTTGCCCGAGTGCGTGTGACACCAATAAAACTATGACCCTTTTAACGCGATAGCGTTAAGGAGCTCGTGTCGCAGAAAAGCCGGTGTCGTCGGCGTCGGCGTCCGCGGCGTTGGCCGTGAGCGATAAATCACGGCAGGCACTTCATAAATAAAAAGCAACTTCCAAGATGGGCTGGGTGGGAATCGAACCAGGGTCTCCGGAGTGTGAGACGGAGACGTTACCACTGAGCCACGAGTTCGATGCTTCAAAGCGGTACAAAAGCGCCTCTAGTGATCGCGGTATTACCTTAGAAACGAGCTGTTTCTAAGGCTCAGGCGTGCGTCGCTTGCTGAGGCGTACATTTCGTTGTCGCGCCGAACGCTGCGTTGCTCGACGCTCACCGCGTCCGATGCGGGGCGCGTAGTCGCTGTGCCGTAGCCCAATACCCCTTGGCGGGTCGACGGGAACGCTGTCGCGTTCCACTCTTGAAGGCGAAGCTTAAGCGTCCTCCAATTTTTACTTCGTGCAGTTGTCTTTCCTGCATATCGCCATCAATGCTCCGTTTATTTTATTTTATTTTTGCTGCTCAGGACGAATATCCGTATCATTTTACACTTTTGTTTGTAATTTGTGGGTGCCGGCGATGGACACTAAGCATGGTCAGCCATGGTGTCCATGATATGCGGCGCCGAGCGACGCAGCGCAAGCAAATCTCGGACGCCATGAGCCATGTCGACGCATTACTCTCGGCGCGATTTGCACCGCAGGCACTGGCGCTCATAAGCGCACTACATTATGAGCCGTCCTTGTGGCGATTTGTTTGTAGGTGCTTAATAACATGATACTATCCCCCAGGAATGCTCTGCAAATTTGTGAATTTGTTTTTACTGCTGAAACTTTAAAACGTCGAATTAACTAAATTCGCAACTTAACGAAGTTTTGTGTTGCAAGTTTAGCTTCATTGTATCAAGGTTCGACATATATAAAACAGATAGAAATAGAGAACAAGCGTGGGAATAAGAGATTGATTGAAACTGATATGTAATCATGTCATGTCACTCTTGCCATAGACACCAAGATAATGTAGCTTTCCACTGGGTAGTGCAAGTGAAGACTGATCTCAAGGATTTCACTAGTCAACTGATTGCAGTGCCTGGGAATAATCTTCATGGGCTTAAGGTCCAGGCTGCCACCACATTGCTGGCAATGACTTGCCATTCTAGTATCGTCCTCTTACATGTAAGGAACATATGTTAGAGCTTCTACAACCTCAAAAATATGTCTGCACTCCTTCAAGCTAGACAGGTGCTTTCTAGGCAGCGATGCGAGCTCAAGTTCCACACCTTGGTTTTTCTCGCAGGGTGACTTGAGGCGGATGTGGAGCGAGCCGTTCATCAGCAGCCCGCCTTCCAAGCATCTGGACGTCTGACAGACATCGTGTGCACGTCTGTTTCTTCTGCCGCTACCGTTCTCGCCTACATGCCCACACATCTGAGCACATGCGTGTGTGTGTGTGGGACGTTGACTGACAAGCTGCATGCGATAGTGCTTGGAAGAAAAATGCATCGACCTCATCACTTCAGCACCTCACGCAACCTGCCTCTCATCGTCATCTCCCCCTGGGGACAATGACCGTTGGCCGTGACTGGAAGTCATTGCACTGTGGCTGGTCTGTTGGGGGGGGGGGCACGTGCACATTCATCATCCCTCCATCTAGAGGTTTGGGTTGGACTTTGCACCCATCTGTGACTGGCTGGCACATTGCTCGTAGGCCACTGTGAGTGGAGGAACGGAGTGCGGCGGAACCTGTGCACAGTGATGTGTCCAGAGTCATGCCGTGGCTGTCTTGAGCAGATGTTTGTGTTGACGGGTGAAAGATGGAAGTCGAAAAGAGGCGAGCCTCAGGTGCATCCTAGGCAGGAGCTACCCCATAGTTTGTGCCTGTCATGCATGGCATTTCTTTTTCTTCTCTTTAGTATTGTCTGTTATCGACCCCAAGTGGTAGACATTAGCACACGTGAAAGAGTCTAAAAAGAACAAAAAGAAAAGAAAGCGACAGATTGTAGAAGAACAGCGAATCAGGGACATTGGAAGTTTTCCATATTGTAAGCATCACACAGGAAAACGAGCGCTCGTCTTTTGCTCTCCTTGAGACGACCTTTCCCATCTGAGCACTGCTTCCAACATGGGTAACTTATACCAGTGTCACGCGGCCACTTTTGATCGCGATGAAGCCCGATCCAGATCTAAATGCTCTACGGCGATTGGCTCCCTCACGCAGCTTGCCCAAAGGAGCCAATCACTGACCACAAAATTCTATTCGAATCGGGCTTGATCACGATCAAAAGTGTGCTATGTGTGCTACACCTGCACTATATATTGCCTGTTTCAATAAGCTTCTACAGTCCAGAGTGGTAGAGTCGTGTGTGTTCTAAAGCTTTTAGAAAGAAGAAAATTAGAAGGATGGCATTTTGGGGCATTCTTGCAACGGGCTCAACTGCACTTGCCAGTGCCATCTCTAGCTCGGAAGAGGCTCCCATGTGCTCTGTATACTGGGTGCATTGGCCTGTCTTGTTGCAAAGTCTGAGATGGCAACAGGAAGCAGGGAGAGTGCGCGGTTGATGGTGTTTCTGTTGCTTGCCTATAGGTCATGTCCAAAACATGATGACCACAACGTGGTTCTAGCTCTGAAGTCACTTCCGACACGTGCAGTTCACGAAAGCAAAGCCTTCGAGATCTGTTTCAGTTACTGTGGAGATACGGATGCTAGGGGCTGGCTTTGAACGCTACCTGTTCAACCATTCTCGCTTCGTTTCTCCCGTTGTAGTGCAAGCTCATGCTCTGTGACCGTTTAGCGCGGAACGCAGGTCAGTATGCCAAAAAACAATACTTTTTTTCTAGCTCGATTTTATGAGATGTGAAAGGGTTGGACCGGCAGCCTGTCCTGTTGGCGAGCAACAGGAGATTGACATCTGAAGACGGTGTGCTGATCTTGCCCATTGTCGTCCCGCCTGTGGCCAAAGTTGGCAGAGCAGAGAGAGTTGCCGAGCCGCTCAAGAGATACTAATTAGTCTGGAGCACAACTTAACACTCTTAGTGACCCCAGAGCCACACTACCTGCATTCTCTATTCACAGCTAAGCTTCATTTCTTTACTGATTTGCAAGCCTTTATTTGTTTTCTTTTTTCTTCACAGTAGAGTCTTGCAGGTATGATTGCATTTCGTTGAGGATGCAAAAGCTGTGCTCTTTGATTGCCTCCTGAATCACCCCATATAGTCGTGAAAAGATACATACTGGTGTGCTGCATTGGTTGCACCTTTGCTGTTGAAAGAGCAGGGCCAATTTAATTAAGTATGTATCTTTAGTCGTCTTGCCAAGCTGACTTGCAAGAGCAACTGCAGGGCGTTATGCTATCTTTTGTAGAAATGTTGCTATCAACCAACAGCTGCAATATGTTCGTATTTTTCAGGAAAGC
Organism: Dermacentor variabilis; assembly: GCF_050947875.1. NCBI lineage: Eukaryota > Metazoa > Arthropoda > Arachnida > Ixodida > Ixodidae > Dermacentor > Dermacentor variabilis. The sequence continues at coordinate 156,904,453 of NC_134570.1, read as the reverse complement.
AAGTAGCAAAAGCTTGAGCCGGGACACCTTGGCACTCCCTATCGCTCAGGTTGATTAACTCTATTCATCACATAAAAGTTACTGAAAACTTGTCCATCAGGCTCATGGTGCGGTGTCTCTATAACGCTGCACGTAACAGTTCCAGGACAGGCACCATTCTGCTTGCTTTCCTGTGAAAGTGGCACCAAAAAAAATATGTTGCTTCACCCTAAGTATGAAGCAGTTGCAGTGATGGCTTGCATCTGTGCGTTGTCATCTGCTGCCTGCCAAATGATATGCGCATTGTATTGGAGAAATTTGTCAAAAATGCCTGATTCGCATAAAGTGCTACAATAGACATTATGCAAAATCTGCAAGTGCACTTCACCACACATCTTCCTTTCACATAACCAAGATGGCAGACTTCTCGCTAAAATCATAATCGGAAGTGTCAACATGCGGGATGGTGACATAATTCCCGCCACCGTCAATTCCCCGCACCATCCAAGCTTTAGAAACACGCGTCTCAGCTTTGACAGCGCTACTAACGTGGGAACATGGCCACATTGGTTAGGGCAAGGCAGCTGTGTGGGAAAGCCTGCATACAGACTTTCACATATCGTCTATTTCGTTTTTTTTTAGTATGCTAGCATAGACTAAGTCAAAACAGCACATTCTGGCTGAATGTAAACATCATGGCTGACACACAAAAAAATTTGTCTCGGTGTCAATATGTCATCATAGATCCTGTGACACAGAGTCAGCTGTCAGGCAACGTTCAACCTATGAGTGTTGCGGTCATAGAACGTCCGAGATTTATGGGTACTGTGACAGCGCTGTGTGCATCTTGTCTCTCTGTCTCAAGTTGGATTGTTCAAAAATGCTACAAAGTACTGTGACGAGCCCATAACAGCTGTTGGATATTTGAGGAAAAGTGAATTGGCATGCAAGTAACATGTTCCACTGCCGCTGCTTGCAAAGCAAGCATCTTGCTTTTGGGGCAGGAGCTCTTGCCCCATCCAGTTTCTCTGTTAAGCCTTCTGCCTGACACGGCCACCTTGTGCAACCCCTTTTGTGTGCTGCAACTTATTTATGGAACCATCGTCATTCGTCATGTCCGCTCATTTTGCTGCAGCTATGCGCATTTCTTGTGCCACCCATTGCAAGGTGCAGGAGTGGCCAAGAATCTTGCTGCTGAAGAACGCTGCCACATTTGCGTTGGGTACTATCGGTTCTTGGCGTGCAGTTGACAAATGCCTCACTTGGAGTGGATTGCCCGAGCATCGTTTACACATTTGCCGAGCACAGTTTGCACAGGGCCGCACTTAGTTGTTCTGGTTCACTGCCAGGTTCAAATGTGCTTGGAGTGCCTAAAGCAAATGCAATGGCCAAATGTACTGTACTTGCTGTTGAGTTCGCCAGCTGTATTGGGAATCATTAAGCTGAAACTGTACTCGTGCCTCAACGTGCAGTGGAGGTGATGAAAGAGCCCAAGACAATGATGACCACCCAATTTGAAGAGTTCTGTGGTGCTATGTGAAAATTGAGGATATCGGCAGTTCGTCACACTTGATTACAAGGTAGCTGTTGCTACTGCATTTGTGTACATCTTTTAGCATTGTGGTGTTGTGGAAGCGAGTCTATTCTCATTAAGCATATCGCATTTGTGTACACCTTTAGCCTTTAATGTTAAGAAACATAGCTAAACACTAGTAATGACACCTTTTGCAAACTCTGGATTGAAGTCTACAGAAGCTTCCAAATCAGCCAGCCAGCAGCCCGTCAGTTACGCCTTGTTATGTTCACTGCAGCTTTCTGGTTGCGTGAACAACATATTCGCTCTCAGTTTCCTTCCTGTCCTTTATGACCTTAGGTTTTGTCATGGCAGCACAATACAGCATATCACCTACTGTGATGGTTGTCTAAAAGCTTAATACCAGTACGGTACAGGTCCTCTGCACATCACGCAGACTTCGGCCATGATGCATGTTCAGTAGCGTAGTCCAGGCCATCAAGACCTAAGCCAATGGCACCCATAGCCAACTACAGTAAACCCTTGTCATAACGAAATAGCTTTATTCAAAGCTTTAGAGCACAGCTCTCAGGCACCCGTTCCTGTGTTGAGTGTTGGCGTACCTCGGTGTGAGGAGGAAAATGGAGGAGGAGGATATGGCGAAAGCGTGAAAATAAATGCATAGGGCCGTGCGAAACATGTTCTGCGGCGACGATGCTTACGAGATGGCGCCAAAGTAGTGCGTGTCGTCTATTCACCGATGACGCCATCGATAAGGCATGTGGCGAGCGCATCCACCGATACCATATATGGAAACAAAGCCCTGCATGAGTGGAGGTCTACCTGCCATGGCTGCTGTGAATCGCACCCCCACATCACCCATGGAGTACCACTGCCTCTTGCGATCTCGCAATTAGCGGGTCAGTCGTGCCACATTTCAGTCTGTTTGCAACGTGCCGCGCAAGACAGATTGTCTGCACCAGCCAATATATCGCAAAATGAAGACACATATGGAGCTGCGCTCAAATTTCACATTAGGGAGCATCGTAATCGTTGGTGAATTTTTTTGTGGTTCCGACCAAGGAAGTTAAAGAAAAGAACATCTGCTGGAGTAGAAGTCGCCTATGCCGGCCTATGAGCTCAGGTGAAGCTGGTGGCGGCAATCTTGCGGAAAGCAGGAAGCGGCCTCCCAAGGGCTTCGCAGCGTTTTGCGCCAACTTTTCCAGCAGTGTTTAATTGCTTAATGAATTTTGAAGTTCAAATGCAACACTGTGGGCTATGAGGCAAGCCATTTTGAAGGTCTCCGGATTGCAGATATACGAGTGTTGGGGCATTTTTCCATCTTAACGGCATCAATATGCAGCTGCCGCAATGTAAACAAAAATTCATGCAATAATTAGCGTTTATTCACTTTCTTTAATGCAGTGTAGAAGTTGATCAATCATGAAAGCTGTCAGAACAAAAAACAATTAAAAACTGAAAATGTAGCATGAGAAGTAGCAGTACATGCAACAAACATAAGTATTCATTATTATCTTCATTATCATCAGGTCTTGCCAGTGCTTTGCCATCCTCATGGGATGGAGGGTCTCGGAACTTTGGTTGCGACTGTTTCCTTTTAGCCTGGAATATAAAATTTTTCCTTTAGTCTAGAGCAAGGTAATGCTAATCTGCAACCTTATTTAAATGAGAAGAATAGCGTTAACATGTCAACTGCTTGTACGTCAACTTTCCCATATACGCCCGAGCACGCTAGCACATTTTGAGACCCGCACAGCACCACGCATGGCAAGATACAACGGCCCGAAACACGAGCTGCAATGACTGCCGTGCTTTTGCACCCCCCCCCCCCCTCCGCAAGATGGCGATTCAGCGGCTTCACTTTACAGCCACTCACTCCACTCCAGTGGTTTTTCTTTAACCTCCTTGGTTTCAACTAAATTACTTGCTTTGTAGATTGGATTAGTATTCGGAGTTATGATTGGCACAGGACTTTGGTTGGTATGGAGTTGAGAGTGGGGAAACTGACATGGGGCCACTTATTGCAGCAAAGACAGCGACCCTTTGGTTTTCTTTGTATCAAGCTGGAAAGGCAAAAAGCCCTGCAAAGGCGAATCTGCCATGTGGCGGCAGCTCCTTGGGACTATGACTTTGTCATGCCATGCTAGCAGACAGATGAGGCAGCTCTTCACTGTCATCAGCAGAATTTTGCCATCATCATGTTGTATTGTAGCTTTGTCTCTACATACTTTGTTATGACAAGTGTTCACTGTTTTCTGACTTCTCTTTCTACATGTTCTGAGCACGAGTGACCCAGTGGTGCATACCTCTATGCATGTTGCCCTGCAGGGTAGTATAATGTACATTCATGTGCATTCGTTTGCTGATGTAGGGAAAATAGCTGTGGCTTTTGTCTCCTGTATAAGATTTTCGCAGTTCGGTGTAGAATTGTTTGCTGGCCTGTACTTATTCCAATGCTTTTATTTTCTTCTTTCAGACTTTGGCACAAAACTTAACAGGGGTACTAAAGGCGAACATTAAGTCAAGCTGGAGTGACAGAATAGGGTTCCAGAATGTCCGAGTGTCACTTTTATTGAGAACAAAGCTTTTTTGCAAGTGAGATAGCGACATAAACATGGGACAGTGTTTGCTTCGCCATTGTGAACGCATGTCTCATTTGTAATTGCTGAAGGGTACTAAGTAGATATACAGTAGTTCAATTCTGGTGTTAAAAAGATAATTACGTTGCAATCAAATGTAAAGAGCAATGCATTTGCTCAATCAAATATAACGCCAAAGAAAGAGCTCCTTTTCGAGGCAGCATTTGTTACGTGGCGCCCCCTTTGTGTGCGACCCACTGCAGAAATTGGTGCAGAGCGTGACCTCTAAAATTGTCAGTGCAGAATAAAACACGTGCATGATGCAATTTAGCCTAATCTGTTCATGTTATGTGCTTTGCTCAAAACATGCACTGTTTTTTCAATGTTGTTTTTTTGAGTGACTAAGTGGTGTCTTGGCAAAGAACAAGTGAACCATAAGCTATGTCACTCTAACCTGACATAATGTTTGCCTTTAGTTCCACCCGAACCTTCGGAAGCTTGCACAAATTTTCAGTGATACTAGCTTTGTGATGGTGTTATGAAATGCACATCCTGCCTATCAAAGTCTGCATGAGACTTTAAGTGACTAAAGGCCAACGCACCTCAGTGGTTTAAATCTGAGCACACCTCTTTGTGTTACCAGACGTTAGTGCACAAACTTTTGAGGCTTACGTACCCCTCTTGACATGGCAGGTGGCCTTTTTGATCTCGCCTGCACTGTCGGCACAGTCCAAATGTCCAGGCTAACTTAGCGCACAGGGAGCCTCGAACTCCTATCTGCTTTTAAGCAAGAACCTTTCTCTTGCAACATTTTGCCAGAGAAGCCGGGTGTTCTGCAGAGTGTAGGCCTTGACAGCTAGCAGATGGGGAACTTGACGCAGAGGTCGCAGTTGCAGAGCCCCAGATCGAGCATCGTGCTGTATCAGAGAGTACAGTTGAACCTCACAATAATGAAATCGGCAGGGAACGCGAAAAAATTTGCTTTTGCGAGAATTTTGTTGTTGCGAAGTGAGACAGCACAGATAGGTAATGCATTGCAGAACGAAACTTCACTGTCAAAATTCCGTTAGCTTACATTGGCAAGCTTTACTCGAGGATATAGAACCGCATTGACGACAGTACAAAGTGCGCCACATGCGTCGATTGGCATGGCAGTGGCAGCACTGCCATGGAGCAGTATTCTCGGTCACTTGCTTTTTGAGATACGGTCACTTGAGCGAGATTTTACATAACTCGACACTGGGCGCAGAGCATCAGTGATCCACGCCATGTTGACGCATCTATTGGCCAGCACAAATGTGATCGTATCTTGTATAACCGAAGGCAGTCTAGGTTATGGCCCCTTCGCGCGAATGTACGTACGGCACTGAATCCGCATGTGATGCCTATCGAGTGTCACCAAAACCAGCGTATTGAAGCAAGGGATGCGTAATTCCGGACAGCCGCTCAGTCACGGCCCAATGTGTGGCACTCCATGCCGCGACCGCCATTTCAAGCACCGTAAACGATTCCGCGTAGGTGGGACGGGGATTTCCTTGTCTTTGCTGCATTTTTCTCACTGAGACGCACATTACACACGGCACATGTGTGCAAAAACTGTCGTCACATGCCTATAGCAACATGCGTGCTGCTTCAAACGGGCGATCAACAAACGACGTGTTTCCAGTGCAGGCAATCGCTTCCGGCGCTTGGTTGTTTTTGTAAACAAAAATGGCGCCGCCCGTGCAAGTGTTGCAGTGGTATTTTACGCAATTTTAGTGCGAAGCAATCACATTTGAGCACATTTGGAGCCTGCTAGCCTTGCACGAGTAAGTAATATGCGGGGTTAATTTCTGGCAAATTTCGTTGAAGCAAGATTGCAGTAGGGCAACATTTTGTTGTCGAGAGGTATGAAATGCATTGAATCCTATGGGCTTTTGCCAGGGATACGAAAATATTTCATTGTCGCGGGATTTCATTACCGCGGGTTTCGACTGTACTAGCAGCCATTGCTGTGACGGTTGAAAAAAAAAAAAAAAAGAAAGCTTGCTTCTTGTGATCAGAGGCCGCAGCCACTAAAGAAATGAACTGCAGTGCTTGGACAATGCTTCTTGTGAGGATACAGCATTGGGCGTGCAGCTTCGGCCACTCCAGTGACTGCCAATCCTTCAGTCCTTCCCCATTGCACACTTCGTAGTAGACGTGCACACTCAGCACGCCTTATTTCAGTTGAACGCACAGGCCTCTTTGTTTCTGCTACCACAAGGCTGGAGAAAGCTAAGCTTAGGGGTTGAAGTCCCGCAACCCTCTGTCCCCCGGTTACATCTGCAAGCATCGCTAGTCTGCCAGAGATCATTCGCATCGTCGATATTTGATAGGTTCTTGCCCCTCTGTCTAACAAGGCCACTGGCCTGCTTGCAATTTGCAGAGGAGGTGTCTCTGTTGTGTGGCAGCTTTGTGATCTTTCAGTCAGTCAGTTGGTCGTCGCAATCGTCTAAAGCATTTCGTCTTTCCCAGTCTTCCCGGGGTTTCTTAGGAACGCGCCAATGTGATGCGGCTTTCTCCGAGTGTTGTTCTTTTTTTTGTAGGTCGTTGATTATTTATTGCATTCCTGTACACACAGTTGAGAACCAGGTGACAGCAGCTCTATGCGCGATATGTGATGCTGAGGGCACCTCTCTCTCTCTCTCCTTTGAGACTCAGATCGTTTCATATTAGATTATACATATTATATATATATATATAAATATATACATATGAAATGTGTGTATATACATATGATGAAATGTGAGTTTGCGGCTTCCAGTTGGACAAAGCCACGGCGATGTGCCACTGCGACTTTTATCGTTGTACTATTGAGATTAGCGCTTGACAAAACATAGAGTGAGCTGCAGTGGCAAAAGGGTTTTATATCCATGTGTCTGTGTGTTTTGTGGCTTGTTCCTTATACATATATATATAAATATATAACAAATGTTGTAAGAGACCTTAATTCATGTGGAAGCACAAAAAGTATATTTCATGCCTGATTGTGTGAATTGCGTGGTGTGGGCTACGGTGTGATTGATCTGACGCACACCTCGGTGTCTCCTAATTAAAGGCCAAGCACAAAAAGTGTGTTGAGACGAATGGACTGCTGTTGTTTTAGACTCCTTTCTTTTTGTGTGTCTGTGTGTCTGTCTGGTTTTTTTAATAAAGCCTCACTGCTGCTTGTTCCCTGCTGCTTGTTTTGCACTACTCGGCATTGCCGAGAATCTGTGCCATTTCACTAAAGTGCCTCCATACTGTTGCTGCAATGATGTGTTATGAAGAAACTCCCAAAGTTTCGGGAACTGAGCTGAGCAACACACCGCCAACAAAAGTGTTGGCACTGCCCTGTTGAGCTCGAGGTCACAGTTTCGATCGTGGCTGCCGCATGTCCGTGGAGGTGAAATCCACTCGTGTACTTGTGCACTCGGATTTCTCGGAGTCGCCCACTGCGGCGTGCCTCATAATGAGATCGTGGTTAAACAACTTTTGTCTGATTACTATCGGCTTTATGATTGACAAGAGAATTGTGATTGAGTTAGCTATGCACCAACAGAAAATTCAATTATAGAAATGGTGGAACAGTTGATCTGAAACAGTGTGCACTGAACTCTGCACGGCAGAGGGAGCAAAGGAGGGATGATGATGACAGCAACAAGCGATTTACTATTAATTAAGTCTCATAGAATGAGAATAACACATTGTGCACTGGTTGGAGTGTTCCATGTACAAGCTTTAGTCTATCTTCATTCGGTTGCTATGAATTAAGTGTGACATTTTCGTATTATTTTGATACCGCCATCATTCTAATGTTTCGTGGTTTGCAGTGTGTAGAAGGAATACTTGCTTATGTGTGATGTCGATAGGAAATTAAAATGAATTTAATTGACTTTGTTTGAACCTTTGATAAGATTGAGTACGGGTGTCAAAAAAACGTAACATATTTTAGTAGAGGCCTTATAAATATTTTGTAAGCTAATAATTGCATGCCACTCATAGACAATGTTCCCCTCAAGTAGCCATGTTTCTTTATTGACTCTTTTTTAGTGTACAGTACATAGCTGTTTCATTTAAGGTCTGACGTGATCACTAATCTGCAGTATTTGTATTCGCTGACAGAAGATAAACAATGACCGTTAACCGGGTGTGCATAGGATACTGGCCTCTTTTTTTGTGTTGTTGACACTGTTTAGTCATGGACTCCCATAATAGCCACATGCCTAATTCAACAAGAATTATTTTTTTAATGCAGCTAGCATTCTTTGGAAATTTCATGCACTATAAGGGTTCAATCTATCTGCATCTCTAACCGTTTTCTTGGTGACTTGCTTCACTGGGTAATTCATGGTCAGTGCCACTGGGCATGAGCTGCCTCTTCAACGAAAAAAATAAAATACCTTCAATTTCACCATTGCTGAACGGAGTCTATTCACACAGGCACCCACACGTCAACTTCGTGGCAGCACCACTAGATGGCACGGCATATTCAGTCGGAAGTGCGAGAGAGAAGCCCAGCTGCATAAATGCCTCGTATGTGACACATTTCGGTGGTGGCAATACAGTACGGCACTACATTGTTTCAATGCTAATCGCATTAAAATCGACAGTCATCCCGGGATGGTTTCTGACAAATTTCCTTTAATTTAGACATTTTTTGATGCTGCTAAAGTACTATAAGCTACACCCCTGAACTTGGCAGGCGACAATTTTTACCACTAATAGCTGCTTGCCAATATTTTGTGCAAAAATTAGGAAAAGGAAATTTCTACGACAATGGTGATACTCCCTAATGCGAATTTCGAGTACAGCTGTGTAGGTGTTTTGAATTCGCAGTATATTGTGGCAAATAATTTAGTTCTGAAGGAGAAGGTGCTCTCGGCGGCAGCGCTGAGCCTCTGCTCGGGCAACCGGTTCAGCAGCTGTGGCAGACGAAGCATTTCCACTGGTTGCATCGCTCATTGTTCAGAAAGAAAGTGGGAACACGGGAATGTGTAGATCGCACGGAGTGCATTCTCTAGCGGCGCCGCCGCCGCAGGCAAAGTGGTGCATGTGCAGTGGGTCCGAAGCCCACGCCAGCACTTTGTTTCCATGCTGGTCACATGCCTGGTCGTGCGGCACTCCGCTTTCCTCCTCGCCATTTTGCCATACCCTCCTCTGCTTTCCACCTCCTGGTTGAGCTGCACCCTCCTCTGCACTTTCCTTTTCGTGTCTTTCATCCCTCCGCTGCGCTCTGCATTCGCTTTAATTTTTCGCTGTGCTTGTTCGCTCGGTTGCGGTGACGCCGAGGCTCGCTGGAGGAATGGCCGCCTAAGAGCTGTGCTCTAAAATAAATGTTTTATTGCGACCAGTGATTAGGCAACGAGGACAAGCAAGAACAACAAGGACGAGTGCCCGTACTTGCCGTTCTTCCTTGTCCCTGTTGTTCTTCTTTGTGCGCATCACCTAAGCGCTATGGTCCCAATAACTATCAAACCAACTAGCCCGAAAGTCTGTAAACAAATCGGTCCACCATACAATTCTGCATTGGCTATCGTTCAATTATTGCAGTAGATAGCTATAGATGTGGGCTTGAAGATAAGCTCATTAAGCTGAAAGAAAATAGTATACTATACTTAAGCAGCCTCCAGTGCAACTCCTATTGCAACAGCAGTTACTCCACCAAAGCCCCAAACTTCGTACAAAGCTCGTGATGACCTCTGTGAATGCACTCAACTCTGCACAGCAACGACGATGATGGTGGCAAAATGACAGTCACAATTGCGATGGCAGAATGACAACATGCTGACGATGGTGGCATGACAACGACACTTAATTGACCGACATCTAAGACAGCAGAAAGCCAACCTTTGTCTGAGGAAATGTTCAGAATTAGTTCAGCGCTGGAAGGCTGTGCTGCATACGACTGCTTTGTCACTTGCTAGTCATGATGCATTTGCGGGTTGCCTGCTGTTGCTTCCGAAACACGTGCACAAATAGCGCATTACTGACTAGAACGTGTCTCTGCCACACACGCTGCAAATCGCACACCAATTGCCAAGCAAAAAAGTTGCACGATAGCACTGTGGTTTGCGTGCTGAGCTCCCAACCACATGTTGCTAGAGTTCCATTACTTTTATCTCCAGCTGCGACTGTGAACCAAGTTTTGTCTTTTTTTGCCAAATGATGAGGGGGCGAGGAGGTGGTGTGACAATGGCAGTGTGAAAAATGGACAACAAACAACAAGAATTACAACGTAACTGCCAGACAGACGGATCAGACTCAGTTACAGGCTCTTCTCCGCATATCACAGTGAAGTTTAGCCAGACAGGTCTTTTAACTGCAGCCAATCCCCTGCAAAGACCACAAGTAAGTATGAGGTACGATACTGGCCTTGTAAATGTCTCCAAGGGCTATGCACTACATATTCCTGCATTGAAAGTCACATAAGCTTCAAGCAGGACATGCACGGAATGGCTCTGTGCACAATCCCAACGTAATACTTCTACCAAAAACTGTGTCTAACAAGGTATCGTCAGGCTCCAACCTTCTAGCCGCCTTTTGGACAAGTTGCATGATGCACAAGAGGCTTCAGACAAAATGATATAGACCAGCGCAAATACTTCGTAAAGCTTGGCGGTAAAATTCTGTGTGACTACGCCCGCGTCTCCTACTTGCAAGACTGTCGTGGACACTTGCTAGAAAGCTTGAAACGAGTTGCTGGGAAGGTATTTGCGGGATATATTCAACACAACTCAGGGCGCATATAACGCTCAGCAGTACAAAAGTTGAATTTTTGTGTAACTTGAAATGTCGGCATAAAAAGAAGGTGCTGGCCGTACAGACAAAAGTGCTCTGTTTATTGTGCAATTTTTTCCGCACTTCTTTTTGCAGTCTAGAATCATGCATACAGTAAAAATGTCATGTCACATTTCCACTCACTAATCATTGTGATATATTAACAAGAAATCGCCCGCCATAGTTGCTTAGTGGCTTTAGTATTGTGCTGCTAAGCACGAGGTCGTGGGATCAAATACCGACCACAAAATGCAAAAACACCTGTGTACTTAGATTTAGGTGTACGTTAAAGGACCCTAGCTGGTCAAATTTAATCCGGAGTCCACCTACTACAGCGTGCCTCATAGTCAAATTATGGTTTCGGCACATAAAACCCCATAATTTAATCTTTCATTTAACAAGAAATCCTTAACCAATGTACAATTGCAACTGCAGGCGCAATATAAAAAAGAATTGTTGAAAGAAGGAAGGCTGACAAGAAAATCACATTAGAGTAATGGTGCTATGACCTTGTAGTGACTTGGGATTATGATTTTCACAGAAAAGCTTCCATACTGAAGAATCCTTTTATAGTACGATCCTTATTAAACCAAAGGCCATTTGTAAAATCAAGACTAAAAGCCCTATGCATAAACTGCTACACTAGCTGAAGACTTGCAGTAGCAACTTTAGGTCTCACTAGCACACTGCAACACTGACTCTCATGCCTTTGCTCATCAGTCACTGCTTCAGGTGCATGTTGACGAACTCGCGTTAGTGAAGGTTGGAGACTGTAAGGCCAAGGTGAGCTGTTTGCAGCAGAGTGATATTTGGTGCTTCTAGAACGCATATGGCGAATGTTTATCATTACTCTAAGGACATATTTCATGCATACCTTTGTGTTTTTTTTCCACATTTTCTTGCGATGTGACATGACACTCGAGAGGCTTAAGACAAAACGACAAGAACCACATAAGCAACTTAGTAAAGCTTGCAAGCAGGATTTTGTATGACTAGACATCTCGGAAACACTTATGACACACTTAAGAGGCCTCAGATAGAAGGCTTCATGAAGCAGTGCAAACGTCGAGTAAAAAAAATTAATTGTAATACTAAAAAAGAGGGGAAAAATAATAATACTATTTGAGGACAAAACTAGCATAATATTCACGTTTAAATTAGTTGGCAATTTAAACTTAATCAGCTGGTTCCGCAAAGTTCGTGTTTGTGTGCAGTGTACACAATTTTGAACTCAACTGAACAAAGTTAAAATTTGAATGTAAGTGGAAGGTATTAATAAGGGGATATTGACATAGAGACATGACTGTGCTTTTTTTTTTTTTTGGAATAGTGCATATGAACAGCAAAATGGCAAGAAGAAAATAATTTATACCCGCCGTGGTTGTTTAGTGGCTTTGCTGTTGCGCTGCCAGCACGAGGTTGCGGGATCAAGTTTGTTCTTTATTCTATGGCCACATTATCGATAGGGGCGAAATGCAAAAACACCCGCGTACTTAGATTTATAGGTGCGCGTTATAAGGTACCCCAGGTGGTCAAAATTAATCCGGAGTCCCCCACTATGGCGTGCCACATAATCAGATCGTGGTTTCGGCACGTAAAACCCCATAATGAATTTCTTCTAATTAAAAAAGAAACGTAGATGCGCACATGACGCAGACAAACATTGATAAATTTTTGTTTAGAATGCTCGAGCGACATAATATTTGCACCGCGGGCGCTCGCTCGTAGCAGCTGCTTAATGATACGCTCAAAGGTCGCGAGATTGTGAAGTGGCTCGTATTGTGAACTCTACACTCGCCGCTTCATATTGTTATCTGTGGTTGACAAAGAGATCGACAGAAACACAAATGCCACGCCGCCAAAATAGGACAAAAAATAGCACAGCACAAAAAGTAACTGGCATCTGCGGTGAACGCATCAGTAAGGCAGCTACATTCCAACTGCGTGATGGCTGCGCGGACCTTGATGAGCCCAGGACACATCCTGTCTGCTTTGGCGAAGCTAGTCCAAGATAGGCAGGGCACTCAATTGGGACAAAACTGATGAACTTGCTTATCAACAATTCGCACATGGAGCCCGAGTCGCGCGCGCCTGAACGTTTGCGTATACGCGAACCGTGCGGCGCGTGTTTCGGTTTCGCATGCGCGGAACAAATCCGCGAGATGACGCCAGTGACGCTTTCTTTCTCCCACATTTGACATCATCATCATCATTGGCGAGTGTTTCGCTTTCTTTGTTTTTGTGTTTTTCTTGCTCCAGCGCGCAGCGCGCGCTGTCGCCATGACAGAGTTGGTCTGTTTCTTTTTCTCCGTCAGGTTGGCCGGGCGCGCAGGCGGCGGCGATTTATTTTTCCTCGTTCTCATCTAGGATGTGGTCGGGCCGGTGAGAGGGGAGCCCGTTGTAGTAGCAAGCGAAACATCAGCGGCGGAGCGCTGCGGCAGAGCCTGCTCTGTTTTAAGTATATATAACGGCTGAATTTTTCTTCCCAGCGGCGCGATGAGTGCGGTGAAGAATTCGAACGTGCCCAATCCTCCGAGCTCCAAGAAGCGCAGCGGAGGCTTTCTCCGCCAGGCCAAGTCTCGCAAGGACCACCCGGCCGACTTGGAGCCCATCACCGAAGAGGAACTCGCCAAAAAGGAATCCATCTCCCCGGAGGACGTTCTCAGACTACAGAAGATCACCGAAGGTAAGGGCACCGGTTCCCTTGGCGAACAGCGTTCGAAGGTGTGAACGGCGGCGCCTCTTTTTCTCGCAATGTTGCAAAGCGGTGGCGCCCTGCTGACTACCTGACGCCGCGCTCTCATCAGCTGTTTGTTACCGTTTTGCTGCGGCCGTGTGACGACGCGCGCTGCGACGCGTGCTCGTCTGCTAATAGCAGTGGCGCGTGTACCGTACGTGCTTGTGCTGCCGGCTCGCGCGTTTTATCAGTATTATTGATCTGGCATCGGCCTTTCTTTTTCTCTCCTTTATTTGTGGTCGCGGCCGCGCTCGCGAAGGTCGCCGTTCCCTCCTGCCGTCCTTCTCTTCGCAGAACGGGTGTTGCGGTCGGCGTTCTATGTATTCCATTTGCAGCGATCTATACATGTCGCCGGCGCGTCTACTCGTGTTCTCGTATGGTCTTGATTTAGCCGCTACGTTCAGGGCCCTAGTCCAAACATATGGCGCAGCGACTCTGGAGCTGCGGCCTTAATTCTTTAATTATTGCGGGTCGCCTGCATAAATAATTGATTTGAACGCCTGTCATAATGGAGCACGATCTTGGGACGGATGCCGCGGTAAAGGGAGCTGACATCCGAAACTGCTGCGAAGAGAATGGCGTTCCGTGAAGCCTGTGAGCAGACGCGCGAGATGTGCTGCTGCGAAGCCTTCTGGAGGGTGAATGCGAAACCGCGAAGAGACGCAAGGTTGAGCTCGCGCATATGTTTCGTGTCGAGAGTTGGCATATGTGCGACGTTTGCATCTCTTATTAGACCTGGCACGACTTCGCGAATGCGTCGATTACTTCCTTTATGAAGAGAGCGCTATAGCGTGTTGCGAGAGATTATGCGGCAGGTCCGGACCTCGCGCATCCTTCGTGTTTCTTCGAGCTTTAGTCCACCGATTATGTCCTTTAATTAAACGAGCGCGAGGTCGCGCTTTAGAGGCGCTCCTGTGTAACGGCCGCATCTTTCGTCACGGCTATGCAATAGCGTGCACACGCACTGTCATTGTGTGGATGCGCTTGCCGACCCTAAAACGTTGTGGTTTCGACACCACTGCGGCGTCGACCGGCACGGTCAAGTTTCGCGATGCGATGATGCACCTCTCTCGCGCTTGCTTGCGTTCACGACAGTTTACGCCGCGGGATGCGGTGTGCGGGAAGAATAGGATGAGGGGCGTGTGACCGACCCGCGCCTCACGACGTCAGCGGTCGTTTCCCGTCAAAGGAATTCGCTCACCGCAGCGGAAAGCAGATTATTGCAAGCCGTCTCGAACGCGCGCGTGTGTTTGGATTGCCACACGGAAGTCTCAGCTCCTTGCTTTTGTGCCTTCGGAACTGTGCGCAGTAGGGCCTGGCGAACGTGCGCAGGCGCGGTGCACCCTATTATATGTACCGTACTACGTGCCGCGAGGGCTGAGTAATACGGTAGTAGTGCGAGGAAACGGATGCTGGGCTGATATGCCGTCTGCGCTGTTGTCGGGCGCTGATAAACCACACGTCGTCGCTGCGATGCGTTGTTGCGGTCGGCGCGCGGTGCGTGTCGCATTACTTGGAAGTGGTTTGGAGCGTTGCGTTCGGCTGAAATGGTATAGCGCTAGGATTGCAGTGCTAGGGCAGGCTAGGAACGCGAATATATATATATACACACAAAGAAAGAAAGAGGCTCACTTACGAATATGACGCTGCGGAGATAATCACGCAAATCTTGTTGAGATGTCTTAATTTATATCCTAAATGTAGATAAAAATGCGATCGTTCTCCACGAGGCTTTGTAACTTCAAGACAGTGACGAACGGGTAAACATGAACGCGGTAAACGTACGCGGAATAATTTTGGAACATCGATGATGCATTTAGATAAAGAACCAGAGTGACGTCGAGTAAAGATTGGCACATGTGGCCTCAGAGTTACGTAATCGTAGATTTAATATAGACATTAGGTAGAGTGAAAATGAAATGACATATAAAAATAGTAAAGTCGCATACGAACTGAAATAATACACAGTCGAACGCCTTTATAACGAAGTGCCGAACGAAATAGAGGAAACACCGACTCAAAAGGGATTTGTGAAGTTTTTGAAGACGTTTCGGCTTCCGCACGGATGGAAGCCGAAGCTTCCTAACAGCTTTTTGACTTATCCTTTTTGGTAGGCATTGTCATTATATATTTCGTTCAACATGCGTCCTCCCGACCGGACGACATGTCGACAAATCATTCGCTATATTGGTCACTTCGTTGTAAAGGTCGCGCACCGTGCGGCTGCCAATATAGCATGGTATACGCACGTTCGACAAAAGAAAACCTTTGTTTAGCATGAATTCAATAGAGATTTAGTGAGGTAACTGTAGTGATGCTAACCCTGTGCCGATGTCGTAACCCATGCTAATGACCAATAATTAGCTTCTATAAGCTAAGAAGCTTTCTTCTATAGCGGCCGCCATTTTCATGCATGAGTGCACGTGGCCACTCGGGGAAGCTTTGAAAATGCGGAAACCACGGAAGAACTTGTTTTTCTGGCAACGAAAGCCTACAAGCACACGCACAGAGCCAGTGCTGGCACAACTCGGCGACGTCTGGTACAGGTTTTATCGGGCCTAGCGAGTGTGTGACGCGTCGCCGTTCGACCGCTTTTGTTCCGCAACGGTTTATGGTGGGGTGGCGTGCGACTAATTTATATGCGCGGTTTACTAACCAGTATTCTGTTTTTCTTCTTTTTTTTCTTCTCGCGTCGAAAGTAAGCTGGGAGAATTTTACGGCTGCGGCGGGGAAAGTAGACGCTGTGGTACAGCAACGGCAGCCTGTGGGGGAGCCGTCAGCCTGCCAAAGCCTGTGCACTCCGCTCCATATGATGTCTTGCTACCTGTCCGGACTGCCATACTATGTAATGCAGATGCTCCCAAATAAGCCGCGCGCGGTGACTTTGACGTCACCTCTTTCGTCACGCCGAGCTTTTCGGGCCTAGTAGACAAAGCAACAGCGCGCGCATGCGATCCCATAGATGAGATGAATACATATATATAGAAAAGTATCAGTCATAGCTCCCGTAGTATAGCCTTCTGAGCCGTTTCCTTTTTTTTCCTTTTCTTTTTTTTTCTTTGAAAGAAGTCCTATTAGGGTTATTATAATTACACGAAGGTATTTCGCCCTCGCCAGCAGCAGTACTTGAGATAGCTATTCCGGCGGCTAGCTTCCCACGCTATGCGTGCCGCCCTCGCACCTGTTTAAGCTTTTTCCTAGACGCTAGAGCTATACAATGTCCGCGCAACCTTGAGCGATCGGAAAGCGCGTTTTCCATTCTTGGCCGGCGGAGAGGGGAGACTTCGTTCCGGCCGCGAAGCTCTCTACATCTCAGTAAGGTGCCTGGTGGTGGTCTCGTGCTGACGATGCCCTCTCGGTGAGCGCATATTTCCCCCCTCATCTTTTAAGAGATTCAATACATACAAGCATTTGTCTCGCAAACCAGATTTATTTCAAGGGAATTTTCCACGTCTCAATAATTTCTCTCGTCGTATTCGAGTGCTGATTGCCGTGTAATAGTTTGTTAACGAAGCTTCCCCTCAAGTCTAAATATTTTAAGGCAGTTTTCCTAGTCTCTAAAGCCGCTCGAGTTCACGCTGCTCCTCTGGCGGCCATTTTTCCAAGAAATTATGCCTTCCAACCACACAGAATAGCAAAAATCGACTGTCGCGGACAACATCAGCCCCTTTCCACATAAGTATGAGGCTCGGAGCAAGAGCTATGGCGCTTGAAAGTAACCGCTGGCTTGACGAACCAACCGACTGAGCTACCTTTCCGGGCAACATTGAAGGATCACGAGTTCAAATCACAAGTTATGTTCCTTTTTTTCCCCTTTTTTTTCCTTTCTTTTTAATGTCTTTTCCTTCATTTTATCACTGTACGTAAACCCTCCTAAAAAAATATATATATATATATCCTTAATTATGTGTGGCTACACATGTGCAGGTCATAAATACCAGGTTCTCTAGCCGAGTGCCATCCATGCGGTATAACCGAGCTCAGATTGGCCCACCTTGACTGATCAAATTGGGCACCACTGTAGGTTAAATGAGGCGTACAACTCCTGCGGGACCCGCCGTGGTTGCTCAGTGGTCATGGTGTTAGACTGCTGAGCACGAGGTCGCGGGATCGGACCCCGGCCACGGCGGCCGCATTTCGATGGGGGCGAAATGCGAAAACACCCGTGTACTTAGAATTTGGTGCACGTTAAAGAACCCCAGGTGGTCGAAATTTTCGGAGTCCTCCACTAAGGCGTGCATAATCAGAAAGTGGTTTTGTCACGCAAAACCCCATTCTCGAATTTTTAATTGAACTCCTGCGGGGACGGTAGAGTATCCGTCTCCAGCTAGTGCAAAAGGACCGTGATTCAAATCCCGGTGCAGCGCAATTCTCCACCGGAAAATACAAAAAAAAAACGTGTGTTGAGAAAATTGCACAAACAGGCCTGGAGTGCGGCCTGATCCCGGTGACCAGAACCGGTAACGCACTCTCTCACCAGAGCAGGATTGGCCACCCTGGTGCAGTACTGGGCCACAACCTCCTATATGAATACAACAATCAAACCCCGGCCCTCAGTCCCCAGCAGCCGCGAAGCAACTGACCAAGGCGGTGGTCAGATCTGTGACGCTGCAGAGGGTGCTAAGAATACCTGGCTCCGGACAGGCCGCCATTGGAATCTGAACCTGGCAACGTTTAACGTTAGAACGCTATCTAGTGAGGCGAGTCTAGCAGTGTTATTGGAGGAATTAGAGGGTAGTAAATGGGATATAATAGGGCTCAGTGAGGTTAGGAGGACAAAAGAAGCATATACAGTGCTAAAAAGCGGGCATGTACTGTGTTACCGGGGCTTAGCGGAGAGACGAGAACTAGGAGTCGGATTCCTGATTAATAAGGAAATAGCTGGTAACATACAGGAATTCTAGTAGCGTGACGTCATAAATCAGTGCACGGGCCTCGTGGTACGACCTATGAAGGAGAGGGCACAGACCTAGTAGCATGACGTCATAAAGCATGAGTGCACAGGCCTGCCAGCCGCGACGGCGCTCGAACGCAGCAACTGCAGGTGCTTTCCAGCGAAGCCGTGAGTCAGCAGACGTGCCCGTGTAGTACTTCAGATAGGCGTGAGAACTCGCTCGTATAGACGGCGCTTTGATGTATCAATGGTCAGATCGGCATACGTCAGTGCAGGATTTGTTAATGCGATAGCGTTGTTATGTAGGTGGACCTCTCGCACGCTTTGTGGGTAACCGTCTGGCGAAAAATACGGGCCGATCCCGAAGGCAGCGCAGTCACTGCAGCAGTGCCCCGGAGCGCTGTAGCTGTCACGGGGGAAGAATGCGAGGAAAGGCTGGGCACACGCGCCAGGCGTTTCAAAGAGGCAGGCACCGTCAAACAGAGAACTCGAGGCGCACTGTGACGCGATGGCGTCACAGTGCGCGCGAAATCGCAAAATAGATGCGAGGTACGTACGGAAGCGTCACTTTGATGGATGCGAATAATGTGCAAGGTGGCACCTCTGACGCACGCGCGCGCGCAGCTGTCGAGGGAGTGTAGGCGTGGGATATACGTCAGATACGCAGAGAGTTAGCGGTGCTAAGTTTTGGCCTAGTCCTTATTATTATTGTTTGCTCCATTCTGTACAGCTTACCTTAATTGCCTTCGTCGTCAAAATTATTTGCATCGCAAAACTGTGCACTATTGGCGGGCACTTTTCTAAAACAGGTTTGAGTGCCCCATACACGGTGTCACTGGAGACAGTCCTGCGTTACAAATCGCACAAAACGCGATAGGGGCGGAGGGTGTAAGACTATACGTACACACACACTGTCGCACGCACGAAAAATTTTGCGCCATTTATTGGGATAATCTTGTCCTCGGGCTAAGAGTCGATCGTCATCTATCTTACGTGTGTATGAATTTCTTTAATTAGGGCTGAGCCCTCCCGGTAACTTTCGGGTCACGAACGGCATGCGCGTGCCAGCGTGAAATTGCGTTCCTGACAGGAAAGTAGGCGAGATCGATGACGATCATCGCTGGACAAACTGAGCCACACGGGGTGCAGAATTCATTAGGGTTTTATGCTCGTAGATAAATTTTGTTTGTTTCCCTGTGGTACGCTCCTGAAACATTCCGAACGTTTCGGCCTGGTCGTCGTTCTTGCGGACGTTTTTCACGAACGCCGTCTGTCCGGTGCCTCCACGAACAATGTGCGCCTCTGAGCGTTCTGTGGCCAAAAATGAAACGTGGCTCTAGCCCGGTATTTCGGCTATTTCCGTACGCTTGTTGGTCTCAAAAGGCGCGCGGGCTATATTTAGCGGAGAAATATCCGAAGGGGGGATATTTGTCGGGTGATTTCCCGGCCCTTCACTGCGACGACATGGTAGCGGTATTCGCGTATATCCTTAATTTCCTTTTGCCGCGTGAAAAAAGCTGTCATGTTTTCGTCTATTTTCGAAATATGATGTTTTTGTTGATATAGCTATAGCCGACGGTTGCTACCACAATCCATGATACCACTAGCAGCTTCTGCGGCAGTTTAAAGGCAATTGACGGCGCCTGTATTTTGCCTTTGTTGTCGTGGCGTTTCGCTGCTCAGCATTAGGTCGCGAGTTCGATACCCGGCCGCAGCGGCCGCGTTCTCTACAGGGGCGGAGTCCAAAGGAAAACAAACGCTGGTCTACTTATTATTTCGGTGCGTGTTAAAGAACTCCAGGTGGTCGAAATTAATATGGGGCACGTGTTCCCGCTTTATATACGGGGTGATCACTTCTATATATGTCTTACGGAAGAAAAAAAAAAATGCCTGTGACGGATAGCATAATTCTAGTCCTTGAGCTGGGTTATTCAGAGTGGCGGACATTGTAGCAAGAGAAGTCGAAACACGTACTCAACAAACTAAAACATAACTAATTAACTTCTTAGTTAATTACTTTACCACATGTTGCAATTTACGCATTGTAGCCGTTTGCATGGCGTATCCACTTCGAATGGACTTCCTGAATGGCATCAGTTTGGAGATATATCCCCCCTTAATCTTGTCCTGAAAAGGTACTGTCGCATTTACGTCTTTGACAGAATGCTGTTGTTCTATGTGTTAGAGCGCAAAAGTAACTGTAACACGCATATCCGTTTTGTCCCACACTTTGAGAAATAATATTTCGACACTGTTGTCCTCCTGGAAATTAATTTCAAGTGGATACACGTTGCAAGACACCAGCTACATTTCGTAAATAGCAATATGTGCCTTCATGTAATTAAGAAGTAAATTAGTGCCTTTCTGTTAATTAGTTGAAGATGTGTTTCGATTTCTCGTGCTAGTAATGTCCGTCACTTCGAATAGTCCAGCTTTAGGACAAGGATTACGCCGACTTTTCCCCAGGCGATTGTTTTTAAAATTTCGTAAAGCTTAAATATGATCACCCCACAGATACGGGGTCGCGAAAAATAACTCTTGAATAGAAAAAAACATGAGCACTAAGTTTCTGGCTTACTTTATTATGTAACCTTGTCATATTGACCAGCGTGTCCCAGACCCTTCGCGTGAAGTCGTTTGCGAAACGGCATTACATTTTACGGCACTTATAGCTTCTTCTTCTTCTTATTATTATTATTATTAGTCCGCATTTCTCGATACAGCGCTATGTAGGCAAAGAGTTTTCTAGCAAGACGTCGTTGCGCTTTGACGATTGGCTGACCTCAATTCTTCAGTTGTATTCATACCGGCCATGTTTTGCGATTATATCGTAAACTTACGATATCTGATTTGCGTGGGGTTTAGTAATCTTTTTTTTTTTTTTCGAAAGAATGCGAATGCAGACCCCTGTAGATCTTCAGAGCCTCATTTTTCGGACCCTCTCGATTATTAGGGCCTACCCGCAGCACCGCCATCTACTCCACCAAATAAATTTATAGTGGCTACCGAAATTTCGGCCGCCGTTGCCTGAATATTTCATGAATAAACATGAATGTTTTCGTTTGTTTGTGACGCAGATCATTATAGCTGTGACTTGAACAGAGGATGACCTGTTCAAAGCACCGGTTCAGAACAAATGCGGTGGATTACCGTGGCAGACAATGAATATATTGAGTAATAAAACAATTTTAACGTTTCTGACCAAGGAATTGGTTTAAAACGCTGACTTTAGTATTTTTCCAGTTTCAAGGTTGACTTGCCTACAATTTCGCTTAAGAGGCATTGGTATCCATATATGTGGTCTGCAAGCAAGACGGCTAAAGAAAAAAAAAATGGAATGCTTGTAACGCTGATACAGAAAGTAACACCAAGAGAAAAAAAAAAGATGTTGCACAATGCCGAAGTGGTAGGTTCCTGCTTCAAGGTACAGGGGTTCTGGAACATTTTCGGGAGGGGTCGGGGGCAGGGGCAAGTATTATCGTCTTTGTATCTTGTGTTATTTATTTTTTTTCTAAATATTTTTTTTCTAAATATTTGTCAGTTCCTTTTTATTTACATTACATTTTATTATTTTGATAATTAGTATAATTTTAATGACATCAGTTATTAATGTTTTAATTCATTTTAACCGTGTTAAATTTTACATATTCGCACCCTCGCTTATTCTGCATTGGTTTACGCTTTAAAAATTATTGGAATTTTCAAAAGTACTGAAAACCTGCGCAGACCGCGCTAATGACAAAACAGGTTCGAAAGCTGCGACAAATCTTTTTTAATATTTCTGCATTCGCTCCCGCAGTGAAGCAAATGTGAACCGACACAAGTACGCAAATGTGATACAAGTAGACAAGAAAGTAGGTACAAGGCTATTATCGCCCACTGACGAGCTTCGTGGCTGGCATGACAAGAGGGCGTTGGGCATGCTGGAGAGCTTGTAAAAGGAGGCCGAAGGTCGCTGTTCGTTCTGCCGCTCTACTCACGAACTCTTTCACAACGGCATCCAAGTGCCGTTCTGCAGTTCTCTTCTTGTGCTCGTGGAGGAGGAGAAGGTGTGTCAGCCTCCTCTGCGTCATTCGATTGCGTAAAAATGTTTTTACTCGCCTCGGAGCACTGAAAGATCGCCCTCCTGGAGGGGCTCACGCAGGCACAGAGAACACCAGTTGCAGGTGCCGGACAACCTGGTCCATCGTCTTATGCATATCTGCAGACTTCCCGTGCAGAATTTGTAGAAATGCGTTCACTTGCGGGTGTAGCCTCGTCACGCAGGAGCGTTGGGAGAAGCACCGAGTTGCGCTGAAAGGCTGCCGATGTCAAAATCTGCAGCGTGTGCTCCTAAAAGCTCATTTAGGTCGTTTGCCGCGAAGTATCGACCTTCAGCAGCGTCATTCAAAATGCGTTCGAGGCTATTCAGCTGCTCCATGTCAGGCTCTTCAAGTCGCCGTCGGATCTCGCTGGTAATACGATCGGTAGCGGCAAAAAACTCATTTCTCTGTCACGACTTACCGTCGTGCGCTGCAGACTCCTCAGGCTTGCATGTGAGCTGAAGCGTTCTGAACGGCTGCGAAACTCTGGGCACACGAGGTTCCTTAGACCTAACTCTGTTGCTCTTGAGTTCGTCTGCTGCCATAGGACGTCAAATGAGGCGCCAGACAGAGAGTATTTGCTGCTGCTGCTGCTGCTGCAGCGCAGGAGCAGAATTTCAGTGTAAACGGTCGGAACCCTGCCCCTCTTGGGAAAACGTTGGGGAGGGGACGCCCTCCCTCCCTCCCCCCGCCACCTGGTACAGGAGTCCTTCGGGGTGTCCAGAACACCACTTTTACTAGGAACACAGCTTTCGAAGGGATGAAATGACATAAACATAGCACTAGCACTGGATCGCCTCCGGCAGAGTTGCAGAACACATGTGCTAGCTCCGTTGACGTAACACTTCCTATTGCGGATAGTCTGTCTACGGTCTGCCACGGACAATAACGAAAGCGTTCAATTATAGAGTTTCCTTTCGATAATGTCATTGATTTAAAGAAAAGTTAATTAACGACATAATGTTACTTCATAAATTGTACTGGCGATGATCGCGCGCATAGATTATGATGTCCGCCCTTGCTTGGTCAGCAAAAAATATTTGATGAATGAATTAAATTAGTAATCGTAAACTGAAACACGCGGCATAAATGACGTCGAGACGATACAGTTCAGACATTTCTGTTCAACAAGATATATTTTTTATAGCGGTTCGTCGCAAATGTTTGTGTCGGAAGCAGTTCTTCGAAGTCTGGGAAACGTGCAGTCGGCGTCGAAAGTTTACAGTCCGCAGCGGGATATAAGAAGAGGTTTTTCGAGTGGTTTGTTACCGTAGCCGGTGCAACAGTACAGCACTGTGCTGTCGCATGCACAATATAGTGTACTAGCACTGGCTGAAAATACGAATACCTCGCTGAGGTCCGAGGCTGCGAAGATATTCAGTGTTTTTTCTCAGATCTCGCGGTCCGTAAACTTGTGACATTGACCGTATACGTGACGGCATCTGCAGGAATGAATGTGGCATTCTCGTCCACACTCATTCAGAGGAACAGTACATAAACAGCACGACGTAAATTCGGAAAACGAAACATTCTTTCATTTATTACGGGCAAGAAAGTTTCCTTACTAGCGGTAGCTTTAACTGAGGGACGCTAAAGTGAAAAATGATTCCTTCTGCATCAGTAAATTGCCGTTCTACAACACCAAAAACACCATTCTTACAACGATAAGACGTTTGGTAAGCCAGAAAAAGCGCAAGAACGAAATACGTGTGGCGACGCCTACTTAAGTTCCCGCACCTGGGAGCTGTGACGTCGTGGATTTTGATGGCATCTTCCAGGGCCTACTAATTATGCATAGCGGTACAGATTGACTACATTGTGTTCTAAAGGAACCAAGTATTAAACATGGCAAGTTTCGGGAATCTTTATTCAGCCTACGCGGCCCAAATGCGAAAACATACTTCGGAATCCCTGACGTCACGCTGACGTACCGGCGCTGGGGTTTCGGCGCGAAATTCAAATACTGATACTTGAACCTTCATTTTCTCTTCTAATAATCAAACTATTTTTTTGAAATGACTGCCTGCAGGGTTCTGAAACAATGCTTCATTAGTCTAAACTGATTTGTTGTTTCGCTTTAGTGTCCCTTTAAAGATGAAGTTTACCGTTGTGACTTTCGCGCACAAATGGCACCACTCGTACGTCATCATTGTCACGTGACAGACTCGGTGCCGCAGCGTTTCGCGTGTCTGACCGCACTTGGTTGGAAGAAGTTTCCAGTTCTCGTCAGGTCTGGTCCTTGGTTCATTTAGGATGCAACGCATTCATTGTTTATCGATTAACTGTAGTTCGGTGCTGAAGCTGTCAAAATGCATGACGTCACGCCCAGCTAGAGCGCGAAATTCAAGGTGGCCTCGCAACCTGTCTTTCGTTTATTGCGTTTTTTATGGCTTACTTAGATTATGCTCACGGTGTAAGACTGACGTATTTTTGCTAGTACTTCAGTATAATTTGTGTCGTCTTGAACTGCGCGAACAAACTTTCAATTTTGACGTATACTTGTGTCGTTCGGCATCCGGGATGCCTCTGCAACAAAGCTTTGAACATCTGTTTTTTCAAACCACGTGGGCGACGTGGTTCAAACCACGAGACTTGGAACTATGCGGCAGATCGCGTCATCGACATAAATTGGATGTCGCGTGACGTAAAAGATATTGCGTGACGTACACTGTATAGCCTGTGGTAGAGATTTCGTGGCGTTCAGCGAGCATTACTGACCAGTGACGTCACAAGCGAGTGTTGGGACGCGCACCTGCGTGCAGTTCGGCAGGCTCAGCATTCTCCGTCTGGAAAGTGCGCCGCCTGCGCACTTTGTCATTGCGCGCGTTATTCGGCGCGCAGCAGCAACAAACGTCATTCTTTAGTTGTGTGCCCCACACAATCCTGCCAGGAACTGCCTAGACAATGGACACAGAAACGCTGAACAGCAATTATTAAAATGAGCGCAGCTAGGGGACGGCGATTATTTTGCTTGACGTGTGCATTTTGTGAAGTAAATTTACACAATCAGATTTTTTTTTCTTCGGTAATCGCTCGTTGACGGACGAAGAACAAGATCTGCATAATATCAAATGAGCTGTGCTCGGCCGTGACGATAGCTTTGTCCAGAAAAGATTAGACCTCTAACAAGCTTAAATTTTCATTACTTGACCATGCAGCTCGCGCCTAGGCACAGAACTGGTTCAACAGTACACATTGCAAGCTTTGACACCTCCGTAGATATCCCGCAATTTTAGCCTCGCGCGCGGACACGATCGCTCCAATAATGATTGTTTGCGTCGCGGGTCTTGCGGGTAATAACCGTTACGGTTGAGCGGACAGCGTCGCAGCATCGACGATATGGAAGCTTTTTTTTTTTTTTTTTTTTGAGGTTTAAAAGGCAACTTCGAAGTGGCACCACAGACAATATCAGATACCGGATGTATGCAGTGTCCGTGCCAGATAAACATGCAAATGAACCGGCCGCGATCGGGCCAGCAACCATTATACGCAAAGCCGGATGCACGTGACAGTTGCTCAATGAAACGTGATGCGCATTATATGTACCTGCTCGCATGCGCGTCGCCAACGACTCAATGCAGCGTGCGCTGGCGTCGCCGCGATCTATATATATAGCTGCGCCTTTAATTCATTCTTTGATTGACGTCTTGTCGCATGCACTGGCAAAACATGTGTGACTCAGATGCGTGCAGCGTAGGATTGTCGCGTGATGCTGGACCTTTGGACAAATGTCACAGCGGCAGGAACCAAGAGGTCTTTAAACTTGTACAGCTCCTTGGACGGATCACACTGCGCGCGCGCCGTAGCACGCCAAACTTCCGGCGCGAGGGAGTTTTTGCCATGAATCATTCTTCGCTGCGGCCGCAGCCACGCAGTCTAGACGTCGGCATAGAAAGTTTGGGCGACTGCGGCGGGGGTCGGAGAAAGGCGCGCTCGCCATAAATTAACCGTTAATGCACGCGTCCTGCAACGGTCTTGGCGCTGGCTTTATTTTGGTCCGAAGGCTCTCTCTCCCGCGCGACATCCATAATACTCTGGGCGCGCTAAAACCGTGCAGTGTAGCGAGAGCCGCGATGCGGCGGTGAAAGTAGTTCCGGGCATTATACGCCTACCTCGAGGGCGCACGTGTGTTGCTGCAATGCCGTACTCTCAGTATTCCCAAAAGCGGAGTCATACAGGGCAGCCATAGGATCACTCGGACCCGAATAGTACGCCGCCGCACATTTTGCGCAGTCGTCTGCGTGCCGATCTGGCATCCTTTGCGCCGCGGAGGTACACAACGCGCTCGCTTCAGCGCCCACTGCACGGTTTTAGTGCGCGGAAGCTGCGGCAATTCGGTGGCGCGGAAACAATGGCCAGCCAGCGTAGCCAGCGTGCAGTCTCCCTGCAGCCTTGCGTGCTACGCTGCGACGGCTCGGTGAAGATAAGGAGCCGCGCGCCCTTTCTCGATTCTCCCTCCCCCTCTCCCAGTCCACCTCCATCTGGGTCACGGCCTACATTTCCGAGGGCCGCCGCGGTGCCCGCGAATTTCCTTTGCCATCGCTCGGCGCTCTCGCGAGACGCCTGTAAAAACCTTTTCGAGGTGTCATTGATAGCTTGCAGTGCTGCCGTCGTCACGGACGGACGCGTTTTCGTGTGTGCAGCGAAGGGGGTAAATGCGCGGCCCGACCTTTCCGGCTTGACACGATTCCCAACGTATTATTTCCTTGCGCTGACGCGGCGCCGTGAAGGTAAAGTGCGATCGTGATAGCAGAAGATAACCAACGGAGGTCAACGCCCGTGGGCCCGTGCAGCCTAAAGGCTTGGCTGCTTGCTATCAGTGAGGGATCGCCTGTGAGAGACCAACCCATGTTTCAGAATCTGACTGCAAGACTTTAAGTGGCTGTTTCGTGGGGTTTGGCATCCTGAGTTGCTATTTATTTTTAACAGGTGTGAACGTCTCAAATGTGCTCTGGGTTGTGAGAGTTGTCGCAGTTTAGTGCTGACGCGTAAAGAACATTACAGGAGTTTCTGTATACCGCCCACACAGGATATGCAGTCGTCACAGGTATAAGTCAAACTCACAATCTCGTGCTTATGCTGAAGACAGTAGTAGCCTTGTGTCAAAGTGAAAATTTCGTGTATGTTGCACTGTGTTATTGTCACGTGTAATATTCATAATTTTTCACTTTCATTCACTTTTCTTTGGCATTGGATACCTAAAGCTTTGTAATTTGTACCTACATTTATGCATATGGTGCTCTTAAGATATACAGCCTACACTGCACATAAAGTTCCTTCTACAGTGCACCAAATTGTACACCTCAGAACGCCGAATGCTTCTAATGCATGTTACTTTAAAATGACATGGTAGGTATATATGCACCAAGTTGTACCTGCAGTGATATATAGTTATTGCATGACTGTTTGTTGTAAGTTCATGTGTCATACAAGGGGTCAAATGGCTGCTTTAAAACTAAAAAAAGAACAAAGAGAAACCTGACTCAGCCCTGTGCTGTCACAGCAAGCTGTGAAGATAGTAATTAAAACCAGAAACAATGTTAATTAGTTTCACGAGAAAGTGTGTGCCTAACGTACCAAATAACCAAACAGTCTTTAAGTTCAAAAGCTATGTAGCCTACAACCTTGACTTGAATATGTTCACAGATGTCCTCTAGTAGTGGGTCTTAATGTGAACATTTTGGCTATGTTTAACAAAATTATGCGCGGTTGACATGCACCCATGTTCTCGAAAAGATTGTGCATAGGAAACTAAGGAGACGTATGTCGAGCATGCAAATGCCACGCGTCAATGACTCGCCCCATACATATGGCACTCAACAGTGGCACATTCATTCGTTCAGAGCATTATTAACTAGGCGGAGCCCAGCCATCCGCTGAGGTCATTGAGCACTTTCATTCTTCAGGTCGTTAGGGAGTGCCTCTAGCTCCTGCCAAATGCATTGAATTCATTAGCAGCCAGAAGGAGACATGTGCTATGTGGGCACCCCAGCAGGGGTAGACTTCTCCTGCTGAATGGCATAATAAATTAAACTGGTGCAGTTATGAATGTGTATTCTGTTCTGTAATGGCTGTTTTGTGTTTTCTTTTTCGGTGAGGAGCCGAGGATCAGGTGAATACCTTTCTGAATTGATGAAAGCCTCTGCATCAAAGATAGCTTGTTGTATCACGAGCAAGTTTGGTGCTATTCTTTTCTGCTATGAACCAGCTGTGAGTGAGATAACTGCCACAGGCAGCTGGCAGAATCTTAGACTGTTGGCTTATATGCATTCTGCAAGCTCGCCTTTGCGTGTAGTTTTGAAAAACTGTGTGTTCCAGTGTTTGGCATCAAGAAGCATTGGAACAGTGCGAGACCTAGTTACAATAAAAACGTGAAATTGTGTGTCAATGTGTGTTGACAGTGACACATGAACAACACATCACATTGTCGTTAGACAGTGCTTCACATAGCATTATTTCCTACAGATGTGGTATTTGAGTTACTTTCTTAAAGATGGAGACATTCCTATCTGTTCAACTTGAAGACAGTTCATTGTGCCCTGCGGGAGAAATTTCTTTCTTTTTTTTGTACTTTTTACTGGCTGTAGCCAGTCCTCCGCATGGGCTGGAAGTGTTTCATTGTCTTCAAAGACCATTGTACTGAGTATGCACGTACATACCCCAGCTGTTAGAGCAGGGGACGTTGTGTGCTTATGCCTGCGATAGTTCACTTCTAGCTAGCAACAGCTGGATCCACCCTAGCAGCCTGCAAGCGATGGCCCTTTGTTGCTATGTGCTCACTTGAGTTGCTGAATTTTCGAATCTGGCATGCTCTGTGGATAGTACACCTTTGAGGTTTTAGGGGACGATGGGAGTGTGAAAATGGCAAAATATCCTCAATAAATCTCATTGCCGATTCCCCCCCCCCCCCTTTTGACTTGCATCGTTTGTGCACGCACTGTACTCTGATGTGGCAGAAATTCGAAGCAAATTTTAGGGAATGCAGTGAAAGGTACATTTCGGCCTGAATAAAATGCAGATTTCTTTGTGCTTCAACACCTGCCGCTTAGCACTTCTGCTGCCACTGTCCATGGCAATTGGTGAATAGACGAAGCTGCCTGCTATTGAAAGGGGTCACCCGGGAATTCCGTATTTTAACACGAAACAAAGGAGACATTTTTGTACGTCATCTCGGTATCCTCACATGACGTCCAAGTGCTTTTTTTTTTCCTTTTGTGATACTAGTTATAGCATTGTGCAAAAAACTGTATTAAGGGGTACCGAGGGGTTTGAATTTTTTTTTATTATTATAAGCATACGAAAGCCAATGGCGAGGGCTATTGAGTTGGAATTGAGGTCTTGTTCACTGTCCTTTGCATGCGTACTTGTTTTCCTGCAATAAAGTTTTATCATGTTGTTTGAAATGTGCTTAGTGTAAGTATCAGTTGCTTTGTACAAAATCTTTAGAGTATACGTGACAAATAAATGAAGAATTTGTTTTTAACAGGCACTATTCAGTATTATCTTCTTAAAGAGCTTTGACATTTGTAAAGAAAATTTATATTGATAAATGGTAATTAATTAAACAAAAAATTCCCAAGTGTCCTTGGCTATCGCCCAGAGACGCAAAGGTGAAAGCCTTGTAAAGCCTACTGTAATTCACCTTAATCCACCTTAGTAATCCTACTTCAACCTTAATCCTTCTTGATCCACTCTAATCTTCTTTAATTGACCTTACCTTAATCCACTTCACTTGACCTTAATCGACCTTAATCCACCTTAATCCAGTCACTAATCATTAATTAACTTTGTTAATCCTTAATCATCCCTTATGCATGGCTGGACATGCTTTGGTTTACTTGTGGCCTTCCTTGGGTCATGGGATATTTTCTCTACCTCATATGCAACCTTGAAACAGTGACATTATAACAACCTGGGAAAGAGCAGACAAAAGTAATGGAAAACAGGGGGGAAACGATGTGCCTTTTAGAAACCGAGCGGTTGAATTAAACATAAAGGAGCAATAAATTTGCAGTAGCCTTCATATTCTAATTCAACAACAAGATAAATGAAAGTGGAAGAAAACACAACTTGCCGCTGGTGGGAGCTGAACCCACAACCTTTGCAGGACTTGCTGTGCTGTACCAAATTCAGATATGGCAATGATTGTCCTTCTGTCCAGCTTTATCATATTTAGTATATACTTGTATTTATAACCTTTTCCTGGTAGTATTAGACATCGCCACTCGTGGTCATGACGGCCACGTGTGGAAATTCCGCTAAACTTTAGGCATTGCGCAGTCTATTTTACCTTTGGCTAATAAGGCCTTTGCATGTCACCTGAAGACATCAGGGCTGCCAAAATTTAAACACCCTCGCCATGTGAATAGTTACAAACTTAATTCAGAATGGACTCTGCATTCCACTTTGCAAAACTGCTTTCCTTGCCTGTCGCGTTCATATTGTCCCAACTGTGGCGCGAGTATTTTTGGCCGAAGCTCCCAGCCGCTGTTAAACATTACGTTGGAAAATCGAGGGACAAACACACTAGTCAGCAGGAACTGACGTAACAAGAACTGTCTGTGTAATACCATGCGATAGTCACTTCTTCTTTGTCTTCTTCTTTGTTATGTTTCCTTTAAATGACGATTTATCCTCTTATCGTCGTCTTTGCCACACTAGGACAATAATATGGTTGTTGCAAGATATGGTGTCCCTTTGTTCCTTTTATTTCATCTTACAAAGGAGGTGGTTGAAGCACATTTCACAGATAGTCGATAATTTGCATAAAAGATAGGTCTTGTCAATTATCTTCAAGGCCAGTTTTCGTAGTAAAGGCCCCTCAGTTAGCTCAAGAAGACCTTCCTTTCTTTCTTCTTCTTTCTTTCTTTCTTTCTTTCTTTTTTTAGTTGATTCTTTCTGAACAGAAACTGGAAAACTAGAGCAAAATATCTTTTGAGTCAGTGTGGTGGCATATAATAAATTTGTTGAATTTAACAGAGCTTGTGGATTAATGGCTCTTGTAGTACTACATAAAAATAATGTTTGGCGACTAAAGAAAACTGGAGATTTTGAGTCTTTAATTTACCTAATCGCACATGTTCTTTCTTGCCTTTCTTTTTCACCAGGATACCTCTGCTCCCCTGATGCCAATGTCTACGACATTGACTTCACACGCTTCAAGATCCGAGACATGGAGAGTGGCATGGTGCTGTTTGAAATCGCAAAGCCGCCGCCCCCGTCTACACCTGGTGAGGATGGATTCGTGATTGATCGATTCATATCCAAACTGTGTTGGGCCTATGAGACACTGTAGTCAAGGGCTCTGAATTAATCTTGACCACTGGGAAGTTTCTTAACATGCTCCTAAACCTAAGCACACGTGCATTTTTGCACTCTGCCCCCATCAGAATATAGCTGCCTTGATTGTGAATTAAACCCATGACCTTGTGCTTGGCAGTAGAGTGCTGTAGCACTTAGCCACTGTGATGGTTATGCTTTGTGAGGGAGGGCGAGTTTGCTGTACATGTTTTTGATCCTGGGCATTTATGTGTCGCACTGGAAGTGAGTCGGCATTGTTACTTGCCCGGCACAGATTTGAACTAACCTGCAGGCTTCAAAAGAGCAGGGTCAACCTAATGCTGTTTCTCAGATGGTTACAAATTTACCGGCTTTTGCAACAATGGCACCAAGCAGTGTTTTACTGGCAGTTTGCACCTTGTGCACTTAATTTAATTACTGTACTGATGTCTCACAACTGGTGAATTTTTTTTTAATTTCTGCCATTTATTTATGTCCGTTCACATACTAGGCAATCCTTTTGAGGCAGTACCTTTTACCAAGGTAAAACCTCACCCAGCCACTGCCAAAAGCTGTAATACAATTGACATAACTGCTGACAACCAATTGATTCACTTGTTGCTGTCCATTTAAGTTTCCACTGTAGGTCCCATAAATGCGCATCAAGTGCATAGGTTCTGCGCTGAAGCTACTTTGATTCTGATGCGCGAGTGCTACGATTCTTTTCATGGCTTTTTGCCTCTTGCGCTTGGGCATGCACTCACACCTCTGACGCGTGCATTTCGTCAAGTCTGGCTTGACAAAATGTGTTTTCTGGCTGCTGGCAAAGCAGATGGCACATGCTACCACAGTAACCACTTAGGCTCCATGATATGGTTACAGATACTGTACGGTGTCGGGTGTGGCATGAGCTGTAGACCACACAGCAGTCATTATACTGTAGCTGTATGATCAAATGAGCCTCGCACCGTCCAATGCTGCAGAAGACTGTCTAGCAGTCTGCGAAGACTTGCAGTGATTTGCAGTGGGGCCTTTAACACTGGGATGCCCAAGCGCAGCACTACATCCAGGGAAATCCTAATAACTTGTCCACCTTTACTTTTGGCCATGGAGAGTACGTTAGTACAGTAGTTATTGTATTAGTAAGTGGCTTGCTGAACTATCTACAACTGTAGAGGGACTTTCTCTAGCATATCAGAAAAACTTCTATATGCTGTGCATTACGATTCCTGTGCTTAGATCTGGATTTTGAGGTATCAAAATGGCTTAGCATGGTATGATACATTGGACATTACAGGGTTAAACTTCTGATGCAGATGGCACTGTGGCTTATTTGCACCTATGCAAAGTTTCTTTGGTGCAGCAGCCAAGTTTTGCTATGGTGCGCCAATGCACAGGATACAGGTATGACTGTACTATGGCTGGGAATGCCATCGGGGTTGCTGAGCTTGGCTCAACCAGCCATTTAGGTGCTACTGGATTACAGCAGCTGATTTATAATTCATTTGCTTTTGTCACTGTCAGGCACCAGCCACATGTTCTTGATTAAATAATACACATACATTGATATCAAAAAGCAACAACGAATTCTATCCATAACATGCACTTGTAACATGTCATGGATTCTTGTATAGCTTCTACTAATGCAATGTGCAGCCTCTATAATTAATCGCACATATTTTTGCTCAATGGACAACATGACCTTAAGCTCTATTAAACGTCGCAGCAGCCAAGCCAGTGCGTTGAATTTAAGTTGCAGCTCAGACAGGATGCCACTCTTGTTCACTGGACAGTGTGACAGAGTGTAGAAAATTAGGTGCCACGGGACAACACGTACAGTCACGTTCAGTGTGAGCTGCAACACGGTGCTCGTGGTCCAAGGGGCTCCAAGACAGCGGGACAGGGCCAACACATAAAAAATTGGTTTAACAAATTTCAATAATTCAAATGGCTTTCTTCAATTTGTCATATGTACTGTATTTACTTGCATAATGATCGCACTCACATAATGATTGCACCCCTGAATTTTGTCGTCAAAATTCAATTTTTTTCTTTCCTGTGTAATGGTCGGACCCCGAACTTGTCCCAGCGATATGTCGTGTGCCAAGTCTAGCTAATGGTGATCGCGCCTACCATCTGTCGAATGCTGTCGAATGCTACACAAACGACTCTCGAAGACATACCAAGCGGTCTGCATGCACCAAACATTCTTAAGCAGATGCCCCATTCCATTCCTCACTTTCCGCACTTCCATGAAAAAAAAGCTACAACTAAACTTACCTTGGCTTTATTATTTGTAGGCTTCATTATGGTTTTAGTGAACAACAACAACAAAAAAGGCACCTTTCGATTCTTCTTGTCTGCACTCGTGGGCACGCAAGAAATCGTGAGCGGCAACAATAGTGACTACGTTCACACTGATACGTTAGAAGTGTACCCTATATATACGCCGACTCTTGTAACACAGTTAAGATATTCCCCCACCCTTAATGGAAACGTGCCATATCAGGATAGTAGTGAAGACAAATGCCGCAGTTTCCGCAGCATGCCCGCCATGTGTTTCTATGTCACTGGCAGCTATGTGCGCCCATCTCTGTTTCTGTCCCCTCAAAGTGGACATGGCTGCATTATTATCACAGACTTGCCGATATTAACGATGTTATTCAATACTGATACCAAAGAAACAGTTTCAGTGTGCTTAATGTACTCACGAGAAGAAAAACAATTGCGTTGGGTGCATTTGGCTTGCTCTGCTAGCCGCCATTTTTGTTTTGGTGTCCCGCACTGTTACAGCAGAAGCCGCCTGTTTGTTGACCTGTTGTCATCCCGCAGCAAACGTGGGATGAAAAAAAAGATCTTTTTGCAGGCAATTTAACCCGCCTAATGATCGCACCCCTAAATTTGCGTCAAATTTTTTCAACAAGAAAGTGTGATCATTATGCGAGTAAATACGGTAAGTGCCACTGTGCGGTCCTTGTGCCCCCTCAACCATGGGCACCGTGTTGCAGCACACATTGGACACGACTGTACGTAACGTAAGCCTGGTGGTACAGTTAAACTCCAATATAACAAACATAAATACTATAGCAGATTATATATAATGAAGCAAATTTAACATTTTTGTAACTGATAATAGTGTGTAATGAATGTATGCTTATAATGAATATTATGGAGATATTTCTGTATTGGATGCAACTTTGTTATAACGAGGCCTGTCAGTTGTGGTAGTGAAGAGAGGTCTGATTGAGATCTGTTGTGGGCAGCGCTGCATGCACATTGCCACTGCGTTGATCGTCCATGAACAGGCACACAAGGAACATTCATTCCAGCATCATACAATGCAGCACTACTTTGCGTTTCCATGCTAATCATTTAAAAAGATGTCACGCTGACCGCTGCTTCATTTTTTGCTCAAATTTCGCAGCAAGATTGCATATTTTAGGCCCCATCATTCGGCAAAGTACTTGGTGCCATTGTTTGCATGGTTTTTTCGGGTCTTATAGTTACGAACATGCAATGAAAGCCAGTCCACTTTCCTACATCAGTCTCCATTTCTCGTGGCAAGATGCACCTAGAACAGTGGGGTATAATTTTTTTTCTTCAGGAACTGGACAAGGCAGAGATGCCAAGTGTTTCGTTGAATGATGCAGCCCAAGATGTACGAACTTGCTGCAAAATTTTAGGGAAGATGCAGTAGCAATAAGTGCAGAACCTTCTTTTAAAATTGGTAGAAGGAAGACACAGTCCACTGTGCACAGTGCCTATTATGAAAAAGGACGCACAAGCACATGTGCCGCATTCGGCAGGGGCCTCTTACTGCGCCATCGCTAGGTGACTGCGAGAAGCTTTACAGATGTTAGCAACAACAGGTGGTGCTTCGAGCTTTTATTGCTCAACTGTAGCTGCGGCTTCACATTCGTAGCTCTTCCTGGTGCTCATTGCTGGCTCTAGTAGCTGTCGAGCCTTTCCTAGTTGCCCTTTGGTGGTTCCTAGGAAGCCGACGTATGCACAGTACGTTCCCTTTCATAAAGTCGTTGCATGTACTTGTGTGCAGCTGTGCTATATCGGAAATTGCTGTTGGATCTGGAGCACAAGCCCTTTTGCGCGCCCATGCTGTTCTCATTCGTGGGACAGTGTGGCATTGGGATTTTTTTGTATGGGGTTTCTTCATTAATTAAGTAAAGCTCCTCTCATGCAACAAGCAGACCTTCCTTGCAGTAGCAGGGGGATGTGCCTTTGTGACGCAGAATTGCAGTGGGTTGTGCCAAGCTGCAAAAGCGAACTCACGTTCACATCCCGCTCTTTGTGCAGAGCAAGGCTGCGGGCAACTTTTTTGCAAAATGCACCCAAGGTTTTCATAGTCTGGGTCAAGGAGGAAGCCCTGGGCTGTGTGCATCAACTTTGCATCTTGTACGCTTACAGATGGGGACGCCGCAGGCGAAGAGCAGCAACTCGAGGGCGAGTGCCAGGACCCCAACGCAGGGCGCTTTGTCCGGTACCAGTTCACTCCACAGTTCCTCAAGCTCAAGACGGTGGGGGCCACGTGAGTCTCTCTCCTAAACGTTTCCGCATTTAGCGAAGTCAGAATTTGACACAGTATGGTGGAATAGTTGCTTGACAGGCTTATGGTTTACAGTGTATAAAGTGCATCAGTATGAAGAGGAACACGACTTAGTAATGTATCGCAATCTTTCAGCACTAAATCATGTCACTGGAACATGAAATAAACTGTATTGAATTGAAGTCTGCCCCTTCTACAATGCCACAAAGACAGCACCGGCACCTTTTTAAGTTGCTAGCTACGTTTTGTGGTGATGGGGCCAGCTGTACTTGTTTCATGCAATGTAACAAAGGCCATTGTTCATATAACTAGTAATTTAAAGAAGTAATTACTGCTCCATCATAGTAACAGTTGAAGAAGGGGCCAAGTTGTTCTCAATAAGTTGGGTCACATTAGTAAACACTCTTGCTTTTACGCGCAAGCATGACTAGCCACCTCGTGAAATCGGCGGTGTCTGTTTGAAGCCGCGAAGCAAGCGAATGAGGAAGGTGCCCAGAGGGGAAGAGAATCGCGCGCCAAGGAAAGTACAAAAGAGGGCACTGAGTGCGCGGCAGTCACTCCACCTAGAGGAATGTGTTGCTAACATTGAACAAGGTGAGGATGGAGAAATGAAGCGAAGTGTCATGGAGGAGCAAGGTGCACGCTGGGTGGACCCTTTAGGTTGACCTCCTCTGGCGTTCGCTACAGGTTTTCTTTGCGATGCATATGTACCAGGTTCGTCTCGTGATGACGTCATCCTCGCGCGCCGTAAGCTGTGTGTGCAAGTGAACGTGTGTGATGGTGAGCCGACGATCGGCTCACTCTCGCATGCGCAAGGGGAGGCAGCGCACTGTATTTAATTGCGTGCATGGCTCCGAGGGAAGAAAGGGGACGTCGTGTGCAGGTTTTATCTTGAAAGCAGTCTGCTTTAGGGCCAGTGTTTTGACAGCGAGTGTCTGCAGTCGTCAAATGTGGAGTGTTCATGTTTGCCTGTCTGCGCTGACATGTTAAGTAATTAAGATAGTAAGCAAATGCTTGCTATGAGG
Organism: Dermacentor variabilis; assembly: GCF_050947875.1. Taxonomy (NCBI): domain Eukaryota; kingdom Metazoa; phylum Arthropoda; class Arachnida; order Ixodida; family Ixodidae; genus Dermacentor; species Dermacentor variabilis. The sequence goes on along the minus strand of NC_134570.1, from coordinate 156,867,003 downwards.
CGTTCTACTCTGGCGGCTGCTGCATACGGTGCAGTCGCGCAAGCCCTGTCTTGCATACGATCTGCGATGGAGACAGTGCAGGCGTCTAGGCGCGCCGAGGGCCGATAGCGTCGTGTGTGCTATAGCACCCATAGGCTTGCACGTCACCCGTGTCTACATGCAACATAACGAACCTTTTACTTATGTGTTGGTGAGCGTGTAAATTTTTCCAGTTATAGTATTACTTGCCCAACTAGACTACTTTCTAAAAAATATATTAATTCTGGGGTATTACGTGCCAGAACCATAATCTGATTATGAGGCAAGCTGCAGTGGAGGACTCCAGATTAGTGTTGAAACTCTGGGGTTCTTTAACATGCACTCATAGCAAGGTAGACAGGCATTTCTGCATTCTGCCCAAATCGGACTATGGCCACTGCGGCAGGGTATCAAACCCATGACCTCGAGCTCAGCAGCACAACACCATAGCCACTGAGCTACCGTGGCAGGTCAACGAATTTCCAACAGATGGTTACATTTAACACTAAATGCTTATGTTTAACACTGAATTTGCATTTAAATTCACGCACTTTTGCTCGTCCTGTGCTGAAATGAAAGGAAGTTCCATGAGATAGATTATTCTGCAAGAGACCTACTGCATTTACTCGTGTGAGGTCCACAGTTTCTTTTTTTTTCCAGATATTTAAAAGGTGCGGGATTTACATGAGGCTGTCTTATGACTATTCGCTCAAACATGAAACTGCGCCCCGACTGCTATGCAGAGCAACACGACCATTGGTGGCTGACAAGGAACCACCCGATGTTTCGGACACAAACTACGCAGTGAAAATGTCAGAAAAAATTGTAAATAGGATTGTTTGTTTTCAGTGTGCCAAGACAGTTGAAAATTGGTTTACAGACTTTTGTTTGGTGTTGCGCTGCATTCAAATAAAATTTGCTTGAAATTTCATGATGGCCAACTCTGCCAGTACAGTTCACCCATCAGGTAGCCCAATGTGCCTTGAGGGTCGTTGGGAGTTGCAGACACTGTGGACACTCCAGTTTCGCACGGCCAAAGCTTATGGCTTGCGAGTGGTTTTCTGATTAGAGCATTTTCGTGTTTTGCATGTAGTATTTGAGTAAGCAAATCACAGTTTACCCTGAGCTTTGTTTTATTTAGTGCAGTAGGCAGCCTGTTAGCCTGCGAGGCAACATGTACAGCAGGAGCCTGGGCTCTTGTCGCTCATATAACTGATCCTGGTAAGCGTGACACATTTCACTCATTTGGAATAGCCTGCAGAAATCTATAAGGTGGAAAAAGTTTATTGAAAGGAAAAATTGTCATCTACCTGAGATCAGCATTGAGCCACAAGGGAAACCCAAATGGGTTTAAATTGGCACTGCAACAACTTTTTGAACAGGGTTAGAAAACGTTCACAATTTTAGACGCGGTTGCCATGAACATGTCTGCCAAATATTATTCTTCTATATGCAGCAGGGAGCCCACAATCTCGCATAAAAGATTACTCATTCTCCTCTGTGGCTTTCAAGGCTCCCTTTATTGTGCCCTATCTATGACTTCATAGGCCCATGCGGCAGTCCATAGATGCCAGCCATGGGGTGAATGCTTGCGATCTAAAGTTAATCCCAAGCAAAAGCTTCCACATGTGAGCACACCACTCCAGTCTTCTAGCAGATGAGGAAGCGGCACTGTCAGCATGTCATCCCAACAGTGCTTCTTGGTCACACTTGAGCACCTTTGTCGGACAACAAACTTTAAAGGTTACGATTATGTGTACCATGAAAAGAAAAAAAAGAAAAGCTAAGGAAGGAGCAATAAGCAGAGCATTGCTATCAGCGCTGCCCCAGCTGAGAGGAAACATTATGTAGAGGAGGAATGGGGTCAGTAAGCATTGCAGTCTTCAAATCTCTATTATTAGGTCCTTCTCCAAAAATTTCTGTGGGAACGTTTTCATCGAAAGGCAAAAAAGCGAAGGAAGGAGCAATAAGCAGAGCATTGCTATCAGCTTGCAAGGCTCCTTCAGGGCGTTGGTCTCAGGTTTGATATCTGGACCAGGACGAATTTTTCTTCAGCTGCTACGCTTTCTTCCCAAAAAGCCAGTTTCAGGCTTCCTTTGTTGCTTTATGCCACTCTCAAATGAATGATAGTTTTCCCTTTCATATGTGGAACGTGCTGGGGTGCATACAACGCAAACTTGCCTGCTGCGTGGTGCCTGGCATTGCATTTCATTGCCCTCTCTCGCATTTTTATTCCTGGCCTTTCAGAGTGGAGTTCACAGTGGGGAGCAAGCCCGTGAGCAAGTTCCGCATGATTGAGCGGCATTTCTTCCGTGACAAGCTGCTCAAGACATTTGACTTTGAGTTTGGCTTCTGCATCCCCAACAGCAAGAACACATGCGAGCACATCTACGAGTTCCCCTCCCTCTCCCAGGAGCTGTGTGAGTGCTGCATGTATAAGTGAATGCTTGCCTCATCAACTCGCATCACACCCAGTCACGCAACAGCGGTAAAAAAGATGTCTCTCGTAACCCCGTATCCAGTAATCTCATATCATCGTTTGGTATACCATATACACAAATGCCACAACCCTTCTTTTTATCCAGTACTCCCATATGATCAAATGGGACACCATACAAGAGCCTCTGTGTTCCCTTATGGGTATATGGGTTTTTTGAATATGCGAGTTAAGAGGAAGCTTTAGCTCGGGAGTTCCTATCTAAATACATAAGAGCAGGGAAACGGATTTTCTTGGCAACCACTGCACCAGTCTTGCTAAGGCTTGTTGCATTTAAAGAAAGAAGTTAAAGTTAGTCACTGTAGGCAGTGGATTTCTGCCAATAATTAAAAAAGTATTCTTGGAAATTGCAAAATTTTAACAAACTCATGTTTCATTTTTGCAACTCTAACTCGGTTCTAACAACTGTAAATCAGCAATTCTGTAAACTGCATCTAATAGTACTTCTGTACAAAGTTCATATATACAAGCTCTGTAATATAGCACTAATCTGTGACTAGGACTTTTACGAAACCCTTGTAAACATAGTAACAATTTCACATACACGTTAAGCTCATATATCAGATTTGTCCCGTTTGAAATTCTCTAACAGATGCAGTTTATGGAACTCCAATGTATGTTTTTGGTGTGGAGTTACAGATTTTGAAACTTCATGCTTCTGTTTTTGTGAAATTTACCCACCGTATTTACTCGAATCTAGGCCGGCCCCGAGTCTAAGCCGACCCCTGAATGTCCGAAGTCTGAAGCATATTTTAAAAACTTACCTCGAATGTAAGCTGAACAAAAGAGTGAGGACAGCGTTCACAAAATGAAAACAGTATTTATTTAATATGAACGTACCGAGCTCATTCTGTGTGATCATCGCTGTTAGCCTCGTACGCTTGCAAGCTCACATGCGCGGACAGTGTGGCACGGCTTGTACGCGTCGAAATGCAGCATGATCACGGTGAACAGCTCCTCTCTGTTGTTGCACGCTTATCTTCCTTATCGCTATCATCTCCTCATTGCAGCACGCGCAAAAGGCATCTCTCATTGCCCCCTCCAACGACAGGCAGTTTTCTCATCAATGTTAAAGCCCCAGCCGGCTTGAATGTTTGACGAGGTCTCTGCGGCTAGCACAACTTTTTGTTTGTGGCATTTGCCTGTTTGGTGCCATTACGATAACGCCATGCCTAACGCCACTTTAGCCGCGGTACCAATACGACCACGACCTACTGAACGCCAGACCTGCATAGATGACGAGAAGTTTATTTGAGGGATCGCGAGCCATTTGTGCACAAGCATGAGTAATAGCGAGTGTGAGAGAGAAAATGTGGGGGCTTTTGCTCCTTGAATATATGACTGTGCCTAGGAACTTCGGAGCAGGCTTCTTAGCGTGCATTGTATGCGTTTGTCCCTAGGCATGCCGGCATAGTAGTAGGCGTAGTAGGGTCGAGTTTACGCTCGGATGCTGGCTACCGGCGCGGTGAAATAGGTGAAGCAGCGGGCACTGTTGGCCCATTTGCTGACCGCTGTGACCGCGTTGACCTGTGGTTGGTACATTATGTTGTCAGGTCGTCTTTCGTCAGCGTATTCTTTGTTTCTAGGCTTCGTCGGGATGGCAGCATCTCATTGGTGTAGCGTCGAGAAAGACTTCGCCGTCTTCATCGGTGGCGGAGTATCTTTGTCCGTTCAACGAACAGCAACCGCACCTCCATCGGTTGCTGCTTTTAGTTTTCTGGATATGGGCTCACGGACTGGCCCCGGGCTGGGCCAGTGTATGGTCAGTGCTACAGTGACAGGTAGCGGCCTGGTGGCGGCGAACGGTACGGTCATCGAGGGCTCCACGGAGTGGCGGCGAGGTAGTCGGCGATATCGCGAGGTCGTACGCCAAGGTGTAGTCACAGTGCTTTAACGGCAAACTGTCGCAGTCCCATCTCTAGGTATGGGCATCGGCAGGAGATGAGACCCGCTTCTCCGCAGTGGTAGCAGAGCGGGCGGTAGTCGGGAGCGCGCCAGACATCAGTCTTCCTTGGGCAGTTTCACTGGATGATGGGTAGGCGTGATGGCGGCAGCGGTGGACGACAGAATTGCATTGTTACAGGGCCCTGACGTGGTCGCGGAGGGGGACCTTGACGGCAGCCGACGGTGGCGTAGGTCATCACTTTTGGCTGGGGCTGCGTTGATTATGGTTGCACCTCACGAACTTAAGGATCGCTGAACCTCTTATTTGACGATGTCAGCGATTGAGGCCACCTGAGGCTGCGACCTTGGAAAGAGCTTCTGGAGTTCCTCGCGAATGACCGCTCTGATGGTCTCCCGCAGGTCGTCGCTGCCGAGTGCTTGAGCATCGGCACGGTTTGCGGTCAGCAATCGGCGATTATATTGCTTTGTCCGCATATCGAGCGTCCTCTCAATTATTTTGGCCTCGGAAATAAATTCGGTAACAGTCTTAGGCGGGTTGCATATCAATCCGCCGAAAAGCTCTTGTTTCAAACCATGCATCAAGAAGCAAAGTTTTTTTCTCTTCCTCTATGTCTGGGTCGGCGTGTCGGAAGAAGTCATCTCCTCCGTAAAGATTGCGATGTTCTCATTCGGCAGCTGCATGCGGGCTTCCAGTAGAGCTTGGGTTTGCTCTTTGTGCAGGATGCTCGTGAACGCCTGCAAGAAACCGTTGAGGAAGGGGACCCATGTAGACGGGGTTGATTCCTGGTTCTCAAACCACATCCTGGCGGCGTCTTCTACAGCAAAATACACATGTCAGAGCTTGTCGTCGGAGTTCCAGTCATTGAATGTAGCAAACCTTTGATATGTTTTCAGCCAGTTATCTGGTTCTCCAAATGATAATCCACCGAAGGTCGGAAGGCACGATGGGGGACGCTGGGGCTGCCATGGGGGTTGACTTGGCAACAATCTTCCTTGTCCTCTCAGGCAAAAATCTGTGCTCTGGGAGAATTCCTTGCAGCCTGCGGTTACCTCGCTGATTCTTGGTGATGCTGGTCTTGTCTTCCGCTTTCATGCTTGGATCACGGCTTTGTCGGGGCGTCCGGTACATGAACACAAAGCACCTCCACCAAATGTCACGTAGTAGTAGTGACGGTGAAGAAAGCAGCAAAACTGGGAATGATGAAACTGCTGCTTATTGGGTGAACTTGTGCCCTGAAGGACAGGCTAGACTCAAAGAATGGCAACAGTGGCAAAGACAGTTGGTGATTGTCGAAAATCTCGTCGGCGTTTCAAGCATGTCAGCTTTTATACATCAGCCATCGAAGGTTCCAGAGTAATTGTTGGTGGTCACGTGTCTTCCAGAAAGTTCTACACAACTCGCGTTGCACGTGTAGTCAGATTACACAAGCTTGGGTGACAACAGATGGCAGAAAGAACAATCGATAATCTTCAAGAAACTTTTGATACATGCGGGCGCATCCCGTGCTGAGCGATAACATTTGTTAGACCGTAAAAAGCGGTCACCCGAAAAAGATATACAAGTGCACGTGTCAATATCGATGTCTGCGATCTCAAAATGACAAAAAAAGTAATTTCGTCTTCGCTCTGCCTATCTACGCACGACAGCTGCATGCAGCTGTGTCTGCTGCGCATTGCCTCCTAGACAGCAGCAGCATGCTGTGTCGGGTAGTCTACTGTGACCTCCAAGTAGTGCCACGAGCTCTCTTGCTGCCGAGACACTCAACTTTTAGGCGGGTCTTTGCTCCTTTGGCTTCCTCCCTGTGTAGCTTTCAGGGCACTAGCAGAGAGAAAAAAGTGAGAGGAAGTTGCGCAAGAGTGCGATAACTCCGTTTATGCTTGAATTATTAGAAAAATCTTTGTGGTGCGAAATTCAGGAGACGACGACCTTTAATAGTGAGGCTATTCTATGATTAGCTGGAAAAGTGTTTCAGAGCCCCCTAAAGGAGTACATATTGACGCAAAATGTTTTAAGCTCTGCTTTTTCAGCTTAATCAGTAGCCATTGATCCAGTAATCATGGTAAAGAAACTAGTTTTGTTCAGTGCACAATATTTTAGTTATATGCTCGTACGTTATTACCAGTCACGGTTGCAATCTTGAAGGGCACTTCGTGCCCCGTGATGTCAAAGGCATGCTTGAAAACGATGATCACGTAAGCTTGTGGACCTGTGATGCACATCCATCTACCATGCCAACTGGGCTCCTGTTTTGTCTGCTAGTTTGGTGGGAAACCTGTGCATTGCTACACCATCGCAGTGCTTTGTTGGGCAGAAGTTTAATATGCAGTGTGATCCTGGCTTTAGAGGGTTTCAGCGTGTCTGCAAGCTTCTTACAATTTGTGGTTCACTGGGCAACCGGAGAAGTGTACGACAGGAACTACGTAATCCTGTTAGGGACATCTGGTGACACAGTGTCTAACCAGAGTGCATGCGAAACTAATACTACAACTTACATATTCTACCTAATTGCTAGTATAAAGAGTTGGTACCGACATTATCATTAACATACTGAGCTTTATATTAATTTCCTTCAACAATAACACTGAAGTGACAAGAAACATTTTTTTGAATGCAATGTACTACTGTAAAATTCCAAGCAAGCGTCCCCCCTACGGTGAATCCAAGAAAGCTCGTGGAGGGTGGGAGGTAGAGGGGCCCTTGCGCGGTCGCAGAATGAAATTCAAGGGCTACAGGCCCCGGATCCAGCAGCCAGCAAGCTAGGCTTATACTATCTCCCAGCAGATACATGCTCGCCTGGCTTGCTTGTTCGATTCCGTCGGCATCGATGAAATCAAATGTATTGCAATTTAAGTGCAACATAGTAGTGTATATGGTGTGCTGACCAACAAAGGCACTTTATTGCGAGCTGCATGTGGTCGTGTTGCAAGTGCCACTGGTCTCCGATTCGACAGCCCAGCGAGCTAAGCCTGCCGGCTCCTAGTCGTGGGCAGCTGGCTGTCAACAGAGCCGACAGTGCGAATGTGACTTCGAGGAAACACGTCTACACTGCTCGCATAGTCGTGCTTATATTGGCATCTTATTTAATACGAGAGATCTGTGCAAAAATGTTTTCACTTTATTTGCAACGTCATTCCGAGCGTCCACGCAGGGGCGCCAGTTTTGGGCAAAGCTACGTGCTGCTAGCTCATTTGTGCCATGTGCCCTGAATTGTCATGTGCAGCAAGTTGGGCTCTGACACGTATGCCAAGTCGGATTCCTACTTTGCACGTTTGACCAAAATAGCGACTGACGAAGGCCATGGCGTGGATGTGGCTATGCAGACACCTGGCTCTGGTGAACAAGCCTCAGCAGTAGTGTGCCTAAGCACTAAATTACTTTCTCACCAAATTGTGTTATTTTATGTATTTAATATGCAATGTTGTAAAAAGTTGACAAAGAGCTGCAGCCAAGCAGTCCGGTGAAAGTGCACGAAGCGGTGAACAGAGTGAAGAAAGGGAGAGGGCGCTTGCTCGGTAGTTGGTGTCAATTTCAAGTTACTTGAAAATGGAGGGGTGGGGGCACTTTCTCAGAATTTTACGGTAGTTAACCAAGTTATCACAAGATATCGCCACCAGATTTGCTACTTATGGCCACAGCACCAGTATTTTGCTACTTATGGCCACAGCACCAGTAACCTGGTAACCTGCAAATGATAAGTGTGCATATACACTTGGTGTACACACGTACATATACTCTTTGCTTGCAGTCAGTGCAAGATACCCAATGCAAACAGTGCTGAAATGTTTTTTGAATGGCAACTCAAGCCACTGATATCGCATGCTACTCAAATCAGTCGCCGAAACGCGTGAAGTAACATTGTTTGCAAATAGGTTTTACGCTGATGATAGAGGTCCAACCTAGGACCTCCTATCTTGTGCTTTTTTACTTTGGCTGAAATGCGTTGTGCGATAGCGGCAGTGATGCTTGATTTTTGTTGTTTTTATAGCATTCATTGTACTTCTTTAAATCTTGGAATGTTACCCCACTAGAGTAATGCCCTCTGGGGGCATGTAGTGAAGTTAATCTTAAAAAAAAGTTCTGCTTTTACCGATTCTCCACTTGCACCAACCTCAAAATTAATATTTGTTCTAAGCTGCATTTACTATTGATACTTTACAGATGACACCTATGAGCTTGCAGCAATGAAATGTTCCAGTATCTTGAGCTAACATTTAATTTGTCGGTATCCCTTTGCAGGGACAGGCATCCGCGAATCGCCATAGTTCCGCCAATGGAAAGATTGCCTATCGCATTGGCTAAAACGAGCCCTGTTTTGCTCATTAAATGTAAATTTATGTTTTTTATTCTTCACTAAAAGTCATGAAAAATGACCTTTGTTGCCCCACACAGCAAAAACATGAATATGCATAAGTGACCTATCACATGACCTTCTGCTAGTGTAAGCAGTTCTTGGTCATTTTATTCATATATTAATGCAATACACTTTTTTCTATTGAAAGTTGTTCTAACTTACAATATACAAATAAGCCTTGGTTTTTGGTGAGTTGGCTTGGCGCGTCTATTGACAGAATAATGATGCCAGGGGACAGCCAGTCATGACGTAGGTGGGTACTTGGGGAAAGATGTGTTACAAATGTAAGGAAGGTCTGTACAACAATGCAAACTTGTATACCAGCTTGTTATTTTCAAAAGTGGTTGAGAAGGTATAAGTGCAGGTGGTTAGCCACAGTTGCAGTCACTCCTGTTGAAGCAGAATTGTGGGCCACTTTCACAATATGCGAGGCGGGTTATCAGCATCGGAGCTCCCACTTCTCACCATTGCTGGAGGAGGGACTCTTTCTTTTTTAGAAGCTGCTTAGATCGAAAAATTCGGCTTGCTAAGTATCTACGTGTTTTTGGAAGTAACCACTGCAGGTGTAAACACTACAGAGGGTGAGCTTTTGGTTTGCCATAAAAAATTGCGTTCTTAAAAATGAGAAGTTGATCCCTTTAAGGTTCACATGAGGTTTTAGCATAGTATCCCATGCGATCATGTAGTATTATTGAATATGGGTTAAGAGGCACGTGTGTACAGTAACCGATACGATCCTGTGGGATCATTGGATGTGAGAGTTATGGAGCTATGATGCCTTTGTATAGTACCCTGTATGATCTTATGAATCTCATGGTCTTGTGACCTAATGAATGTCCATGGGTGCTAAGAGGCACATGAGGTTTTTGTACAGTATTTTGTGTGGGCACATGAGGCTTTTCTGTGTATCCTGTGGTACCGCGTGGGATTATTTGTGTTTGTGGTGCAATGTACATTTACACACTCTCACTCTCTCATACATTTGACTGCAGGTGACGAGATGATCGCCAATCCATTTGAGACCCGGTCGGACAGCTTCTACTTCGTGGACGACAAGCTGATCATGCACAACAAGGCAGACTATGCCTACAACGGGGGTCTCCAGCACCAGTAGAAAGCCCGGCGGTGGCCCTTCTTTCCTCATTTTCTCCGCTCTGCTGCCAGGTTCGCGCACCACTTGGCTGGGATCACCGGGGGCCACACGGTGACACCTGCATCTCGCCTGCAGACTCCCCACGCCCCGTCTAGGACACAGCCCGTGCACGCACACACACACATACACACACTCCTCCGCGCCTGCCATTAGGTCATCGCCACATGCACACGGCTTTGTTGCTGCGTGGGAGGATGGGCTTTCCTCCTTTATTCTCCATTCTGTGCCGGAAGCGGCAGCACAGTTGTAGCTGTCAACCATAAAAAGATGTGTACAGCCCTCGCACAAGAGCACCTTGGCATGTCTTGGCTGAGTAGGAGTTTCTAAAGGTGGGCACAGATCACTTCTCGTGTTAGCCTGCCGGTCTGCGGAACATGCCTTCAAGAAAGAAGCTTGAGATGGGCGGCTGCTGTTGGAAAAAAAACTAGAGTTGACATTGTGTACGTCATCTTTTAGTCAATGCCTCACTTTTCTTTTTCTGGGTCCGTTCTTTGTTTGTTTGTTTGTTTGCTTGCTTGTCGGTATGTTTCACAACAGTATTTTGTGGGGAGCTTCAAAAGAAAAAGAGTTGGGTGAGAAAACTGTTGTCAAGGGGGAGAGACAAATGGTGGAGAATAAGATATGAGGAGGAATAAACACCTCCCACAGAGTCACCAATCACTTCCTGTTTCATTAATTGGGCAGTATTGACATCTTGAACATAACGTCACCATGCCAGTGCGACACGAAAAAATATACCACAATAAGCTGTATCCATTATCACAAGTTTACTGCAATGTAGGCAACTCTTGAATGCTTCTCTGGGGTGCTAAGCTTTACATGGTTAGGGTAGGTATAGTGGGGAGGAGGATAGCCTTTTTATTTTTTTTTTTCTGTACGAGTGGTCTCATTCAACGCTTACTGTGTTGAGCCAGGCGTGACCACGTTCACTAGTCTGGTGCTTGCTGGCAGAAGCACTTGTCCGAAATGACTACCAGCTCAAAATTTATTTAAGGAGCATTTGAAGGGTTCTCAATGGTTCCTGCTAGGCAAAAAGCTTAAAACTCGAGCTCAGCAAGTATCGAGAGCTATATGGCGCATGGCGTGTGTTTGCAAAACGAGGGAATATTTGTTTCCTTGCGCTTTTCTGGTGTGCCCACAGTTTGAAAAATTAATATTATAGTGTTGGCTAATTTCAGTGCTATAGCTTTAACCAGTGGCACATTTTGTGCATCATTTCAGTTTGGTATATTAGGGATTTTGAAATACTTTATAGCATTGCTACGCACACTTTCTTTTTGTTTTCAGTACCTGGTCTTCGTGATGACCTCTTCGAGGTAGCAGTGGAGATGAGTGTCCGACGTTCTTTCGCTGTACAGCTATGTTTAATGGCTGTGGTCTGCTTTGGAAGCAAACTCATTACGTAGTGTCACAGATGCGGTGGTAATAATGCAAGCTCAAAAATCATCCGAGCGTGGCCAGTTTAATCACATCACCATACTCTTGTTTCTGTTTTGATTCTGCTATGCTGCTTTCTTTTATAAGCTTTCCTCGGTTCAGGTATCATCATTAAGGAAGAAAGTGTTACTAACTTTAAATCAACTTGTGGTGGGTCACAGAGATTGCTTTTCACTGTCATGTCACATCATGTGAGAAAAGAATGTGGTTTTATTGCAAGGGACAAGCATCGCTACAACTAATGCGAGTATATATATTGCAAACTCTTGTTTGTCTTTACTGTCAGTTCCGGTGAACCGAATTGTTCATTCGACTTACGGGCCCAGTGTGCTGAAGTAGCTGTCGGTGCAAAATAAGCCAGCTTTTGCAATAAGATGATGAACCTTCACTGTCAAGCATACATTTCTGTCTAATAGGGCTTCTCTTACTATCTCCGCTGCAAAAACTGCCTGTGCTAATGTCAGAAAAATGCTTCCTGCCTCAGTTTGACTAATAAATTTGGAGCAAAATCAGCGTCGCCACATTTCGGCAGAAGCACAGGTCACTGAAAGAGCGTAAGCAGGGTGATTTTTGTTGAACTTTTCTTTTGTAATTTTTCCGAAAAGAGGTTACAGTCTAGCAATAAAAGACAGTTATGGCATAAGAAGCAAGCAGCATGACTGCTTGGTAGTTAGTATGCTGCTAACGCAGAGCATAAGCATGGTGTTAAAAGTAGTGCAGGGATGGGAGAATTAAGTGTCTACAAACCAGAAGAGTCATTGCTATGGCTGCCAATAGAGAATGGTTGTGAACATACTCTCAGCGGTCGAAGCTGCCATTGAGTCGCACAAAACTGGTGGTTGCATTGAGGAAGTCCGCACAGCGTAATGAAATTGTGCAAATTCCTTTGTAATTTTTTATTTCTCTCCTGTATTTTGTATGTGGATATCGTTTCACATTGTCTTAAAAGAACAGCTGCGACACTTGTTTTTCAGTTTTTTTGTCAGTGTTTATTTAATTGTCTCAAGTTGTGCTTTTGCTTTTCATACAATAAAGTTTTAAGTTGCCGTAAGCTTGGGGCTATTTTATTGCTTGAAAAGAAGGCCGGGCGTTTCGCCTGCTCTCAGCTTCCGCAGGGCTTCACTTCTGTGGAGTGAAAGGCCTGCACTGGCTTGCCGAGTTATGCCATGGTGGTGCATGACTTGGCATTATTGCAGGGAAATATTATCGCTGCAAAACTTGCGGCACGAACAGCCAACTAACTGTTCCTTGTACATGCGCTCAAGGTGGTAGTCGCTAACATGGCACAGTATATGCCAGTATGCAATCTCAAGGAAAAACGGATCTCGTAAAGTAATAATATATATGTAGTCTGACATGACTCATGGAGCCACGTTTGGCGTAGTTTAATAGTCTTAAGAGGAAGCTTTAGCTCGAGTGCTCCTATCTAAATACATGTAAAAGGAGAATTCGTTTTTCTCGGCAACCACTGCACCAAATTTGACGAGGTTTGTTGCATTTAAAAGACAAACTTAAAATCTAGTGACTGTTGGTTTCGAATTTTTGAGTTAGATCGTCAATTTTTTATTAAAAATTGGCAAAAATAGAAAATTTTCAAAAAACGAAACTATCTAGTTTACAACTCTGTAACTTAACCACTAAAAATGATAATACAATTCTGTGAATTGTATCTAATAGCACATCTAAAGCGGACAAAATTGATATGTTACACATAAATATAAAAAAATTTAATCATAGAGAAATACAACTTTTGCAAAACCGTTGTAACCAACGTAACAAATTCACATAAGATGTAAAATGACATACTGAATTTGTCCGCTTTGAATGATCTAATGGATGCCGTTTACAGAACCGCGATATCTGTTCTTGATGCAGAGCTATGAATTTATAAACTTCGTGCTTCTATTTTTTTCAAATGGTCAAATATTTGAAAATCGTTTTAAGAAAATTCAAGCCCTAAATCGAAATTCCGCTTCCAACAGTCACTAGAATTTAACATTCTCTTTCAAATGCGACAAATTTCATTAAAATCGGTCCAGGGGTTATCTCATAAAAACGTTTTTGCGTTTTACATGTATTTGAATAGGCCGCGTCGGAGTTGGGCCCGAGCTAAAGCTTCCTCTTAAACAAAAGCACTTGAACCGAGGGCAAATAATACCTTTTGAAATGTCATGTGCGTGCAAATGAAGCTTTTGCTGCTGACTGCTTTCATAAACTGCTTTTGAACAATATATATGTGTGTGTGTGTTTTTATGTAGAAAGCAAAGAAGCGAGTTAGATGTTGGGAATAGGCATGTAGCCAGAATTTCTTTTGGGGGGGGGGGGGGGGAGGGGGCTAAGGTTGCATTATTCTCATGCTTGGTGCATAATAATGCACCTATTACCTTGGACAACAACTGGCCTGCTTGAAGGCATGTACCATCCTGTAGTTTTCTAGGGCAGGTGTTCTAAGGTTAGGCGCTTCCGTAAAAACTTGGGGAAGGGGGGGGGTGGCCCCCTTCCCAACTTGCTATGCCACTGGCTGGGAACCGATTGTTTAATAACATGCGAAGCACTTGCACTTTGCATTGGTACATCTGTTGCCATGCAGGATTGCCAGGTTCCAAACATGAAAAGTAGCCTCGAGTAGTGTCTGAAAGTAGAAAAAAAAGTGGCAAGTAGCCAGCTCAGCTTTAGGTGACAAAACAAGTGAGAAAGGTAGCCAAGGTATACTTGGAAACATTGATATGTGACATTTGCACTGACCTTGACACTTGGATGTGACCTAGACTGGTGTCATAAATGGCATTGCAGAGGCACGGACAGGATCAGTTTCAACATTGTGGTGTGGTTGTGCTTTGCTCTCTTCAACCCAACTTTCTGCTTTCTTACACAATGCAAGTAGAACTGCTGAATTTGCAAGTTGTCGGGGTATGCTGAAATGCGCAGGTCATGCTGAGACAACTACATAATCTGTTGCACGGAGGGTCAGAGAATGCGCTGTGAGGTGGATCAAAGAAACTGTGCACATCATGCTAAATCTGTATGCAAGTGATCTGTGCCTGTTTATTTGTTGCACAGGCACTGCATAGTAGGAGCAGTTTCAATAAGAGTAACGGGAGGAATATAATAATGCCCCATCATTTGTGACAAAACATGCAACTGCCCTGCTTTTGTTGCAGCCATCTCATTTCCTTCTTGCCATGAGGTGTTAGAAGGGTTGCAAATGCAGCATTAATTTGTGGCAGTTTCAAGTGTCCGTGGGCCTGATGATCAATGGCTCCTGAGTAACCACTGTATAATGGTGTTGAGATGCGCAAGCTTGTGTGATTAGGCTTAAGTTTGCATGCTTGGGTCATGTGTGGTCTGCGTATGACTTTCAGAGATGCTCCTCCTCACACAGCATTTTGGTGACTGTGCTTCATTGCTCACAGTTTTGTAGTTTCACACTGCCTCTTATGGTTTTGTTTGCAGCAGTGCACACTGTGTGATACTTAACAGAGAGAGTGTGGAAACAAAAGAGGCAGTATAGTTTGCATGGCACAGGACTAATGCAAGTGGCAGGGTTACCAGATATCAAACACAAGAAGCAGCCAGACAAGCTTGTTGATGAGAATAGTAGCCAAGCTGCAACTGAATGGTCACCTCAGGCATTCATGCTCTGTGCCAGTAATTGAGGACGCCTTACACCGATAGCAAAGGAATGAGGGTGATACGTATTAACATTAGCTCCAGAAAGAGAAGTTACAATTGTAGAGTAGCACTGGGCATCCTGTTGGTGTAGTGCAAAACATAAATGTGTTATATATTGCAAACTAATTTCTGCTGAAGTACTTGATAGTGATAGATTTTATGTGGGTTGAGTGAGTGATTCATTTTAAGAAAACTAACCCAGGTAGTAAGCAGCCGAGCCAGTTTGGTGCAATGTAGCCGAAGCTGGCAACCCTGCCTGTCGTTGTGTGCAGTGTGATGAAAGTTCAGTGGCATGCTTTATCAGTTCAGTTTGCATCTCCGCAGGATCTTATCTGTATTGATGCACTCCCTGTCAAGAGTTTGATGATGAAATTGCTCTTCCGAGTGCTTTGTCTTTTCTTAATGCTTTACAAGCCTGAGATGTGACCAGGATGCTTGTTTGTTTGCCTCGCGTTGTACACTTTCCAAGCTGTGCCTTTTTTGAGGCTGCTTCGATACACTAGCTGTCTGTCTTTAAGAGTGTCGTCTTAGAATGGTACTTGTATCGACACTATATATTTTGCTTTAGTCATGTTTGGGGCATAATGCTGCTAATTTTGTCACACACTGTTGTGTGATGCACATTTTACAGTTGTTTTATTTTGAGCCATTTAGCCTGTAACATAACCAACATTCAGCTATAGTTTGTCTCAAAGTGTACATTTTTAAGATAGATTGTTTATGTATGTGTTACAAGTGATGACAAATCATTGCACCTACAATATTTTGGATCTATATTGTTGCCTTGCCATTTCCCTATTCTACAGAGTGCTGCAATCGCGTGGTGAAAAGGAAAACACTGCAGCTTGATGGCGAAGCGGGGAGTCATGCATTCTCAATATTGTGGTTTTGGGATCCAGGGACAAATTGATATGTGGACAGCCACAGTTTGCATTACAGGATGACAAACATGAGTAACAAGACTTGTTGGCACAAGGTATGCTCACAGCAAAGTTGCAGTACGTCTTGTGACAGTTCTGACCGTACAAGTGTTTAGTCCCCTTCAGCCAGCTAGTCGCAACAAAGCTTGAAATACGGGCTCGGCAAGTCTGGCTTGTGTGACGTCAGTTGGAAAGCAAAAGTACTAGTGCTGCCATTGCACCTACCTCTCTTATCTCTGCAGTTTTTGCTTTAGAGCAGATAAGCACATCTTCCTGTCTGGAAGGCCTACCCTGCCTTCTTGCCCTCCCTTCACTAGCTGCGCCTGTTTCTGATTAGCTTTGCAATATAGGGCAAAAGGAAATGGCGTTGTTACAATAGCCTCTGCACACGACATCGACATGCAACAGTCGCAGCACTTCAGCCACTGCAGGTACTTACTGTTCTTTTTGTTTTGGTTGTGGAGGCTTCACAACTGTGGGCTGAGAAATTAAGCTGGCAAGTGTGTAAAATGTACTTGTGGAATTCGTGGGTGTAGAATTTCATCAACGCGAAGCATTTCGATCAATGCAAAGGGATTTTAACCATGGCATTAGACTGCGAGGCATGGCTTGGCACAGGTCATTGTTGTGTGGAAGTAATTTCTTTATTACCTTGCCCTATACACGCACAGCTGTTTTAAGATGCATAGCACTTGAGGGCTGTGCATTGTTTTTGTATAATGGATTAGCACCTTGAATCTTAGCCTCGGAGCACAAGCGTTATTTCTGCTTGCGCTTTTGCGTTATGCAGAGGAGGAGAAGCGCTGCTGACAATGTGTGCCAATGCGGTATTTATGCCTATTGCTTCTGTCTGTTTTCTTGAATATTCAAATAGTCTATTAAATGAACTGAAAATCCACAGATGGCTTGTTCTGTACAATCTGCTTTAGCTTTCTTTCACAATATGATGACGCACACCCATGTCTTTACACTGCTAGTCCACAAAGTACTTGTTCTAAGATGCCTGTGCTGAAGACCTGAGCGTGGATATGTGCACAGTGCGATGATGCAAAGATCAGAGAAAGATTAGGAGGCTTCATTTTAGGTTTAGCAAGATCACATTTGTTTGTTGCAGGTGTTTGTGTCTCGTCAATATGTTCTCTATTTCTATGACCATATTTGCAACTTCTGTTTACAGTTTATTTTGTTGTGATTGAGCTCTCTTGGAATGACAAAGCAAAGTTTTGTAAGTTATGATTTGCACAGTGTGCCTTGCTGTATAGCTGCACACTGCCAAGATCAGAAGATGTTTCAGTACTTCCTGTTTCACCAAGGCAGCACTGCTGGCTCTGTTCTGTACAATGTACTTTGGCTCTTTTTTCACAGTGTTATGACGCACACCCTTGTCCTTGCACTGCTGGTTCATCCTGAGCAGTGCAAGGTGTAGTCATGGTGACGTGCTTAAAACCCTTCTCGCAGATTAACTGTGTTGAGTACCTTTTGGTACCAGTCACTGCAACTCACCTGTATGCATGCATGGGTTGAATGCTGCTCCGGTATACACTGCACCTGTTAATGTTCTTGTAGTGCTGCCAGATGGAGACATTGCTCTTGCAAAGGCTGGTGGATCAAGATGGCCATTGACAAAGTTGTGTGCACATTTGCTGTCGGAAATTGTACAGCCTCCCTCCTTAAAAGCACATGAATCGCATCACGAACCCCCCAATCCTCTGCAAAACATTTCTAGCCTCTCCTTTGCTTACCCACTTGCTGATATAGTGACCGCTACATTCACATGGACTTGGCACACTTTGGGCACCTACGAAATGCTGTATGCTAGTCCATTCACCATTTCCCAAGTTGATGCTTTCAGCTAGATTTCTCTCGTGGTGATTGCAGTTGTCCTATTTGTCACATGTCCTCTTGGTATTAAGAACTGGTCCTTGTTGTGAATTCAGAATGCCTACAATGAAAACTACTGCATTGAGTGTGGTGCTGGTTGCATTGTGTTGCTCGTATACATGCACACTTTAGTCATAAGCTGTACTCAAGCACGGAACACAAACCTTTATGTGAAGGGGCAAGAGAACAGGAGCAATGGTTTCGTTTGGTACAGTGCCTGTGTGGCATATTTAAGAGTCCGCTTCTGAGAATTCACTGAAAGTGTTTCAGTGGTTTCTACCTTTCTACACTGTGATTGCATCTGTGGAGGCTTGTTTGAGCAAAGCTAATCATTCTCGCTGGCATGTTTACTCTCTACCATGTTATATTACGAGAATAACCATTATATATTATATACCATACATGAAAGCAGCACTGTGAATAATGAATTAAAGGCCTATGCTTCACCTGAATTTGTTGTCATCATTGCAGCAATCTCGCTTGAAAAATTAATTTCTGTGCCGAAGGCATAGACTAACGGAAACGTAAACTTCCTGCTGACAAGACTTTCATATGAATATGTATTTGTTGAGCAGCCATTTCTTTCTTTTTTAAATGAAATGAACTTCAGCAAAACTGTCAGCTTTGGGATTGGCTGCATGTGCCTCATGGATGGATAGATGTGAAGATTTTTAAATGTAACTGCATAAAATAGCCGCATGTTATGAAGGCGATGGTGTAAACAGAAGTGTGGACACAAAATGTGGGCCGACTCCTCCCCCTCCTGCCAAAACACTTTTGTGCAAGAATTCCACTTGCACCATCAAGAGCTTCCTCGCTTCATTCAGTCTGCTCCGGTCAGGATGCCTGTGGAGGTGTGCAACTAATCAAAATTTCTTTTCGAGTAATGCTGTATAAATTGCAACCTGCCGGGGTGACTTAGCAGCTATGGTGTTGCACTGCTAAGCACGAGGGTGCGGCATCAAATCCAGGCCACGGTGGCCGCATTTCGATGGGGGTGAAATCCAAAATGCAAGTGTCTGGTGCATTGGGGGCACTATGCATTGTGCCCCCATGGTGATCAAAATTAATCCGGAGTCCCCCACTATGGCGTGCCTCATAATTCACAGTTTTAGCACTTAAAACCCCATAATTAAATTCTGCATAAATTGCACAATGATTATTCAATGTTCCAGTTCCAGTCTCGGAACACAAGGAGTACTCATGTTTTATTTACGTGTATTATGGAGTATAACCTAAATTTCCATTCTAAGGAAGCGCTTTTGGACGTAGCAGTTGCACGTTGTGGTGTGTTCAGTGTTTCTCAGTTCATAACCCTACCAGCCATGTTGGGAGTGCATTAACTCTGCAGAGGTGTCGAAGCGGAGTACAAAAGCAACACCTCCGCATTCGATCTCTTGTTATGCACTGCATGGCTTCAACAATAACTACCGGCTTTTATTTTGAGAAAACTGGGCGTAATTTTTTCGGTTTTTAATTCCACCTAAAAAAATTTACTTTCAGTAAATGTATTTCTTTATGTGGAGTTTCACTTGCCTTTTGTTCACTAATTTTGTATGTAGGCGCTGGAACGCTCTGTATGATTACATATCTTGCAAGTCAACGCAAGTCTTGTCTGACATACCGAATAAAGTTTTTGAGAAGCAGCCTAGCAAGGGTGCGATGGCGTGCAGTAAGCATGAATATTCATGAACTAACGGTGAGTGCATAGGACATTCGAACATGCATAGGATGAGACCCGCTGTGGCGGCATAGTGGCACTTAGGTGTTGCGCTGCTATGTACAACGGCATGGGATCGAACCCTGGCCGCGGACGAGGCCGCATTTCGATGGGGGCGAAATGCAAAAACGCCTTTGTACATTCACGTACATGGTGCATGTTAAAGATCCCCTGGTGGTCAAAATTAATCTGCAGTCTTCCACTACGGCCTGCCTCATAATAATATCGTTGTTATAAGACGCCAGTATTTAATTTTAATAGAATGATACTCTAAACGCTATGCGAGTACAGTTCTTGCTCCAACAAATAATTTGAAAAAGTCGCAGTTCTGCCCGAAAGGCGAGGCGTTGATTGCCATAGCAAATTAGCTATACAGTGTAAAGTTTGTAGTTCTATCAGCTGCATAAACTGCTGTAAACATTCGCTTACTAGTTTAGCAAAAGTGCTGTCACACGCCTATTGACAAACACGAACAGATCGCAATCATTGACCGCGGACACTCGCTGTCTGAGCGCTGGAGTGACGAAGAGCAGCAGCATCGGCGAGCGAATTCCCCTTCGTTCTGCCTCTCACCTCAATGCAGACTAGGCGCGCGAGAACATAGCACAAAGCCATCAGCTATCTCAGGCGGCCTAGCTAGCCTTCGAACCCATCGCAGATTGGCTCTAAGATAGGGTGGCTGCGCTCAACCGCCGCAGCCAGAGTAGAAGAGGAGGTGCGCCACTGACTAGCCCACTCCCCACCTTCCTAGTGCACACGAGAAGACCGTGCATCCTCCCCGCCTTCCTTCCTTGCACGTCCGAGGGGACGCCGCCGCGTCAAGTCCAATCAAGCCACCATCCTTCCCTACTCACCCTCGCAAGCTTTCCCTAGCACCTACAGTATAGCCCCTATCTACAGCATACGCCGCGCGGCCTGGATGTTATCGCACTTTGACTTTATACGGAACATCATGGCGACGGCGACGGCAGAACTTCGTCTGGAGTGTCCGTATAGCTGCAATTGGAATAATAAAAAGACAATGACAAGCAGCTACACTACTCTAGCTGTGCCTACTGCGAAGCATATAGTTTCCCCACAATAATTGTATAGAACTCTATGCTGCGTTGTGAACTTGCCCAGTTCGTCCACTGCAATGGCCCATCCCCAATCATTTGTGCACCTCCCTCCCATCTCCGCTTCTCGCTTTCGTTGCAGCAATAGGCAGAATGGAAACAAATAAAGAGAATATTATGTAGAAACCATCGGCGATGATTGTTAACGTAAGCAAATAGCCAAACCCTTCTAGAAAGCTATTCACTTTATGAAAGTAATGATGCGCTTGCAGGCATGCATTGTTGCAGAGAGGACATTTAGATAGCAATGTTGTTTCAATGCATAATTCTGTAGAGAAAACCCACACAATGTAGCGGTGCCGTAGTCGCAGCTGCCAGAGGAGCCCAGTGACAAGAAAACAATGACATCCTGTGGATACTGTATATGGACATCCACTGCGAGGACATGGATATTTCAGGGATGTGGACGTCATTTGGCCTCACTTTTCGCGTCCTGCAGACATGCGTTGCCTGACCACAAGGGACATCATGGGGGCATGCAGCGTGCATATTACAGACATATGCCAGGACCTTTTGCACAGTGTTTGCTAGAATGTCTGGCTATTCCGTTTGCAACACACACTGTATGACAGATGCAATGGGCATAAAAAACATATGCACCGCGTGCTCAGTGCAAACGTTGCGAATGCACGCACGCGTTTGGAAGTGTAGTATACTTCTGATTCTTGGCCTTCCACCACGCGCAAGCGGCTCATTGAACTAACTGAAGTTTACAAAGTAAATTCCATCAGAAAATTCGCAAAGCACGACATGATAGCTACACATTGTAGTTCGAACACGCGAGAGTGAGTGAGTAAAGACTTTATTGAAAAACAAGGTATTGAGAAGTGACCTTGTGGTTAGGTGGCCACAAGCCACTGGGCCCAGGCAGTTTCTACAGCTTTCTTGACTTTGGCCTGTTGGTCAAGGTCGGAGCTGAACAACACGGTTTCCCACTGCTCATTATTACTTATTTCGTGATTCGTGTGATATTCCTCTGGGCACGACTACATAACGTGAAGCAGATCTGCTTTATTGCTTGCAATGGTTACAGGTATTAGGGTATACATAGTATGCACGTGACGTCA